>NC_064891.1:27666484-27975312 GCF_929443795.1 Astur gentilis
GTGACCTAAAATTGATTAAATCTAAGAAATAAAGGTTACTGCAGAGAAGATGAAGCAACAAGAATAGGAAAAAGAAATAACTAGCCTGGGTTATATGTAGACAAAGCTCTACTAAGAGTGTTAACTAGCAGGAAGCTTCATTTGAAGCAACTGGTGCTCAAGGAATTTTGCAGCACAAATTGGGAAAAGTAAAAAGTAACATAAGAACCCCTCACTGAAGGGTTCTCATATCCTATATCATTGCTCGTGTAGTTTAATAATAATTTAAAGAGTTGTCAAGGCAGCATTGTCAAAATAGAAAGAACCGAAGGAAGCTAGAAAACATAATCATATGTGCTGGACAAAGAACTAAGAAAGATTTCAACCAGGAAAGCTTTTGTCCTTCTTGCTGGATTTATCTTCTCCATTTTTTGGAGTATGTCATTTTGGAGCTGCTGTGTATCTAGGACTGCATTAAGTCACCTTTCCCTTTTCTTGCAATGGAATCTGACAGGGGAAAACGCTGGCACCACTCCTGCTCTCTCTGGTCACACAAAGCCTTGGCTTCGGTGAGAGTTTTGCTGGATTAAGAAAGCTTTAATGAGCTTTCTTAAAAGTGAACAGCATATCATGCCATCATCACAAAAAAATCGTAGGAGGGAAAATACTAAATATTGATGTAATATATCTTGCTGCCTATGCATGATAACATATTAACAGGTAGTGAAATTATTTGGCTATCACTTTGATTACAGTAATGATAGAAGTCACTGTCCCAAGGAGGTGCCTGCATACCTCTGTGAAGCTGAAGCAAAGAGCAGCTAATGCAGAGTATCTTTCCTGCTATAGGAGACACTACTTGCAGTTGTGCTGGAAGACAAATTTATATACTTCCTCCTCTAACAAGCAGGCATTAATCATCTTTAATTCTTTGAACCACTTATAACTTATTGCCTTTCTATTGTGCAGTGGGCTTCTTTACCAGGTGCAGAATACAGCGGAGGGCTAAGACCAGCATCATATAAGAAATAAAATATCACTTAGCTGAACGTGTAAGGCACAGAGAGCTTAGCCTTCCCCTGAGCTCTCCATGGATAAGCTATCTATCAAATAGACTGGACACATTGCAAACCCAATTGATACAGATTGCTCCCACATGGTGAAATACTAATGGACAGTTTTGTCACATATGGCTGGCATGTCAGTGAAGTGACATACACTACCTTCTCTGCTGTAAGATACCATAGCCTGGGTTGCATGCATCAGCTCCACAGTCAATGTGCCAGACCTTTCCCTGGGCACACTGCCCAAAAACGCTTCATTGTACTCTTGCTTTTTACAATGATGGGTTGTTTACAGCCTGCACATTTCTTGCTCTCTCTGAAGGCCAGGAGGCCATCTGTAGTTGCTTGACCCCAGGAGAGAGACCTCAGCTTTTCACACAGCAATTCCTGTATGTGTATGAAGACACACAGACACCATACTGACCAATTCATATTATCACAACAATGACTTTACCAGCATCTGATGGCAACTAACTTTAATGCACAGAATTGAGAATCTAAGTGCCTTTTAGGGGTTTGTTTTGCAACAAGCATTAAGACTTATGCATAAAAGCCAGTATTTGAGAAATTATGGGTAAGGAAGGATGGCATTCAGACCTGAGTAATCAAATATACTGCAGTAAAGGTAGAAGTATATCATGCAACACAAACTACCTTGTACCTGACTCATCTATGTTCCTGAGACCTTCCTTTTTCTTTTTTCCTATTTTTAAATTATCCATGAATCATCAAGCTTTGACTCCGATGTTACTGTGTTTTGCAAGAATCTGTGTAGATTAGGTACTTACTCTGCTTAAAGCCCAAAGGCACAAGATAATACAGAGTTTTCTGTAACTTGTGACAGCAAGAGTCTTCATTAGAATTGCAAGAGATACCTTGGCACATATTGAAGCAGTATTATAGCATGAAAATTAGCCTTTATTTCCATGCAACTCCATTGGACTGCTCCTGATTTACAACAGACCTGCTTCTTTTCTGAATTAAAGTAGAGGTAGACACTAGAGTTGTTTATTAGTCTGGCTTCATATGGATATAATACTTTTTAATTTGTAATTTCTGACTAAATTTGAAGGAGGAAGTTAAAGTTTTAAATGTAATCAAGTTCTAAACAAGCTTCATGATCAAGTAGAGGAAAGAGATATTGTATAAATAATGCCATGGAGTGGAAAACATGAGCACAGTGTGTTGTATTTCTTGGCAGCAGCAGTCAGATGGCAGAGCAGCCATCAGCACTGTATCTTACTGATGAAGAGCTGTACCACTACAAAAGAAAGCCCTGGTAATTGTAGTGAAGTTGTTTAGGAGACAGAGGTAAAATGCCTGGAAGCCTGCAGGAAACCAGGCTTCATTCCCTCTGCTCTCTGAGCAACTTGATTTTAAAACTGCAATTTTAATTTTGGAGTTTGTAGTGATAGTGGAAATGAGCTAAGAGAGTAAGGAGAAGCATGGCTGAACAGCATGATTTGAATTTTTTGTGGCAGAGATGCCAAGGAACCCAACTCTGAAAGCACTCTCACGGTATCACCAGGTACTGTGATATACTTAAGCTTTGGGTGCATCTATAGGGCTTTGTAGGGTTATGACTGAGAGCACAGGTCTGTCTCATCTCCTCATAAACATCCAGCTCCATCCCAGTACTCTTCCATCACGACAGAGCTGAGACTCCATGCAAGCGGGGTGGAACATCTCTCCTAAGAGGAAAGGCTGAGACAGTTGGGGTTGTTCAGCCTGGAGAAGAGAAGGGTCCAGGGAGACATTATTGCAGCCTTTCAATATGTGAAGGGGGCTTATAAGACAGATTGGGAAAGACATTTTAACGGGGCCTGTAGTGATAAGACAAGGGCTAGTGGTTTTAATCCAAAAAAGAGTTGATTCAGACTAGATATAAGGAAGAAATTTTTTACGATGAGGGTAGTGAAACAATGGAACAGGTTGCCCAGAGAGGTTGTAGATGCCTCATCCCTGGAAACTTTCAAGGTCAGGTTTGATGAGGCTTTGAGCCACTTGACCTAGTTGATGATGTCCCTGCTGATTTCAGGGGGGGTAGACTGGATGACCTTTAAAGGTCCCTTCCAACCCAAACCATTCTATGATTCCATGATAAGTGATAGCTCCCTGTTGAAAGGAGCAGGGACAAGAGGAGAGTAGAGGCACAGCAAAGCCAAGCAGTGTATGCATAAGAGAAGGAAGAAGGGAGAGAGAAAGTCAGTCATAGAGATACTTCAGTAATTATTGCCTCCCAATGTTGTTGTTTGTTTTTGCATAACCTTATAAACATGTCCTCCATGTATCATGTCATGTCTCCACATATCACCATGACAGCCAAGTCCTTGAAATTGAGGGAATCTGTGAATCAGGAGGGCACAGCTTCTACATTAGTTCCAAGGCATCAAGCACCTATCTTAAGATTTGGACATGGCCATTCTGCCATTTATTGTAATAATGGAATTATAAATGTACTGCAGAGTCACATCTTTGTAACATGAAGGTTCTTATGAGGAATATTTAAAGGTTCTGTGTCTAAATAATTGAACTGTAAACATGATGTAATACTCGGTAAACTCTCAGAGAGATCAACAAAGTTTGTATCTGTGCCATGAAGCTCATCATCTTCCAATAGTGTGACAAAGTACAACTAATACTCTACAAATCAATTTATAAATAACCCTGTTTCTATTTTTATGAAAATATTATTTCAAACACCCTTAGGATTACACTAACATTTTCAGAGAGCAGACTTTTAAGTATCATCAGAAACTGTTTTACAGCCATTAAACATATATTTCAGTTATGAAATATATTGTCTGCACTTAATACTCTGTTTGTGCAAACAGCTTGTAAAATGTATTGCTCGCTCTCTTCAAGCTGCCGTGAAGTCTCTGCAGAGTAGTGTTGCCTCTGAATTTGTGTAGAAAAGGATGTAGTGGTACAGCTTACTGCTGCCCATGGCATACCTAATGCCAATGGAAATGGTGGAGAAATCAAGCAGGATAAGTGTGCTCCCAAGACGCACCTGAGGTCTTGCTCTATTGTCATTAGGAAAGGCGCTGGGAAGAGAGAAATTCTCCACAACAGCAGAACAGCAGCAGAGGATACAGGCAAATGGGCCAGGCTTGCTGATCCTGAATGGTGCTTTGCTTCTGCAACTCCTAACCAAGTCCATGGGAGATGCAGGTCTTCACAACCACTAAAAGTTTGGTCTTTAATGAGGAGTGCAGTAGAGACAAGATGAGTGCTTCATCCTGTATTTTGATATCCTTTTATATTATTTATTTTTTGCTGCTGGCTGGTTTTCAGAAATGCTCTGTGAAATCAGACACCTGGTAGGCTAATCAAAATTGCCAGAACTGGCATGTCTGTCATGTGTAAGGCAGAGCTTTTAAGTTGGAATTACATCAGCGTGAAACCAGCCAATATTCATCCAGGACTCAAGGACAAATTATATTTGTGACTATTAATTAGGAGTAGAATCATTATAATTAGTCTTTTTCAAAACAGAATATGAGTGCACATTTATATATTGCCACATAGGTACAAGACACATTCATGTGTACAATATTAGTGCTTCCTAAAGAAAATACAGTAGCTTGTAGCATACTACCACAATGAATATAGGCTCAATGATATCATATACAATTTTCGTAGTTACCAAAGTCAAAACCAATCTGTGAGCTCCCTTTAAGACCTTCAGATTGCCAAGATCTGTCATACATCTTATCATGTTTTCCTTTACTGTCTTGTTCAGATGAAAACACTCAGTTCATGTAAAAGGAAGAAGAGGCAGATACGACTAGTGACTCATAGCCATAACGTGACAGCCCAGTTTTGCCAGGCTTCTGCATCCTGACAGTGTTTCTTGTGATACCCAGGACTGAGTCAGATCAACATATTTTAACAAAAAGCTCTTCTATTAGAAACTGTTGATTTAGCCAGATAAAACCCTTCCACAGAAATTTCTCAAGTCAGTTGCTCCTTTTGGCAGCAAGAACTAAGAGAATGCCAAAAAAAGACAAAAGGTTCCCCCGTTTGAACCTTACAGAGACTATATGGCAGAATATAATATCTTACAAATGTTGTGCAGGGACTAGGCAAAATGTCCTTCTTATGTTATCTATATTTTCTTCCTGACACATTTTCAATGTCTTATTCATATTAGAATACATACTAAATACCTATTCTGAGTAAATTACAAAAGTCGACATGACATTGAGGTTTGAGAAGAAAAATATTTTGGAGATGTGTTTGGAAAAGATAAAAAATGTGACAGTTCAGAACAATGTCTGAAGCACAAGCATTTTTATTCATTTTTTTTTTCTAAAATTTTATTAGTCTGTGTTGCTGAAGAACAGCTTCAATTTATAAGGACATGCTTGTAGGCAGATTTCAGTACAGAAAAGGATCTGGGTTTGAATCCTTTTAATGACTGAGTTCAATGATGGAACCGAGGTCAGGACGGTGATGTTCAGAACAGGAGAGAAATTATTTCAAAGACAGGATAAAGCCCTGTTTTCCTTGAAGTCAATAGTTTTCTCAATAAGGCAGAATTTCATAAACAATAAGAACTACGAAAACATAAAACCCAGATTGCCTTTGCTTCCAAAACTTGAAAACAGCCAAGACAAGCAGCAAGGTCTGAGTCTCCAGCAAGAAGCTAGCTCCTCATCAGACATGCATTCTCTGAAGAGTTGGGACATACATCCCCATGGTGGTTCCACCAACCATGAGGAGATAGCAGCACAGTCCCTGCTCCATGGTGAGCTGACTCCTATACTCTTTATTTCCACTCAATATGGGGACATTACTCTTTCCAGCCTCTGTGAAGGACAATGAAAATGGCTTTTCTCCATGATGTTCACTCATGTGGGGTTTGACATGAGTCTAGCTCATTGTACTTTATTACTATTCAGCTGTTTTATTTATAACAGCAATAATAAGATGAGATAATGTAATTGCAGTTGCTTAAAACTGATTAGTTCTTCTACACCATGCCTTCCCATCATAGATGCATCCCATCTCCTGATATAAATATTTTACTGCACTGATAAGTATAGCTATTCCCCTTCTCGTCAGCTTGCCACCTATAAATGGGGGAAAAGGGAGCTCACAGTAGCAAGAAGCTTGTCAGTTCCCTCAGAAAGCCACTCAGAGGCCATTTCATAGTGTCATAGTGCATAGTTTGTCATCCCAGTTGTTGTTCTGTTCCTACTTCTGCCCATTATAAGCTCCCCAGACGACTCGCTCTTGCTACACAGCAAGATACTCGCAGCAGTGAAATACAAATTTCCCTTATGTAAGTGTTGTGGTTTAAGCCCAGCCGGCAACAAAACACAATGAAGCTGCTCTCTCACTCCTTGCCCTGCTCCCCTGGTGGGATAATGAGGAGAAAATATAAAGAAATGTTTGTGGGTTGAAGCAAGGACAGGGAGGGATCACTCACCGATTACGGTCACGGGCAAAAGACAGGCTCAACCTAGGGAAAAAACAAAATCCATTTAATTTACTACGAATTCAATCAAAACAAGGATATTAGGAAGTAAAACCCCAACCTTAGAACACCTTCCCCCACCCCTCCCTCCTTCCCGGCTCAACCCCACTCCCGGTTCTCTCCACCTCCTCCCCCCGGTGTCGCAGGGGAACAGGGGATGGGGGTTGGGGTCAGCTCCCCACACCTTGTCTCTGCCGCTCCTTCCTCCTCAGGGGGAGGACTCCTCACTCCTCCCCTGCTCCAGTGTGGGGTCCCTCTCACAGGACAGAGTCCTCTACCAATTTCTCCAGCATGGGTCCTTTCCACAGGCTGCAGTCCTTCAATCACAGACTGCTCCAGCATGGGCTTCCCCATGGAGTCACGGCCATCTTCGGGGCATCCCCCTGCTCCGGCGTGGGCCCCTCCCCGGGCTGCAGGTGGGCATCTGCTCCCCCGCTCCCCTCCGTGGGCTGGGGGGACACAGCCTGCCGTCTCACCACGGGCTGCAGGGGCATCCCCTCCTCCCCCGCTCCTCCTCCCCTCCTTCTGCACTGACTCTGGCATCTGCAGAGGTTTTCCTTTCACATTCCAATATCCTCTGACTCAATGCCGGTTCCCCTTCTTAAAGATGTTATCCCAGAGGTGTTACCGCTGTCACTGGGTGGGTCGGCCTTGGCCAGAGGTGGGTCCGACTTGGAGTCAGGGGAGCTTCTAGCAGCTTCTCACAGGAGCCACACCTGCAGCCCCCTTCCCTGCTACCAAAACCCTGTGACATAAACCCAAAACAATAAGGTGTTTTCAGTTTACTTTTAAGTTACTCTTCTGAGTCCTGAGAAAGGGAACTGCTGGCATCCAACTCCTGTGCTTCAATAAATGATGAGGACTGTTTTGTCCTGATTATGCAACTTTCTAATTACAGCACACCTAAAAATGGTCATGTAAAGTCAGACCATGTCCATACTTGCAAGAAAGGAGTCCCAATAGGGGTAGAGTAGTACATGGATGCAGTTGGCATTGGGGACCCAACATCCACGTTGTAGTCATTTCATTAAGTCTTACTTCAGACTGGAGCTAGTCCACTCCCTCTGATGAAGCTTGCCCCTATATATGTGGTTCAAATATATATGGAGCAGATGCCCACCTGCAGCCCTTGGATGACCCCATGCCAGAGCAGTTGGATGCCCCCGAAGATGGCCATAACTCCATGGGAAAGCCCGCGCTGGAGCAGTCTGTGCCTGAAAGGTTGTGGCCTGTGGAAAGGACCCACGCCAGAGAAGTTTGTGAAGAAGCGCAGGCTGTGCGATGGACGCATATGGGAGAAGTTCATGGAGGACTGTCTCCTGTGGGAGGGACCCCATGGTGGAGGAGGGGAAGAGTGAGGTGTCCTCCCCCTGAGGAGGAAGGTGTGGAAGAGACCTGTGAAGAACTGACCCCAACCCCCATTCCCCGTCCCCCTGTGCTGCTGTGGGGAGGAGGTAGAGAAAATCAGGAGTGGAGTTGAGCCTGGGAAGGAGGGAGAGGTGGGGGGGATGGTGTTTTAAGATTTGGTTTTCTCATTATCCTTGTTTTGATTTGATTGTTAGTAAAGTAAATTGATTTTGTTTTTTCCCTAGGTTGAGCCTGTCTTTTGCCCGTGACCGTAATTGGTGAGTGATCCCTCCCTGTCCTTGTCTCAACCCACAAGCTTTTCATTATATTTTCTCCTCCCCATCCCACCAGGGGAGATGCGTAAGCAAGCACCTTCATGGTGTTTTGTTGCCAGCTGGGCTGAAACCATGACAAACCTTATGACGTTCACATGGGCCCACTTCTAGAGCTTGTCCAGGTCCCTCTGAATGGCATCCCATCCCTCAGGTGTGTCAGCTGCACCACTCAGCTTGGTGCAGCTTTGCTGAGGGTGCACTCAATGCACTGTCTATGCCATTGATATTAAAGATATTATGAAGATATTAAACAGTACTGGTCCCAATAGAGACCCCTGAGGGACAAGGGACAAGGGACAAGGGCAGAGGTCCTTTGTCATACAGCTGCACTTTGTTGAACAAAATTTTGGAAGGTCATGCTTGTGTTGAAGATAGTGACAGTTACCCTACGGAAACTCACTACTAATATCTCCTGTTGTGCAGTGGTTAACTAGTTTGGGGCTGGCAAGTCCACTGTGGTGGTGGCCAAAATGTCCTCCTTCATTAATATGCATGGGAAAGGCAGATGACATCACACAGCCCCTCACAATCTGTGGGTTGTCGAAGTGCACAAGGTCTGCTGCTGAGATGCCCTTCCTCATCCAGTCCCCAGCCCAGAGCAGCTACAATTACATGAAGAACAAGGGCTTCATAAACCTGCCTGGCCTTGTAAACCACCAAGGCAGGTGAAAGTTAGGCAGTCTTAAGCAGCCCTTGACTTCACAGTCCCCAAAGGACCAGAGATGGAATGGTTGCCTGCCCTCAGTCAGTCCCTGTACCATGGTTTTCCTTCTTTCTTGCTACTGTGAACTCCACAGCTTCCAAGTGAACAGTGCTCCCCAGAAGAGCGAATGCAGGTGAAGCTCCTCCTTGACACAAATTCTCCATGTTATGTGCATCTGGTTCAACATCCACTTAGACGGCATAGCCCCTGTCTAATCTGCACTGAGCATTTTAGTATTTCAAGGCTGAACTATCTTCCTTTTTTCCCAGCAGTAGCTCAGGTGTGACATGTCCTGAAGGACACCCATTCCCTTCTAGAAGCTTTAGAAAAAGCTTTTTTTGTTTCTTTTGTATGTTTGTTCCATAAAGCCATGGGATCAACATGATCCTTTGACTGTCACGATTTTAAATTAGTTTCTTTTTTCATAAAACTACGAGGATGGCCAGTATTATAATCCAAGGTAATGACTGTCAATAATATGCCAGATATGTGTAATAAATTAGAAGTATTTAAAGGCATAGCAAAACTTCATTATTATGATGGTATTTTGTGATCTTCATTATAGAATAATTGCTTTTCAGTATTAGTAGAACAAGAGTAATACTTTCTTCATGTCACTGGAAAAGTAAAACCACTGGATTTGATTTCCCCTTGGTGCTTTATTGCTTCACTTGGTACTCAGCCTTGCAAACCTACTGTAATACCCAAAAGCAGAACTGGGCATGTACATTGTGTAATAATCAGAACATTTGTGTGACCTGCTATTCCTGTGATAGGCAAACCAATAACCCAGAGTACAGTACCCACTAGAATGCAATAAAAGCTAGTTATCTGAACAATTAAAGCATATCAGCTTTGGTTAGTTATTAGAAGTGAAGAGTTTCCTAATCAAAAATGACCAGAATGAAGAGGAGGCTGAGAGAAGTCAGTGAACCATGGCCATCTTGCAGTCTGCATGAGAAAGTATCTCAAAATAGAATTATTTGGTTTAATTTTTTCAGACCGGGATGTGTAGAAATTATGTAGTTAAGGGAAACAAGAAAAATTTATATTTTGTTATGAAATACCTTTTTCTACCAGACAATTTCAAATCATTTACCATCTTCTTTGAAAAGAAGGCACATATGATAGATTTGGATAGTAGTGAATATGGAGGTTTAACAAACCTTGCAAAAAAAAGGATTTTCCTGAATGAGAAACATTTTTTCAGTTTATTAAATTTTTTCCATCCTCAGAATGAAATGGAAGAGCTATAATTTTTTTCATAAACTAATTGTTAAGTTGCAACTTAACAATTTCAGAACATTTAGTTTTAAAAGAATTCATTTTGGTTTTGACCTTTTTAACATTTTGAAACAAAAATGACTAAGTAACAGAGGAGAAAAATCAGTAGAAACATAAAAAAGATTTCTGTTTTCATTCTGAAAATGTCAAAAAGGATGTTTAATCAATCTCTAAATGCTTTCCAATCTTTCTAAAAATTAGGACTTTTTCAGAAAGTGTGACCCATTCCCATGCAACACACATCATCATTTTTTTCAATTAAAAAAAGCTTATTATATATGAAAAAAATCCCAGTCAGCAGTGGAAAATGAAACAGGCTATAAAAATAATAAACAACTGACTATGAGATCTCAATTTAGTATTAGTATAAAATAAAACAATGTATCAGTTAAGGTCAGCTGCTTGTCAGTAAAGGTTTGGTTTACAAGTGAATTAATTTTATTTTCATCATTCATGTTTTACAAATGTTATACATACAATAACTAAGGAAGCCAGAGATGAACTTCTGGCTCTGAAGAAAAGGGCTCTTAAGCCAGGTGATACAGGTTGATAACATGATCCCAAGCCTGTGCAATTGTGCCTCTTCAACCACATGGTAATAGCACTTATGTCAATGACACTAATGTACCTGTATGGTCAGAGTGCTTATCAGATTAGCTCTGAGCATGCCAGAGGAGTCAAAGCCTCTGAATTCTTCCCTATAGGGCTGAAGGCTTTGTGGCTTGGCATATTGGGGTCAGATTGAAAATTCTCGGTGGTAGCCAGGACAGGCTAGCTGAGAGGTAAGGGTGATAAATAATTCCCAACGGGGTCCTTTCAGACCAAAAACTCCATTTTTTTAAGCTAATTGCTGAGCTGGAAAATGGCTTATGCAAGTAAGTATACTGAGAGGCAAATGGATTGCTGACATGGGGAGGAGTCACCTCACCTGCAGCTGGGCATCTTTAAGTTAAGCATCTAGTAGAATGCAACTTTCCAAGCTACCTCTGCGGCCCCTGGCACCTCCACAGTGTGTTCTTCCATCCTAACACAGACCAAGAAGGGCAGGGGAGTCACATCTGGAGGTGCCTCTTTCTCTCCAGTGATTACGGAGGAAGCCTAGCTAGCTGCCCTGCTGTTAGCCAGCTGGACATCAGTGAAACAAACCTGTTTCTATGGTCCAACATCTTGCTTGAAAGAGGAGATCTTGCTTCAGTAAGTGTCCATGGCCACAGAGCTGCCTTTTCCCCAGACTTTGCCTTAAAAAAAACCAAAACCAAATGTGATGGGTTGACCCTGGCTGAACACCAGGTGCCCACCAAAGCCGTTCTATCACTCCCCCCTCCTCAGCTGGACAGGGGAGAGAAAATATAACAAAAGGCTTGCGGGTCGAGATAAGGACAGGAGAGATCATTCACTATTACCGTCCCGGGCAAAACAGACTCAATTTGGGAAAATTAACTCAATTTATTACAAATCACCAGAGTAAGGTAATGAGAAATAAAACGAAATCTCAGAACACCTTCCCACCACCCCTCCCTTCTTCCCGGGCACAACTTCACTCCCGGATTTCACCACCAAGCCCCCCCAGCGGCACAGGGGGACAGGGATGGGGTTTATGGTCATCACCCGTTATTTTTTGCCGCTTCACATCCTCAGGGCGAGGGCTGATCACACTCTTCCCCTGCTCCAGCGTGGGGTCCCACCCACGGGAGACAGTCCTCCACGAACTCCTCCAACGTGGGCCATTCCCACGGGCTGCAGTTCTTCACGAACTGCTCCAGCATGGGTCCATTCCACGGTGTGCAGTCCTTCAGGAGCACACTGCTCCAGCGTGAGTCCCCCACAGGGTCACAAGTCCTGCCAGAAAACCTGCTCCGTGGGCTCCTCTCTCCACAGATCCGCAGGTCCTGCCAGGAACCTGCTCCAGCGTGGGGTTCCCACGGGGTCACAGCCTCCTTCAGGAACCTACCTGCTCCGGTGTGGGGTCCTCCCCGGGCTGCAGGTGGAGATCTGCTCCACCGTGGACCTCCCTGGGCTGCAGGGGGACAGCCTGCCTCACCAGGGTCTTCACCACGGGCTGCAGGGGAATCTCTGCTCTGGTGTCTGGAGCATCTCCTCCCCCTCCTTCCTCACTGACCTGGGGATCTGCAGGGTTGTTTCACTTACATGTTCTCACTCCTCACTCTGGCGGCGGTTGCCTCGCATCCCAACTTTTTTTTCCTTCTTAAAAATGTTATCACAGAGGCGTTACTACTATCACTCATTGGCTCGGCCTTGGCCGCTGGTGGGTCCGTCTTAGAGCCGGCTGGTATGGGCTCCCTCTCTCTCGAACACAGGGGAAGCTTCCAGCAGCTTCTTACAGAAGCCACCCCTGTAACACACACCCCTCCCCCCCCCAAAACCTTGCCACACAAAACCAATACACCAAAGAAAAAAAAAAAACCATGATAAAGCCAACTGGCTTTGTTGGCTTTACCCCAGCTGTGTTGTGCTTGTTAACTCCCAGTCAGAGACATGCTGCTTGTGTCGTGATCACAAAGAAATTCTCCTTTCTGGCTTGCTTGAGAACAAAGACATCAAAGATCCCCACAGCTAGGCCTGCTAGGCTAAATTGCATTAAGAGGTGCAACAAGCACGCAGCCCAGAGGAGAAATCTTCACCACCAGAAACAAATAGGCAACAAAATAATAGCTGACATGGGTGCAGGCAACAGCATGCCAAAGAAGGTACGTATGTTTCCTGTTATAAGCAAGCTTTAGATGAGAAAACAAGGGTTCCTGACAGCACTGAGTTCAACAGCACAAGAGTTCATGACAGCACTCAACCCAGAGGATCTCTTCTCGAGACTTAAAGCAACCCTGGGGCTGGCTATGTAATAAACATCATGTGCAGTGTTTTCCACATTGCCCTTCCATTTCCATCCAGTACCAGGAAGCAGACACACCAACATATGCAGGCTTCTGTAAATAAGGAAAACAAACCCAATTTGAAATTCTTACACAGGCTTAAAGTTTCTTCTATTGAAATTCTCAGTGATACTTCTTCAGGTCATTTTTTTGTTTTATTCAGATCCTTTAAAACATATCATTTCGGCTTGATGTATAAAATATCAACAAGAGGGAATTTATTAAAAAATCATGATAGTAGAGATTAAAAAACAAGAGACATTTGTGTGATAGAATTTGGATTTAAAATATAGTACACATGCATTTTACTGTAAAATTCTTTTGAGCTAGTCCCAGTGGAAAATTAGTCGCTCCATCACAATGTAGGTCTTTTCAAGTACAATACACCAGAGACTAAAATGATTTCATTTTAGTTTGTAGAGAGAGTAATAAAAGCAAACAACCCAACTGTAGAAGCCCTAGGGATCATGCATAGACACCTGGTATTTAAAGGAAAAAAAAAAAATGGGGGGGGGGAGGGGGAGGGGTGTAATGTAACCCTAGAAAGCTACATTTTCAGACTTCAGGTCACTTTTCCTATAGTTCACCACTGAATGTTAACCTCAGTGCTGTAAAACTGCTCCTCCCTCGAGTGGCAAGGAGCAAACTGCATTCCAGATGAATATGAAAATAATCCAGAGTAAGGCGCAGCTCTCACTGCCTCAGTCTCCCAAAATGAAGAGCAAGCAAAATCCTAGCATAGAGAGACTCCTATTTTAGTGATGGGGAAAACACACAATGTAATAAACCAAAATGCTGTCAGTTACAAGATACTCATTCAGATAATTTGTGCATATAAAAGTCATAAATCCTTTGCAAAGTGATAGTATTCCAGAATGTCTTAAATCATTCTGGCACACATAATAAACCACATCCTCTTGTACTATATGAGGAAAGACTGTAGTGCACTCATGACATTTGAGAAGGTGAATATTTTGGCTTCATCGGTTCTCATCTTTTTCTAAGACGGCAGCAACAGCCTTCTAGTTTTTTTTCCCAGACCAGGCTGGAGGTGTACCTGGAGAATAAAAGATAGGATTTTCTTTAGGAATAGACTGGAACAAGATACCTGATGGCTTTTGCGTGCTGTTGACAATTTGCCTCTTTACCTGACTTCCACCCTGAGCCTGCCTGCAGCACAGGTGTTTACAGGGCTGGTAGCTCCCAGCCACCTTCAAGTCAAGTCTGCAATGATCAAGACAGCCCCTGAGTGTGGGGAGGGTCTTATCTCCAGCATGCTTCGACCAAATCAATGGATAGTGGTGTGATATGGTGGGCAAGTCTGAGCCAGCTCTGCAACCTAGGGCTGTAATGTGATCATTATAGATTTCTCAAATACTGATGCTGTATCTGGTATAAACAAGTTGAATAATACCCTGTCTGTCCCAACACGCACAAGTCCCAGCCTTCCATCAAAATATTCCTCATCTGATGAAGACAGCATTGGCCCAAGAGAGTCACTGTAAAATGGCACCCTTTTTGAGTCTCCATCAGTTGGCTACACAAAGTCAGATGTGTATCATTGCTATTTCCCAATCCATCACAACAAAGCTGTTACAGCAAGGACAGAAACAATGAACATTGCTTATAAATATGTTCATAAAAGCCAAAAAACATGGTGCAAAATGATTGAGGAAAAAAGTATCCATTTTGATGTGAATGCTTATATACAGCCCTGTTTCCCTGCAATAGTATGCTAGCCAGCCAAAATCTATCATTTATATGCATAATCTGAGTTTCATTTGCTGTGCTGACAGTTACATGGTAATAAATGGTGCATATAGAGTTGATAATGGGATAAAGAGCACATTTTGTGCCCACCTGCTCATCAGCCATGTTCCTGAAAAAATAACAATGTACACATCTCTTATGGGGACTGATCCCAAAGTCTCCCCTTGTTTTTCCCAGTCTGCCCCCCTCCCCAAAATTCCCAAGAATGTTTGAATGAGACAGCTCTTGCTTCTTCAAGCCAGATTTTGCTCTACCACTGTCATCTGAGAACAAAAGCTTGAGACAAAATAGGAAATACATTGGAAATCTTTTGTTAGCAAGACAGCAGCACACATTCTGGTTCCGGATATGTGTTCCTTTGTGCTGGCTGCTGTACACTCTGCAAGACTATAATCTAGATGCACACAAATTAGATGCAAGATTCAGCTAATAGAACAGAGGGAAACAACGACCACATCAAGGGGAGCATAGGGTTACATGTGCAAAAAATTTGCATGTTCTGAGCCTCATTATTGTGAGAAAATTTAAAATAAATTAACACAGTTTATTAACTATTTCACATGCCAAGCCATCAGCAATTTATTGTGAACATCAGTTCAGTGGTGCACAAGAAAATGGGCTTGAAGGAGCTTGCCAAAGAGCTGTGTTTTATAATAGTGTTTGAAACATATGGGGAGGGGTGGAAAAGGCACTAGGTGATGGGGGGAGAAGCAAATTAACATGCAACTTGAGAAAGAAGAGCAAAGGGGAGAAAAAAAAAAAAGATGGCAGAGGCAAAGTGCGTTGGAAAAGTTACTTTCTATTGAAAAATTGCAGCTTTCCATTAAAATTCAGAAACCATGAATTCTGAGATCATATCTAACTCCAGGCAGTCCTTAGGAGCAGCTTTTTGTTACAATTCATATTACTCTGGATTAATTTGCAGTGGTTACTAGAAACAGCTGATACTCTAATTAGTGAAATTAACAAAGAAGTTCAAAACAACAAGGGTTTTGAGGACACAAATTACATTTAGTCCCTTGAAAATTAAATTGTGTTGCTAACTGAAATCACCCAAAAGGCAACAAAATTCCACGACAGTTCAATTTTCCAAAACCCATCCATATCACTAGGATATGAGAGGGCACCAGCCAGGAATGTGTAACAATGTCAGGAACAACATGTATGTCCTGTACTGTTGTACTCACCTGCAAGTCTAAAGTCTTCCTTTCCTCTGCACATCTTGTGCCCATGGTGAGTGCTTCTAGAAGAAAATGAGAAAATAAGTGAATGAGAATGAGAGTTAATGAATTAATCAATGAGTCTATAATCCAGTAGGCAGGGCAATCTGGAAAGAAGGAGATCCTGGATTCCTGTGTTCCCTCAGATAACTTGTGCAGTCTGTATGGATCCTTACTGAATGATACACAGAAGTAAAAAGTAAGACAACTTGGCTGTTTTGATGTGCAAGTCTCCGTGTGGTTCTGCCCCTAAGCGTGTTCCATATTTTCTTCATCAGTCTCCCACTGATTCATTACAACACAAGCAGAAATCCTTTAAGGATAGAAATAAGGTATTTCAATTTGCACAAAACTATTGAAATTAAAGGTATTGCTAATAAAAAGACCAGATATTTTAACAGAAGTTCTGAAACAAAATCTGAATTGTTGAAGATATTGAGTTTATTTATATCTGCTTTTGAATTTGCATCACTTAAAAATAAATAAATACACAATTAACAAATTAAGAAATAAAATTCCTAGCAGTTCCAAAGCACTTCACATTTTTCAAAGCACTCTAGACACATTAAATACATTACCTAATTAATTCCTCCAGAAGCCAGTCTAACAAACTTCACTGCATGCTGTGCACTGAGAAACTGTTGCTTGATTTAAGGTTTATGGTTACTACCCTTCATTTTTCCTCTTTCTGACCAAACAAAACCAATCCTTTAACACTTTTAATTTTGCATGGCTTTTTGGTTACATAATAAATACTTAAATGCCATTGAGATTAGCCACTTTAAAGTCAGTAAAACTAGTAATAGTGTTTACTGCTAGATTTTCTGCAGAGTGTTAATACCAAGCCTCCCTGTTGTGTGGTTAAACAGGGTGTTTACAGTGGTTAACCCTTCAGGATCTCCTCTCACCTGATCAGTGCTATCCAAACAATGAAACAGCCGTAATGTCTGCTGTCTTTTCTGTCTTTTAAAATACTTGGCACACATCCATAAGAGTCTACCTATTAGACTTACCCAAAAGGTCTGCAGCTGGCATTTGCAGCAATGGACAAGGTGGAGGTTTGTGTTTCTTTTAAAAAAAAGACAAATTGAGTTTTTCAAGATGCAATTGTACAGGGTGCTAGATAATCTCATCTAGACTCCCTTTCCCACAAAAGGTTGGACCAGATGATCTTTCGAAGTGCCTTCCAACCTGGGCTGTTCTATGATTCTATGAAACCTGACTGACATTTGAGAGTTCTAAAAGAAACAAAAAGTCAGGGTAAGATTAAGGCACTTCTACTGCAGAGTCTTCAGCAGTTTGAATATGAAACTATAAGCTGTATATGATGCACAGCAGACTACTCCTGGCTCCACCATTAATAAGGTTTCTCCTGTAATGATTTTAGATTCTGAATATATATGAATAAGAAAATATAAATACATCTTCTCCAAAGTATTTTTTTCTCAGGAATATAGTATCTGACAGAAGCAGGTACTGAGCATCACAGACACTTCTTATGCATCATCAGATGGGGCACTAAGGATGGGGAAAATACAAGGGTCAACTGCAATTTGCAGATGCTGAGTATTTTTAGGGAGAATGGCTCTATTATTTTGAAGTTCAGTACTTCTTTTGAAAAAAATAAACCATGGAACAAGGATGTAAGATAAAAATACAAATTTGAATACTCCTTTATTTTTATTAAAAAGCACGTAGATGTGATTAAAAGAATCAGTGCTGCATTTTGACTTTAGTGTCTTCTTAATTCATTCCACAGAATATAGTCAAAAAACCAATTTGCTTTACAGAGACAATAGAGGAGATAGATAATGAGTTGGCCATGCTAAGCCTTAACAGTGCAGGCTGTACTTGTCAGAACAGTAGCTTACTTCACAAGATGCCTTCCTTTGGACCAGGAACCTTTCCAAAAAAGACAACACAGTCCCAGCCTGGGTGTTGTATAGACAACACGCTGCTGATTGCTCTGTGACACAAACTCTCTGGTTTTGCAAAGTCCTTTGGATCTCTGTATTTAAAATCATGAGGTCCCTCCTGGTAGACCTAAGAGACGTTGAAACCTGACAGCATGTAAGTTAACCACTATGTGGTCCATCCAGTGTGTTAAGCTGACTTCTAAAAGACTAAAGGACATTCAGGGCAGATGTAACTGAGAACAACAGATGATATCCATTCCCATATGCGGCACTATTACAACCAAAGAAGCACTTACTCATGACCTGTAGGATAATTATGCCAGCTATGGGTTCCCTGAGCAGGTGTGAATTTCACTCTGATCAAGTATCTTATTTTTGGCATTTCATTAGCGAGTGCTTAATTTTTTCTTAATCAGAAATTCTGGAGTTTTATCCCTGTGTTCCCAAGGTACTGTAAACTCTTTAAGGTGCATTTATTAGAATGAAAGTGCTTGCGTTTCATTACCAAGGCATAAAATGCAGAAAATTCTATAAAGATCAACGTCTTACTATCTAAATTACAGTTACATCATAAGAAAGACAACAAAATAACAATAGAAAAGTAAATCTGGGACTTTGGGGGGTGAAAATGCTTTATGCCAAGGCACTCAGACTCTGATATTGTCTCTAGAGCATTAAAACTGGTATGAAAAATTAATTAAAATTGAGTACAGGATAAAATTAGAATAAAATTAATTTCAAGGCACAATCTTCTAAGTTTTGCCAGTGTGACATCCATTTACAAGAAGGGTCAGAGGGAGGATCCAGGGAACTACAGGCCTGTCTGCCTGACCTCAGTACCAGGGAAGATCATGGAATAGTTTTTCTTGAGAGCGCTCACATGACAAGTCCAGGACAAGCAGGGGATCAGGCCCAGTCAGCATGGGTTTACAAAAGGGAGGTCCTGCTTGGCCAACCTGATTTCCTCCTATGACCAGGTGATCCGCCTAGTGGATGAGGGAAAGGCTGTGGATGTTGTCTACCTTCACTTCAGCAAGGCCTTTGACGCTGTCTCTCATGGCATACTCCTTGAGAAGCTGGTGTCTCATGGCTTGGACAAGTGTACTCTTCGCTGGGTGAAAAACTGGCTGGATGGACGAGCCCATAGGGTTGTGGTGAATGGGGTGAAATCCAGTTGGTGGCAGGTCACAAGTGGTGTTCCCCAGGGCTCGGTGTTGGGCCCCATTCTGTTTAATATCTTTATCAATGATTTGGATGAGGGGATTGAGTGCACCCTCAGCAAGTTTGCAGATGACACCAAGTTGGGAGGCAGGGTCGATCTGCTTGAGGGTAGGAAGGGTCTACAGAGGGATCTGGACAGGCTGGATCATTGGGCTGAGGCCATTTGTATGAGGTTCAACAAGGGCAAGTGCTGGGTCCTGCACTTGGGTCACAACAACCCCATGCAGCGCTACAGGCTTGGGGAAGAGTGGCTGGAAAGCTGCCCGGCAGAGAAAGTCCTGGGGGTGCTGGCTGACAGCCGGCTGAATATGAGCCAGCAGTGTGCCCAGGTGGCCAAGAAGGCCAACGGCATCCTGGCCTGTATCAGAAATAGTGTGGCCAGCAGGAGCAGGGAGGTGGTTGTTCCCCTGTACTGGGCACTGGTGAGGCCACACCTCGAGTCCTGTGTTCAGTTTTGGGCCTCCCACTACAGGAAAGACATTGAGGTGCTGGAGCGTGTCCAAAGAAAGGCAACCAAGTTGGGAAAGGACCTGGAGCACAAGTCTTATGAGGAGCAGCTGAGGGAACTGGGGCTGTTTAGCCTGGAGAAAAGGAGGATGAGGGGAGACCTTATTGCTCTCTACAACTACCTGAAGGGGGGTTGTAGTGAGGTGGGTGCTGGTCTCTTCTGTCAGATAGGACATAGATAGGATGAGAGGAGATGGCCTCAAGTTGTGGCAAGGGAGATTTAGGTTAGATATTAGGAAAAATTTCTTTACTGAGAGGCTTGTCAGGCATTGGAACAGACTGCCCAGAGAAGTGGTTGAGTCACCATCCCTGGAGGTATTCAAAAAGTGCATAGACAAGGCACTTCAGGACATGATTTAGTGAGCATGGATGATGGTTGGACTCGATGAACTTGAAGGTCTTTTCCAACCTAAAGGATTCTATGATTCTCTGATTCTATAACTTATTTCTAGTTTAAATGAATGGGGAGAAGGTGTCTTTTTAAAAGACTAAGATTCATTTCAAACTGGAAATTGGAAACTTCCTAACTGAAAATCTTACACCTTGAGCTTCTAAGAGACTTGACTTTGCAAATTTGAACGAGTTCTGAAATGGATGTACTATAGTATTGCCACAAATCAAGCTAAAAGCCCATTTTCCAGGTAAAATCATTATTAACCCACTATACAGAGCCATTTCTATGCCTACTCACTCTTGTTAGAATGGCCATGTTACACCTCCACAAAACGGCACAACAAACATCAGCAAAAAATGCAGTGATGCCTTATGCCAATTACCAGTATGACAGGACAGCCATGCATCAGATTTAACACTGTTAAATACAAAAGGGTTTTTTGGTATGATCATTACCCATCAAAAGACTGAGAGATAACACAACTCCAGACTGAAAGATGCTGGAAATCAAACGATGAGATTCATCCATTCTAGATATTGCACATGAGTGATTAGGGAGAGCAAGAAAGAGCAAGGAAATTCTCCTCATGGGGGCATGAGGGCCATTTAATAACATCTTACTTTGTGGGACTACTTTCTCCCACAAGACTTACTGATGAGGTACAAGTTTGTATTTTAATCTTAAACTCATGGCAGAGATCACTGCTCAGAACACAGCAATGACAGACTTGATTTGTTATAACAGTTTGTTCAATATACCTGAGACAACCTATGTGCTGGATGCAGCCCACTGTCACCTCCACTTAATGTGCTCACTCTGCATCAGAATGCTTCTAGCATAAGAATGCATCAGAGCCAAATGCAACCCAGCAAGCAATGGGGCAGGCTTTTCTAGTAATTTGCTAGAGCTTTTGTCTTCTTTTGTCACTATTCTGTAGCCATGGTTTTGCTCATTTTTGGTTTAATTTTTTGTTCTGATGTCTTTCCATCCATATGTTACTTCTAGCCTCTGGAACTTCCTTACAGGGGAAGCTCAGACAACAGTTAGCACTTCTGAATTGTTTCCTTCAAGTCATCTCATTCTCTCCCATCTCTTGCTGCCTTCAGGCCTTGCAAGAGAAGCAGCTGCTAGCTTATCAAAATTGGATTTACTGCATCTATTCATTTCCAGGACCAGCAGATCTCAAGGAGTTGGCAAAGAAAAATACCTTTGCAGTATCATCTTTTTGCTTTCTCCAACCAGCTGTTCCTTTTAATCATAGCAATGCCATCACTTAGTCAATGAACAATTCACACACATAAATTCCTTAATAAAGACTGGGATATAAACTACATTATCTACTACTACCTTTCACCCAGAATCTCTGCACAGTCACAGTATCTTTCATACCTGTATTCCATAAAAATCTCGGTTATAGACTTGCTGCAGACCTGTGGGAGAAAAAAAATACACCAAAAACAACAGAGCAAGATATTGCCACAGACCTTACTCTGCTGTTCAAAGGGAGAAGCCATTACCTCTTTTAGCCTTTGCCTCCCTCCTGTTTCTACTGTGACTCCAGTGTTATAGAAGGCACAGCAAGAGTCACACATCTGAGGGCTTATATAAGAAAGTGGACATGGGAAGATGGAGTACAGCTGAGCCATATAGTATCACTGTATATGCAAGGCTTCTTGTGCAAAGAAAGGTCTTCCTTGAAAAGAATGAACTAATTTCTTCCCCTACATAGAATAAAAATGCAACCTGTGGTGAATGCGTGGCTCTGGGCTTTGCTTCCCAAGCAAACTCTATTGCAAGTCACCTTCCATGCTGGTAAGAGAATGAAACATGCTACTCAGACAAAAGACATTCATCAAGCTGGATGAGAAAACCAAGTTTCCACATGCAACTGGTAAAATCCTGTATTGGTTAACACTTCAATCATGCCTGAATTATGGAAAAAAACTGGGCAAGCTTTTCAAAGATACTTGAAACAGTTTTGAAATGTGGTGTATCTGTGACCTGTCAGTCTTTGCAGAACTGTTATCAGTAGAATTGGAAGGGACCTCAAGAGGTCAGCTAGCCCACCACTGTGTCCAAGGGAGAGATCAGCCATATTTACACCATATTTACAATGTAAATTGATAATTTATAATGGCATAATGCTGTTTTCCATTTTTCTGCTCTATTTCTTTCCTAGTAATTCTCAATATTACTTTAATTTTCTTTAATTTCTTCATTGCCACTGAACTTACTTGTACTGACAGAAATGTTTCCTCAATATCCTCTCTTCTCACAGCATAAATATTTTAAAAATCATGCCTGTCTGGGATGGACAGGAGTATTCTTGCTAAATTATCTGGTTCATGTTAATCCAAATTAACATAAAAGAGTTGGAGTGTATTTCAAGGGTTGTGTATGTGGGACAGAACATGTACTGACTGAGCCATATGCTTATGGTGTTAACCTCTCTAATTCATGTTCAGGTCAAAATTCCTATACATTCAGACCAAAGAGACAATAAACTTGGTGTTAAGATACAACCAAAAGTTTTTCTTCTTTAATTAAGACCAATGTATAAATTAATTTACTACAGTAAGCTTAACTAATAGGGACAAAATGTGAATGGACAAAAATGTATCTACGCTAGGGGTTGTACTGGCCTGATCAACTTAGTTTTTAAATGAGTTTTGATTAAATTAGCACTCCTTTACTGTGTGGATAATATGTGGCACATGTGCCTGCTTCCAATTGGTTAAGTCGTAACAGCATGCTCAATAGTGCAGAGTTAGTGTTTTATGTGCAGAGTACATAGCTTTTTAAATTAGTAGTAGGGACCTAATTTCAGGAGCAGCCTTCTGTTTTTTACTGTGCTTAAAAGGGAGGATAAACACAGAAAGTGGAAAGCAATATATGGAGGTGCTGTTACATAGTATATGTACATTGTCAACAGACTTGCACACTTCTCAAACAAGAAAAGTAATTCAGGAAGTGTCACCTACCGTGGCAATGGCCAACAGATTTGCAAAGCAGTCAAGACTAATTGCAACAAAAGGACAAAGAAAGCCTGAAGGCTGCAAATCATTATTTTAATGTGCTGAAGTTTGATATGTCAAAAATGTACCTTGTCCTTCACTTTCTATTGCAAATACATAGATCATACTTTTAAGAGTCTCGTCTCTTTGGATATACATAAATGCACACAGCCATAAACTTAAATAGCATTTCTGCATCCATATATTACACACACACACACACACACACACATATATGCGTAGCCAAAAATTGATTCAGAGATGTTTATGTGCAGTGTAATGTGAAAAAATGGTTGTGTGAAATGAAGGATCCCAATGCAGTTCATGTTACCAAGCCCCACAGAGCCTGGTGGTACACTGGTTATGTGTGCACACTTGGTCCCCAGAAAAAATTAAGGGCATTAGGTTTAGCCTTCAGTGCAGTATCTTGTATTTGCTATCGGCTAGGGACACATATGTGGCTAGTTACCCAGATCGGCCAAATGACCCCGGACAATCGTTTAAGTCACAGCAGTAAAAGTTTATCTGAACCCAAGGGCTACAAATTTAACTGCAGAAAAACACAAATGATAAAAAATATTTCTGATTAGCCCAGGAGATTTTATATTCCTGCTGATGGTGAGCAGTAGACAAAAAAAAGAGCACTGTGAGCAGCTACTCCCTAGAAGGAACAGACTATATCATACATGGATAAGTATGTAGAAAGCCTCATGTGTCTATGCAAGGTCCTACAAAGGAATAAAGTTACTCCTTCCTCTCCGGTGTGAGTTACAAGGACTGTAGGTGAGACCAGCCTGGAGAGTTGGCTCTGATGGCTGTTGTTTTCTTTGGAAGGTCACAGAGTCAGAAAAGGGATGGTAATAGCCATGCTTCACATTGACAGCTGCCTGGGTAAAGGATGGACACAGACAAGGGACTGGGCAGTGAATCACCTCTCAGACAACAGGAGAAAACCTATGCAAAGGTTTTCTCATAAATATTCCTTTGCAAAAGTATCATCCCATGGCTTCTAACATAACATGGAGCAATACATCTGAGAATCCCTTGCTGTCCTTGAGACAGACTAAATGTATCTTGTATCTCAGCCAGAAAAAACAGGGCCTGACCCTGGGAGACAGCAAGAAGGAACAACAGACAATAAAGGTGGGATCTCGCGCAATATCTGAGTGTTAAAGCTTCTCATTTACGCTAGTAACCTTCCCTCCTGCTACAGCCATCGGGAAGAAGATGTTCTTCTAAGTACAATGACACATTATTTTTTAGAGCATTTGCTTAACTCTGTCCTCAGATCTTTCCTAAAATGTGTGTCACTCACAAATACAGCAGAAGATGGGTCCTTGATTTCAATTGCACTTTCAGGGGACTCGCAAAATGACCGCTGGCCTTATCATATGCCAGGTCTGGTAAGATGGAAAGCAATAATTACAGTGTAATAAAGTACATGCAGATACTATTTAATTGGCAGATTTTGCATTTAATGGAAGTTTAAAAATGAAAACATGGAAGAACCTTACTGGTGCAATATCCAGTATAACCTATGCTGCAATCTGAAACTACATTTAGTAATGTTTCTTTGTGTTTCTTTGGCCCACAGGTACATGGCAAATGCCTGCAAAAATTTAGGCTCATTTTGAGACTGAAAACCTTCCTAAACTTTATGTTGTAAGGACATTTTTGGCTTTTTGAACTGTTGCAACTAATCTGAAAAATATTTTACTACTGACATTGGGAGCACAGATCCCATTAGTGGGGCCCACTTAGTTGCTAACAAAGACTTGGGTCTATGGAATCCACAGGAAGGTATATTTTGATTTAAAATGGATAGATAAATGGAACTTCTTGCAGCAGTGATAAAACGAAGAAAAACATAGTTTGCATACATGCATATTCACAGTTATGAACACAATTAATCAGTAGCAGCTGGTAAGTAGACGTGTGGATATCATATTTCAAAGGATTGTAAAGCTTCTCAAAACAACAAAATAAAACTTAAATGAAAACAAACAAATATCTAACTTATTCAATAATACAGTTTATTTTTAAGCATAACATGCAACCTACACTGCAAAGAATCACAAAAGTACTGTTTGGATTAGGCCTGAGAGAGAATATATAAAGGAGCAGCACCACAAACACAGAGGTGGAAAACTTAAGAAAAGTGTAATCTGACATATTCTGCCAAGAAAAAGCAGGAAGAAAAGCCTCCCAAAGGGTCAAGGGCTTCAGTTTTTTTTCTAGTGTATGCTGGTGTGAATTAGCAACAGAAATGAAAGTGGTGTGAAATCAATGTAACCAAAATATTTTGCCCAGGGATTGAGAAAGAGTGTTATGGAGGAGAAAGTTGTATTCCTATTAGACAGGAACGTATGCACATGTGTATGCATCTCCAAAACCACTTCTACTTATACCATGCAAATAGTTTTCTTCATCAGAAGCCCAGCCCTCTGTCTGGCTAGCATATAGCTACAGCAGTGGGAAACTGGAGAAACAGGAAACTGTATGAGGTTAAACTCCTGAGAAAAATCAAATCAAAATGAATCTTGTAAACCCTGAAAACTAGATAAAGTAGACAGAAAATACTGCAGGGTTCCCCCAGCTCTACACCAAACAGACAAGGCAAGCAGAAAATGTGTTAAAAACCACAGCCAGAAAATAATCAGAAAGGCACATGAAGCCGTATCAACTCCTCTGTCCATGGTTAGGGCTGGGAGATTACTGGATAAACTAGAGATGTGACTTTCATGCAATAATACTTACCCTCTTTTAGTGAGTCCTTTATCTTATCAAATATTTTAGCAAAATTCAGGCTGCCAGCCCAACAGTTACATCAACTGAGATCAGTCAATCTGTCCCCTGAATGGTGCATTCTGTCAAATTGGATTATTTTGCTGGGTGTCAAATCAGGTTATGTGATGCTGTCCTCCTTTGGCACACAATTACTGTTGAGGGTAACACAACTTCATGTTATTTTTAGGATTTACAGATTTTAAAAAAATACTCTAACAACAAACACCAAGCTACTTTTAACTTGCGGTGTTAAGGTGTTGACAAAGCTTGTAAGTGAACAGTGTTATATCCATATGAAAGACAAAGAGACTCTTTTAGAATTGCCACCATCTACTAAATGATGATTAAATTAATTTTATTTTATCCATTTTAAATTACATTACATAAAGCAGAACATAAATGGGAAAAAGGCCACAGGAATGCTTTAGCTTAGAGGAGAGCAATGTTCATTTAACCATTCCCCAAATGACACCCTCTAGGTCATCACAGAGGTAACAGATGTATTTTTCAACAGAAAGTCATGGCCTACCACAGGAAGAGAGTTGCATTCATGCATTGTAAGGGCTCGAAGGAACAACCGGGATTGTGTTTCTGTCCCCTGCTGTGACCTGGGAAATCCAAACCAGTCTTGCTGAAACTCAGAGCATTGCCACCGCAGTGCCAACCACACCATTCTAGTGATTAATTATTCTCACTGATGATAAACCCAAGATGAATTTAGGTTTTAATACCTTAGTCTACCAGACTATCTGTAACCATTATTTTGGTAAATGCTGGGTTCTTGACTTTGCTTACTTCCCAGTTGGCTTTCCACAGCTCACAGCTCCTCTGACAATCCTCTCATTTTCATCAATACATTTCTTGTCAGTAACAATAGGAGTCTAGTTGCACTTCCAGCTTGGCCCCTTCCCATGACAAGTTGTCCTGACAACCACAAAAGGAAAAGGCTTTGGTGAATGATCTCCCAGTATCACACAAGCAGAACCTTTGTGCAAGAATGAAACAGTTCTGACCCCTGGCCTCACTTTTCTCTTGAAACGAATGAAAATTACGTGCATCAGGCCATAAGAAAAGGGCCACAAGAGAAGAAGAATGCAGATGCAAGAGGTAGACTGCCAAATGAGTTCAGGATACAGAGCAGATGGCCTGCCATCTCCTAATTTCATGTGTAGTACAGGAAGACATGAACATACAAAGGAAATAGTTATGGGATATCTTCTTTATAGGAAAAGCTTATTTCTATTCCCTGTAGTTTGACATTCATTGTCTTTTATAGCCAGGCCATATTGAAGCAGTTACAGCCCAAATCACAAGCCAAGTTAAGTCCCCAGGGCTACATCCTACTAAGCTGAGACACTGAGAATATTAAGGAAGTCATCTTCTAAGCTGGGTAGTGTCCATTACATACCTGAGAGAAGTTTGCAACTTTGGTCAACAGGCCCCTGTCTTTAAACGGGTTTGGTTCTGCCCCACCAAACCAAAGAGAGTTTTATGTATGCAGAATTCTGGCCAACATTACTCAGCAGAGGCATCTGCAACCTCCTCAGTGATGCTGGGGCATCAGGGTCTAGATCAAAGGCTTAGGAATTAAAATGAATAAGACAACTAATGCTTACTACAACTACTGTTATGGGGCTTTGCTTGAGGTTGTTTTCTAGAAAAAAAACCCTACGTTATTTTCTAGATTTCCCAGTCTTGCTGTCAGCCAGCAAAATTACCAATCCTCTTATTATATTTTAATTTAATTGTTGGCTTAGTGTGAATTCATATAATGCAAGGTGAACTTGTCTTATATTTAACATACAACAGGACCACTATTTATTTTTAGTTTAATCTAAGTGAGGAATTTAAATCACAGGTGGCCTGATAACAGAATAATTCTCTTCCGTGAGTTGTTTTCCTTGTGTGAAGGTATTTTATTTCATCTTATTAAATTTAAAAAGTAAAAAAAAAAAAAAAAAAGAAAGAAAAAAGGACTTACAGTTCAACTAGATATGATAAATGTGAGTCAGAAATGTGCGCATATGCAGACACGTGCATATCTGTGTGAGAAAGGGCAACACACAGTAAAACCAAAACATTTAACCTTAACTCTGTTGATACTATAAAGCACTCTCTTAGGCCATGACAGATACATTTTCACAAGCTTCACACTGAGCATTTCACTCATTTGGGTAGATTTTTCTTACTCTGAAAATGTTTTCTTTGAGAGGTTTTGGATCCCTCCAAGAAATTAGAGTGATTTAAGTTAAAAGAGATACTAGTGCTTTTCTTCCCTTCGGATGGAAAGATGCAAATGCAAAATGGCTTTAAAGGTCTTTGTCCAAATTGTCTTTTTTCCCTCACCTGTTCTAGAAGAATCAGTCATGTCTCTGCAAATCCCATTTCCATTAACCTTTCGAGTACTGCTGACATTCTTGTACAGTAAGTCTCTCGCACTATATGCCAAGAACCAGGACATATACTTTAGAATTCTCTCTTGCTGTATATCTTGACTCTTCCAGTTAGTTTTCAGGTCAGATGACTGGGAATATTAAATCAAAGCTTAATTCACAGTTTCAAAATTAATTCCCAGACTGAAATGATTGCTTTCTATCTTACTAACCCTGTTCATTTCTCAATGCTCAAAGGTTAGAGAGTAGAGGTAAATTTTGTAAAACCAATAATAATGTAAAACTGATACAAGACCCAGAAAGTTGCTTGTATTAAGTAGGAACAGCACTGGAAGTTTTATCTTTATCAGAGCATTATAATTTTTTTTTAAGGTTATGGCTAAATGCTTGCTTTAACCTGGCAGAAGTCCACTCTGCTACTGAAAAGAGCATAGGTGCCTTCCCCTTCTGTGAGGGACTGAGAAACTGTGAGAGGCTGGCAACCATTTTGTCTCAAATAACCAAGCAGGTAGCCACAAGCAGCCGAAACAGGATGTGCCCTGTGGAGGTAGGTGTAAGGAAAAAAAGATTTAACTGCAAGGTTCAAGCAAATGATCTCTTTGAACTTCACCTACAGACTTAACACACTATTGCAGGTTTTACAGATACAATGGAGGAATGCACTATTGCAATTTTAAAAGCAAGAGTAGTACACTATTACAACCACAAGTGATTCACAGACAACCACAAGCACACACGTGTTTACAAACTTAAAGCATAAACAATATTCACTTACCCCTCCAGGTAAGGGCTCTCAATCCGAGGGAAGCTACATTGACTGGCATCCTGGTCAAGGCGGGGAAGGGTCTCCTTCACAAGCCAACTGTATAGCTGGAGAAGTGACTCCCCCATTTCCAACCTGAATCTTCGAGTTTTTATCCCCTGACTTATGGAATGGTGTGTATGACTATGCCTGAGTGGATTATGATATATGCCTGAGTGGATTATATATATTTAAGTGGAGTTTCCCCTTATCTTTCTTTCTTTTGCTGGTCTGTGATTGTTTGACTACACAAGGTGGTGGTTTGAAACTGAGGCTGAAACCCTCCAGCTTTTTTTGTTTTACCTTGTTTCCTCAGGCAACTGGACAGTGGTTGGATTGAGACTCAGGGCATACTATTTGGTGAGGGATTTCAAGACTCAATTCAGGTTTTGGTTCTTTGAATGGTGCAGCCACTGCCCTGTTTAGTTTAGGGTTTATCAGACAGCCCAGGGCCAAGCTGTCTACACAGCTCCCCGGGAATCACCTCTGCAGAGAGACAGGGCCTCAAGGCAATCCAAGGCTGAGTCAATTTGTAACCCCCCATGAGTCGCCTGTGTGCACTAGACGTGGCGAAACTAATTTGTGAACTATGAGCTGGACAATCCATACAGTGGAGTAGTGAACTGTTTCTGGGAGGCTTTCTATCAGTTGTGCCTCAAAGAGGCTTTCTGGGGATTGTCTTTCTGGGAAGTTTTCCAGCGGTTGCGCTTCAGATGTTTTGTCACAGGTTTGGAGTTTTGCCGCAAGCCCTTGCCACAGCAGTTGTGTAAATAAGTTACATGGGATAAAGGGGCATCAGCGACCCCCTGACTCGCTCCTCAAGAACTTTTGAGAAAACCCCACAACACATGCGATGAGGGTGCCTGCTGCCTGAAAAATCCAGACAGTTACTACCGAGACTCTTTGCTTGCTGGATTAAAGGGTGGTGATACTTACCTCTCCCTTTTTTCTCTTTCTTCTTTCTCTCTCTTATCTCTTCTCTTCCTTCTACCTTGTTGTTAGGAATATTTTTCTACGGCTGTTAGGTGTCAAGTTTTTTATTAGAAATATCTGCTGCACCAAATTTAGCCACACTTGTGTTATAAGTCAACATTAAATAAAACATAGTATGAGCATTTAGGAGCCATTGTCGTGACTGCTGCCCTGGGGTTCACCGAGCGAGATGGGGTGTTGAAATTTTCCCTGTCCCTCCTGAGCCATTGTTGTGATTCCTGTGTGCAGCAAGGGACTATCTAAAAGACCTCCACCGAGCTCACCGTGGGGTGGGACACCTCCCTACTGCAGCTTCTAAGCCCTGCCCCTTGGCCTTACACCAATGCTAATGGGAACTGATCCAGCTGGAAATTAACTGTCCAGAGTATTGGCATAGGCAGCTGGTGGGAATGAACAGCCCAGAACAAAAGACAGATGGAGCTGTTTCTTTCAGTGGTGTAGGAGTACATATGCCTAGTTAAAGCAACTGTGTAATTGCATTCCCCATGCTGTGGGTGCTTAACAACAGAATCCATGTATAGAAGTTGTCCAAGCTCTGAAGAGTTCAATTCTATGAGAAAATCCTTAGTGAATCAATTGCAAAGCTACGAGCATGATTTTCAAAGCTCTCAATTGCCTAAGCATGTAGGGTTCATGAAGGTCATAGGAATGTTTGCCCCAAAGTCCCTGAAGGACTGGAATCATAGGAGCTGGGAGTCTCTGTGCTTTTGAAAATCCTTTAATGTTCCTAAATGGATCTTTAAATTCTTAAGTACCATTAAAAATCTCACTCAGAGACATTTTTTAAATGTCTCACCTCACATACATTGCTAAGCTTGAACATTAAAGACTGCATTTGCAGCAAGTATGAGGAAGTGAAAAAGCAGCACATCTAGGGCCTATCCCAAACAAGCCCTTTTAATGATGATAAGCGGGATTGGTGGTTTGTGAAAATAAAACAAAACATAATTTGCTGTGAAAACAGCTGGTACACAGCCCTGGTTTACACATTTCCTACATCCATTCAAGGGACCAGTATTCCAGCATGGCATAATTGACAATTAAATAATTCTTGTTAATGAAATTATAAGATGGTGCCTTTCTGTACTTATTTTGGCATTTATATGTGATTTAGAAAGTGTGTTATTTAACATATTTTATTTGGAAGTGATGTTTTTTTAATTGATGTAGCACTGCAGGGAACTGAGTTTAATTTCCTTGTGGCTTGCAAAGCTTTACTTTGAGCTAAGAACTTTAGCTTTGCTATCGACAGAGTAGGAACATATGTGGTGGCCATATACTTAAAGTTGGTTTTGTCAATGTTAATTATCAGTATTTTTTATATTCTGCTGCTGACTTACACTTACAGGTGAGATGCTGATCTCCCATCCACTGGTAGGCATAATTCCATTTTTCACATCTCTGTAAATATGATCAAAATCTAATCCAATGTGCCTGATGTAACAATGTTCCTCCTCATTGCTATAAGCATTCTGTCTAGTATCACAGCAAAGAATAAAAAAACCCATACAAACTTTTAGCAGATACCAAGAGAAAACAAATTAAAGCGAATGTGAACAAACAACTTACAGAAGAGTTTGAAGGCAGCAACTTATGATGGTAAAAGACGCACAATGGTAAAAGGGCAAAAACTATCACAGCAGCAAGTTAGACAGAACTTGTTGAAATGCTAATTTTGTTTTCATCCTTCCCTGTGAAAAATAAAAGAACCATTTATACAAGTAACTATTGTATGATCTGTTATGACTGATCAATTTGCTATGAGTCAGTCACCCCAGATATTTATGAATCTTCTCAGAGCTTAAGTTTTTTCCCTTATGAAAGTAAAAATTATTCCAGTGTCTGCTATTAGAAAACAGAAGAGTTATGTACTGAAAGAAAGAGAGCTGCAGATGGAAAAAAAAAAAAAACATTATTTAAGATCACGCTACTGTGCTTTTCACTATCATTCTACTCATATGATCAGGAGTAGGAGGCAGATGGTAGGACTTAATATGAAATAATACCAAATAGATCAAAATTATTATTGTTTTTAATTCTCATATATTAATACTTAAACTCTCTAGCACTATGGGTATTAACAAGTCTTAGCAGGATCCATTTATCTTTCAGATATAATTTAGTATAGAGATTACATAGGAGTGCCAGTTAGCCTTCTGTAATGCTGTTTTGGGAGTAGTTAAAATTTAGGATGCTACAAACACAAAGCTTCCTTCCCTTTACTATGTATGACACTGCACTACCCTGTTTTCGTTGATTTTAAACTTTTTTACACCTGAAGAGGTTCTACTTTTTTTCATTTTACTTAATACATGAGCTCCTATTGCAGAAAAGCAGCCCTAATCCCACCGAAGCAATAGGTATTAAATCCTTTACAGCGATCAGCTATGAATGACAAATGATTATTTTTTGGTATCTATCTGATACAGGTTGAGTGTATGTATTATGGATGGATCATGCCCCAGTTTTTATTACTTAGTATGACCTTTATGGTTGCCCAGGATCTATAGTGTATGATAATCAGATGAAGCAAAGTGAGAAAGCATATAATGCAGATTTTCTTAACAAATCCAAATAAACTCAATGACACATTGTGTAGATTAAAGCAGGCTGTCATCATGGTGCACCCAGTTGGTGTGCCAAGATGTTGAACAGTGCTGCAAGTCCTTCATTTAGGAAGGGTTTTGGCATCTGTGACAGAAAAGCACTCATAAGCACACATTGGACTGAATGTGGTAGCAGACAAGAGTCCTATGTCAACAATTAAAATAACAAGAACCAGCATCTTCACCAAAATTTACCTTAGTGTCGAAATGTTTCAATTAAGCAACAGTGCCTCATCTAGCCCAACAGGTAAACATGTAGTTGTGTGAACTGAGGTCAGCTATATACCTGCTAGGTGCGCTAGTAATAGGTATTCCTCTGGCACCCACTTCCACTTATATGATTTTACAGGCATACTAGGAGCAGCAGGCATTTTCTGTGTTATAGCACCATTTTCTTTGCAGCTGCTGGAATTCAAAGCATCCAAAAGTCATGTGGCTGGCCCAGGACTGGAGAAACATACATGTACACAAAAGTTTTTAAACAAACAAACAAATTTTTGTGTTATGTGGTTCATTATGTATTTAGAGACCTGTAGAAGAAGCTTCATAGCTGTTAATTTCACTTTTTGCAGTGCTTGCTCTGGTATTAAACCAAAAAGAGGTGGTATAACTTTTGGTGATTCTTCCTGGCATGCTGTTTGGATAGCTGTTACCTACACTGACTTCATTATGCATGGAAGTCAAATGAGTTCATAGTGTTCCTCCTTTACCAGGGTTAACACATCGACTTCATAGCAGAAAGCTTTGGTCAGGATTCATCTGCCTAATGCAAAACACCTGTTGCATATGTCCACATCTGAAATAGCTCTCTACCCTTGAAATAGCTGTCTACACCTCTCTTTTACAAACAGAGAGAAACAGGTACTTCCAGGGTGACATGGACCCTATCTCGAAAGAGATGTCTAAAAAAATTTGGATCAATAGGGCTCAAGAATTGTTCTCTCTACCAATCACAAAAGCTGTCAATACAAATACCTCTGATGTAGGTATTGGTAGATGATAAATCCCATCTCTTGTGCTACAATCCTAAGGACTGTGAGATACTAGCTTTTATCCTCAGCTCAGCTAGAAAACCAGAACAACCTAGAGGCAGAAAGTGCTACCAAATTTCTTCAAGGGGAGCATGAGGGTGATACAATGGCGGAAGAAGCAGCAAAGTGCTTAAGCATCTTTAAAGAAAGAAATCCACTGCACTGTTTTGGTCACTGATGTTAATTGGCTCTTTGTAAGAAGAGCATGATGAAGTTTTCCAGAAGATAGCACCACAGCTTTAAAAAAAAAACCCTTCAAGATAATTTTGAGTGACGTGTTCTCTTCTGCACATGCTGAATTTAGCAGGGATGGATTGAAGGAGGACAGTGGACTCCCTTCCTAGAACTTTTTGAAGCAGCTGGCCCTTGATTGATCTCAGATTCTAGGGTTGTAGACTGCTGCTGGAGGACTAATAGCTCTGGCTTTCTCTACTCCAGTGTCTCATCCTGACCTTTAATAGACAGGTAATAACCATCTTTCAAAGTGGTAGCTAACAGATCTGAACCTCAGGATCACTGTAGTATATGGCTGACCGAAGTATCTATTTAAGTATATGGAGTATATGTAAGTATATGGCTGAGCAAAGAATGGAGCCGTCCTCTTGTCAGGGGCACCTAGTGACAGGACAAGAAACAAACTGAACCACATGAAATTCCATCTGAATATAAGAAAACATTTTATACTGTAAGGGTGACCATGTACTGGTACAGGTTGCCCAGAGAAGTTTTGGACTCTCCCTACTTGGAGATATTAAAAACCCAGCTGGATATGGTCCTGGGCAACCTACTCTAGCTGACCCTGCTTGAGCAGGGGGGGTTAGACTGGAGATGATCTCCGGAGGTCCCTTCCAAGCTCCACTATTCTGCGATTCTGTAATGTTGTCCAAGAAAAAATGAAGACATACTCTAAATGGCCTATAACTGAGGGAAGGCCAAGGCCCATTTATTATTTCAAGACCGTTTAAAGATTATTTCTATTGTTGTAATTTTTTTCTTTGAAAACCAGGCTAAAGCACCCAGTATCACCCATGAATGAAACCACATGGTAATTTATAGAAACTTTCCTAAAAGATATTCACAGCTAGTGATCAGCCAACAGCTCACAGTGAAACAGAACGCATACCATGTGTATGCAATCAAACTTATCTTGGAAATGGTGAGCAACGTCAGACTTACTGTGGCCCAAGGCTGTGTCCAGCGGAAGTTAGTAGGAAGCAGCAAACACGTTGAAAATTCACTGAACTCCTTGCATGGTAGCTTCCTGGACAGACAAGCCCTAAATGAAGACAAATCTGCTTCAGGATTTTACAAGGGCACCCTCAAAGTTATGATCTGTAAGCTTTTGTTTTATTTTCAATTAAATGGAAAGCAAAATATTGATTCTGTGTTCCTCAGGAATTAGTATTTGCTCTGTTCAAGGTACTGAGTTTATTCAGTGAGTTTAAAGCCCAGAGGAAAGCAGAGAAACCATTAATAACATGAATATAAAAGTAATCTAATGGATTCATTATAATCTTCATACACACATAAAAATAGATTATAACCTACCACTTCTCATCCTGAAGCACGTGTTTTGGTTTATAGCACCTCATTAATTTTAATTGTAAACCTAGGAAATAATCTCTTTTTCTCCTTGCTAGTATACAGAATTGCGAAAGTGTGTCCAATACATTTGTCATTTTGTTTCAGGTAGTTAACCTTCCCTTCAAATGCAAGTCTGTACAGAGTTTATGAAGCATTGAGCATTTTTTTAAGCCCAGGATAAAATTTGGTATTCCTTCAAAAAAAATAAGAGAAAGGACCACCAAAGGAGGATCATAAACTGCTATCCCTACATCTAGGTTGAATAGATCTGTCATGCTTTTATTTTTGGTAATATATCCATGAACTCACAATCCCCAAAAATGTATTTTTTAATTACAATTGCAATTAACGTCATGGCTTGTTTTTTCTGTGCCTTCTAAATGTTCCAAGACTTAAAAACAACAATAAAGGAAAATAGAGAAGAAAAAGCATAGCAATTTTCATCCCATAATTCTGAGTTCTGTCCTTACTACATTAATGTCACTTATACTGAAGGAATCAAACCAGAGCAGACCTAGAGGATATTAGCACTGACAACTACACAACTTTGTTTAAGTAAGACCAAATATTGCAAGACAAACTTTGCTGCATTTTTGACAGAGTTCCTAAATTTGGAAAAACAGAAACTGGGATAATTTCATTTTAAACTATGAACTACGGTGTATAGTTCTAGCATTATAGTGCAGTATAGAACTGTAGCACTCTAGTATAGTATTATATATACTACTACAGTATACTGTTTTTTCCATGCCTCGGTTTCCCACTTGCAAAATGGTTGAAACATTTGCTTCTAGCTACCGCCTCTCTGTGCTCATTATAAACTTCAGAATTACGACTGCCTGCCCTAAGCTGCACAGGTACGCCAGCTAAGATGCTGGTATCTTTCAAAAGTCTATCTGTAAAATTATTCTCTCTCATGATAAAACATTGAGAGGAAAGACTTATTTTGCATTTTTCCATCAACCTGGACTTATCAGACAGACAGATGTTAAATTCCAGTGGATTATTTAACCTGACATCCTGCATAACACTATCTGAAGAACTTTTAGAATTTTAGAACTTTTAGAACTTTTTAGAAAGAACTTCAAAGAACAAATTATCCTTCATTAATTTTCATCAACTTTTTCAACTGAACGGAGACAGTTCATCAACAGTGAGCCATCCAGACTGAGTGTTTTGAGTTTCCAACCAGAAACATCTATACTCAATACTGTTTAAACTATCATCTAAGCAGAAGTATATTATACACAGTATTACACTCTAAACTTTATAATATGTAGAAGGAATCAGGAGCAGTTAAATCTCCACAGGTCATAAATACTTGTATTTTGCAGGAATTAGGGGAGTATAAAGATTATGTGTTAGGAGGAAAGTAATACATCATACACAAAATCCAGGCCCTCCCAAAAGAAAATAAAACCCTGCTGTAGGGCCTGACTAAAAAGTCTTTTTATCAACCCCATTATTATTATTATTACATATTAGAGTGTTCTGAGTTGCAAAAGCGTACTGTAGTTCTTCTTGATTCAACCTTAATACTAGTTATAAAAGTCTGCGTCTATCTGATTACCTGAAATTTAAAAAAAAATGGCACAGAAGGCTCTTGAGAGCAGTGGAGAAAATAACCAATCTTTTTCCTTGCTATTGCCTGTTAGAAAACATCTCTTCTTCAAAATAGTCACCATCTTATTTCCATGTATACTGAATTTATTTTCCTAGTAAACCACCTGCTGAATTTGTCTCTTCTTTTAGCCTTCTGTTGCTGGGGACCTAATTCCACATTCCTCTATCTCTTTTCAGAATGTTCATTCATCAAAACCAGTGGGTACTTGGGTCTAAAGTGTGGCAAGAAAAAAGGCATGGATTTTTAACTATGTTCAGAAGTACCTGGATGTCAAATTCCTAATACGTTTCAATGGACATTTTGTGAGTTTGCAAATTTCATCCAAAGTGTATACCTGAGAGGTGTTTAAAAGGCTACGTAGACAAGAGAGTTTCTGTGATTTACATCTGAAAAATAACCTTGTTTTTTTATGACTCCAGAATAATAAGCACTTGCTCTGAATAAACAAAGAGGCAACTGCTCGTCATACGCATGCATATCCCTATTTAACGTGCTTTATCTAACATTGTGGAGATTGCAATCCAAATTGCAACTTCTTTGGAAAAAGTGACCCCTAAGTTTTTTGCACTAGTCATTTACAGTTTGGAAATAAATTTATTAGAAATCCAATATAGCCTAAGGAAGCACTCATATGTAACCAGAACAGTGCATAGTACCAAAAAATAAACCTTTCTTAGTCTGGACTCCTGGTCAAAATCTGTATACAGGAACTCCCATTGAAAATCACATAAGGATTCTCTTATAAATCAAATCAGACTGAGTTTGTAGAATTTACTTCAGCATTCATTAAGCAGTGGAAATCCCCAACCATTTGCGTTTTAGCTGCTGGCCAGCCCCAGAGACGTTAGCAGGAGAAAAAGCTAGAGATAAGTTCAGAGCATCCAGGAGCATATCTACCATAGCAAAGCCTTCCATTATCCAGATGCCAGCTACTGCTGCATGAAGTCCCTGCTAGTAGCATCCAGCAGCTGATGGATCCTATAATGCCTGCAAATCCCATGAGTGTATGAAGCTCCTTCTTATTGTTATCAGCAGATTGTAGTGGATGCTATAGCAGTAGTATTCACCTTTGCAGACATAAGACCAGAGAGGATACACAGAAATACTGTCTAGCCAAAGCATCACTGCACAAGCATAGGGTTTTGTTTTTTTCTCTAATAGTAGAGAGGAATATGTGTGTGGAAAAAAAAAAAAAAAAAAAATTATCATTCCTGAACAATTTTTAGTCAAAAATCAGACTGCTAGACAATTTACTGCCTGTAAGATGTAGAAGAGGATTGGGAGACAGCCCAGTAGTGTGTGTTCATGTCCCCTGTACCCAAGGCTGCGCAGGGAAGCATGACATCAGCTAGAGACTTACAGCTACTGATACAAAGCAAGATGGGTATATTGACTCCTTGGATTGTCTATAAAAATGGAAATTTATCAGAAGGCATTTTGTAAACACACCACAGCCCATGAATTATTTAACAGTTGGCTAACCCTGTTCAGCAGCACAACTCTGGCAACAGTCAATGCAAGCAGAAAATTTTACTTGGCACTTGACAGAACTATTACAATATCATAAACAAATCAGGTACATTCTAGCGGCCTGGCATTTGCTTGCTGCACTCTACAGTGGCTCTGTATTTAGGACAATCTCACAGTTAACATTAAACTGTTGCTGTCACAGAGTTGCTTTGACAAATGATCCAGTTTGGATGCTGTCAAGTCCCATCTTTGTAGGTTTGTGGGGGCTTTTTGCCTTTCATTGCTGTTTCTATACTCCTTAAGTGGCATGAGTAGGTAGATAAGCACAGCATTCTCAAGAAAGAAGTGAAAAAAGCAATGTCATTATAAACAGGACTAATTTTTCCAAAGTACTTAGTCCTCAGATGCCACAGTCATATAGCCAAATGGGAAGCTGTCAGAGCATTGCTGGAAGTGCTCAGCAGCTTGTAGGATGAAGCTCTGCACTCTGTTACAAAAGGAAGAACATAATAAAAAAGGAAGCAGCACATATCCAAGTGAGGTATATTTATATATGCAGAACAATACACCTCTCAAAATCCCATGGGTCAGCAGCTGCCTGCCTGGATGCAGCGATGACATGGACTAGATCTTGAATCCCTGTGTTACTGCATCTGCTATTTGATAACTGAGAAGACAAGTAGAGGGAGTAAAGGAGCTTACCCTTTGCTTCTATGCCACAATAAATCCTACTTTCTTTTAGAGGGGGCAAGACAGGTATGTCTCTCAGTTCTAATGCATCAGCTTTCACCTTCTCAAAAAGTATTTTTACATCCCTGTAAATGGCACCATCCAAGGCTACTTCCACAATGGATGTGAAGGCCGCCCCTACAGTCAAATCCAGGCCACCTTGCTGCAAGTACACCAGTAAAACTCCAGTCTCCCACAAGCTGTGCTGAGCTGCTCTGTGTCCATACAAGCAGAGAGCTTTCACTGATCTCCAAGTATAAGCAACTCACATCTTACGCTGTAACAGAGCAGCCCCCAGTCCACTTTGTGAAACATCAGCTGTCAGTTTAAATGGTTTGTTTTGATCAAAGTAATGCAAAATAGCAGCTTTCGTTAATGGATTCTTCACCTTCCCCACTGTTCCAATGATTAGACATTGAGCTCTCAGGGTATTATTAGAACCCACTTTTCTTTCAAATCTTTAGTCAGGTAATTTGGGGGTTGTGACTTTTTAAAAGACACTGAGTCCAGCTTTTTCAAAAGCAAAGAGACAATTCTTTCCACACTCATGAAACACGAACAGAGTTTCTTTCCTACAACCCTGTTTGGATGAAAATACCTGGAAAACATACTGAAGATATGAATGCATTGAGGAAAGATCCTTTTGTTTTTATGAAAGACGCCCCATCAATTAAAACACTGTCATAGCAAGCATTGCTATGGGAAAATCAAGAGCTAGCTATGTTTTGAGTTCAGTTCCATTTATTTCCACAGGCTGTATCTTCCCAGGAGATACACAGAAAAAAATATACACAGAAGGAAAAGTGGAAGGACTGGAAAAAGCTATTCACTTGTGCTTGCTATCCATTCATTGAAAGGCACCTGTGGAATATCAACCTCTGCTTCCTCCTCTTCCACAAGGAAAAAGACATCCTTCCTGCCACTGCCATGTGATTATGAAGTGGAAATGGTTCCTAACCTTGCCAAGTATCAAACACATCAGACAGTAAACAAAAAGACACATGCTATAGGAGAGTTTGGGAGGCGGGAGTACCTCACCACATATCCATGATGCCCTCCAGTAACTGGGATATGCACTAACTAGTATGAACTGGCACTGACGTATAAAAAACACTCTGAAATATCTTGGTTTGTGATGATCCAACCAGCAGGAAGAAAATACGTCACTATGATTCACTGACTGTGAGACACTGTTCACAGATGCTTCTACCTTAAAGTGCTATAATTTGGTGCCTTCTTTGGGTTAATTATCTGTGAAGATCTTCTATATTTTTTCCTGTGGGTGTTTGTTCTGACCACTATGAAAATGTTCAGGGCTATGAATTTAAGTAGAGCAGGGTCCCACAGGGCCTTGAGAATCACATATGATTTTCCAGCTAACTTCATTCCTAAATAGTTGGTCAAGCTTTCAGGTATGTGTCTAAAAGTCCCTAAATGCATCATTAAGTTCTTCATTCAAAGCATCTTGGTTTAGGACATTTAAGATTTTGGTTGATTTAATTTGATAAAACAGATGGTTTAGGGCTTCCATATATTCAGATGTCTGGCCTCAGCTTCAAAGTATTTCTCCAGAAGGAATTCCTTTCTCTTCATATTAATATAGTGAGCATGGAAAAGCTCTTCTGGCTCACCAGTTTGTGGGTGAAAAGTACCATCATCTAATAGGCCAGGTTGGATGGGTGCTACGTAGGTATCTGGTGTTTGTTTTCCTGTAGATTTATCAAATAAAGTATCACTTTATCAAAACTGTAGCTGAATCTTCATATTCTTACTTATGAGCTGGAAAGTAATCCTTTTACCTGTTGAGCACAGTGAAGTTATTTTTTCTAATGTCTAAAAGATTCAGTTTTCATGGCCTGTTTTAATTGTCATGCACAAAGCAACACTAACACTCACCTGTGTCAATACACACTCCCTGTGAAGATCTTTTATGGGTAAGCACCTTGGAAATGCTTCCTGCTCTCTTTTACAGCAAATATAAATCTTTCTCCTATTCAAATACATTCTGAACAAAAATTGAAATAAGCTCTTAAATAAGCTCTTTAAAAATTACCTCTTTTTTTTTTTTGCCTTTACAGCCATCTGCTCATTATGTAGTTTGTGTTCTATTGTACATTTCAGGCTTTTTTTTAATGTTTCTTACTAGGAAAAAAGTAATCCTGGCTTCCTGTTCTTCACCAGTTACCTTCTCTTCCGTCTTTGAAGCTTTATCAATGCCATTAAGCAACAAGACTGACTATGTATTTAAAGTGCAGGGATAATATAATTAAATATTCCATTTTTTTCAAATTATTTCTGTGGTACTGTTTAAGATCTACAGATTTTGATAAAATAGTCAGAGTGGATCATAAATTCCCAAGTTTTAAAACCTGTTCTGCTGAGTCAACATATATGTTTCCCCTGGTAGTCATCAACTGTGAGGGAGAGATGCTACTCTAAAGTGTTTCTAGTGTATTATCACTCCACACTGGATTCTTTATTAGGGCACATCAGTTTAACTTCAATGACCTATATCAGTTTACACCTGAAGAGGATCTTGCTTAGTGAAATCAAACACAGTATTTCTCATTGGCTTCCTATAAGCTCTAGACAGGCACAAAATGAGAGTGATTTCATCTCCCCAGTTTGTTATTCAACTCCCCAATTTTTTATTCATCTTATGAGACAAGGATAGTGCTTGCTTCTTTGTTCCCTTGATAGAAAGGGCAGCTCTTTCCGGAGGTCACATGCTGCCCCTTTTCTGATACATATGTGTGGCTGAGAGGAAGGGGGCTGTGCTCAATCTGTGCTCCTTTCTCCTTGCAGTACCACTCTCCTGGGAAGCACACTGCTGTCCCTCAGCCTTACCAAAGCATGGTGAATGGCAATGTACAAACTTTCAGCAGATGACAGATACGCTGTAAGTGGAAAGGAGCTATATTTAAACAACCCTTCCCCTGAAATAAAATCCAGTGTGAGAGTAAGCAATAAAAGCAAAACAAACAAAAAAACCCCAGACCACTGGACCCCATTTTCCTTTTACTATTTTCCTCTCCTTTCTCTCAGTTCCTCTGTGCAGCACTTTGAAGTGATAAAATACCTTCATAAAATGTCCCTTATCTCAGTCTTCCTGCAGTCTTACCAACCACATGCCCTACTATCAGCTGGTCTCGTAGTTCAATGACTAGAGTTTGTAATATGGTCCCTGTGATGTCCATTTCCTGAGCTGTCTCACAGCTCTTCCCGTACCTTAGAAAAAAAAACAAGCCCAAATGAAGAGACTACAAAAAGAAGCCTCAGCCCTGGAGCCATGGAAGGAGACACAGTATTCAGATATTCTTTTGTACAAATACAGGTGAGAAGGTGCTTAAGAGAGCTAAGTGTTTAAGAACCCAAGATTAAGGAGGAGTGGAGGGTGGCAGAAGAGAGAACATTCAGAAAGCAGGAGGTCAAAAGGTCAGCTCTTAAACTGAAATTGCAGCTTGCAAATAGGTAGCAAAGGTTTTGTGGTTTAGATATTCCCAGCACTTACCAAAATCTTTGAGACCCATGATGTCTTCTGAGGTTCACTCATCTTGTAGACACAGGGTGTAATCTTTGAGTGACAGGTCTGCAAATAATTAACCTTCTCAAACTGTCAGTACTTCTAGCAGAATTTTCTGAGGAGGAATTGTAAGATAAATACTGTTGTGACACTCAGCACTGCAACGGGTGTTGAAGAATCATTGTGGTTTTCCGTGTTTTCCAGATACAGAAGCACAGAGAGACCACATGAAAATTTAGTCAACTTTTCCTTCAAATGTGGACAAACATTCCAGATCTATAACTGCAAGTGTACCACGATATTCAAAATAGAGACAAAGTAGTGTTGAAGACATTGCTCATCTAATCAAAATGTCTACTGCTGCATTCAGTCAACTACAAATATACACTTAGAATGACCTAAAGAAACAGTTCATTCTCCTTCTTATCCACAGAGGAGGTATTTGCCTTCCACTTTCATTACCTGGTTATTCATATCAACTTCCAGTATTTAACAATGTTGGCATCAGGGACTTTCACATACTCCTCCTCCAAGACAGGTGGGGTTGGCATGCAGCTGTAGCCTGCAGTGGTGCACTCCTTGCATCAACCATGATAGTCTTTATGAACCAGCATGCTCCTTAATCCTGCAGGGTGGTACAGAAGACGTGTCACTTCACAGCTTCAAGATTAAGCAGCTGGGAGTTGAGTCCTCCTGCTAGGACAGGGGTGGTGGTGGAAGAAATAGTGAAGAGAAGAGCCCTGGAAAGGCAGGCTAAATGCAACTGCTGCCACTATTGTAGGAAAGCAGAAGTACAGGTGGCTGTGACTGCCTTGGGGAAAAACTGGTGATCATTCTAGCTATATAGCTGCAAAGTCATCCAGCTCACCTCTCTCCTCATGAGTAGCAGCAAGCTGGCCCAAACAAAAAAGTGGGTTCCTAGCTATTTTATCACTTACAGCATCTTGGTGCCCTAGTTAGATATCTTCTGACTCATGTAGAGAATAAGCCCCATGTGAATACACAGACACATGTTCCTGTAACACTGGTACCTTCTGATGTTGCTCCCTAAAGTATTCATCCAAGCCAAGGCTTCCACCAAAAGATGTGTGTGTGTTTGAAAAACAAATAAATCCCTGAATTCAAAATACATTTGTAAAGAGTCTTTTCCTTCCCATTCTCATCAAGACAGAGCCAGAACCTCAGCTGGCCTAAATCAATGTAGACCACAGATAGGAAGACTTCCATGTCAGTTGGGCTATTTTGATCTTAAACAACAAGGAACCTTATCAGGAGCAAATTTAAGTGCACAGACAACAGAATTTTGCTTAAGGCACAACCACTGATCGTACAGACATGAGACATGGTAGAGAGTACTACCAGGTACAGCTCTGTAATGGAACAGGGGGAAGAACACCTCTTACAGTTGTCCTAAAAACATGTAGCCCTTTCTTCACCAATCATTTCTATGGGCCCTGCCCCTTCTCACAAACGTTAAGACTCTCCAGATGTGTTTTAAAGGGGGGGTTAGATTCCTGTCTTCAGAGAAAAGGAAAATTTCCCATTCATCTATTGGTGTATAAATACCTGGTTTATTTGTGGCTGAACCTTCCTGAATATTACAAATAATTTGAAGGAAAATCATGCTGAATGCTTAGGGCTAAGTGAAATGAATGCTTTTTATTTTTACATTTCCCAACCTAGAATGCCTGCTTTACTATTCAGCTTTGTGTTTGGCTATTTATTGAATAGATGCCTTCAAAAATTTTTTCCACTCCCCAGCCACATATGTAAATTCCACTAAAAATGATCTTCACATAAAAGCTATTATTAAATTACGTAATATTTTACTATTGCATATTAAGTAGAATCAAGTTTCCTATCCCAGGGCACATCACAGATTGTTACAGGGACCCAAATCTCAGTGTCTGTGTACTGCCACAATATGTCTTACCATGAACAAGACAGGCTGTATTCTGATACAAGATACTTCAGCGTAAACAGTGTGACAGATGGGTGATATATTTGAACTGGTGCAAATTACATTATTTCCTTTATAAGTTAGAAATCAGTTTCCATTTGGGAAATTTTTGGTGGAAAAAATCCACAAGCTGAATGCTCAGCATTTAGTATCAGTACAGTGCAGAGATCTCCGACCCTCATAAACAGTGCAACATGTAACCCGATAGGATTGTTTGGGTACCAGAGGAAGCCTAGCAGCCAAAGCTGGAGGGTAGAAGCCTTTTCCAATAACTGTAAAAATGCTCACATTTCAGGAATGCCATCCTACTGACTTGTACAGGAAAGGAGAGAAATACAAGTGGAGAAGCTTTGAACACTCAAGAGCTTCTGGAAAACACAAACTGATTCTGTTCTGCCTATCCAAATAATTTGTTGATAAAGCATATAATTCGATGAGACTAAATGCAGATGCACCTGTGTGCTGCTTTAAAAGACATTGCTCTTGAGTGTTTTATTCTAAGCACTAAATACAAATATATTGATCCCATAAAGCACTAAGAGGTTACTGCTGGGGATAATGGAAAGGGTGGAGTGTGTGGAACGGCGGCCTCCTGGGGAGTACAAGTGAGGGCTCAGGTGCCACTTGCCCTCAGTCTCTGGGAGGCTGGACCAGGGAAAAAACACTTTCCTAGCCAAACACACTGAGGCCAGCAAGCTAACCTCTGAGCTGGAGAAGCCAATCTCATTATAAAGGTTCAGCAGAAGCTGAGGTATGTGTTACTCATAATTCCGAACACCAAGCTGTGGACAGATGTCTGACGGTAGTTTTTTGATAAATACAAAAAATTAAAAACCAGCAGAAATTCATAGGGGCATAAGAACTGCTGAAACATTGTCATGCCAGATGGGTTATCATTTCAATATTCCCAGTGTTATTATTTATAAGATAAACACCTATGTGAATAACTGAGTCATATGTTTGCGTTAGGAGACCAGAGGAATATTTTTAGAATGTGATCTCTCTTTTAGGCTAATAGAAAACATATTTTATTATTTCAGCTTCTCAATCTCAAAGAATTCTTTGGAAAAACCAGCAGGTTTTCAAAGACCTTATTTGATCATGGTTTTTTAATTAAATCCCCTCAACCTAGAAGGAGGAAAAGCACTCTTAACATGAAGCTAAATAAAGAATGCAACAGACTGTACACAGGATCAAACTGAGATGAGATCATGAGACAAGAAAAGAATAAAATTCTCCTTCCTCATACAAATACATCCAAACCCAGATGTTTTGAAGTCAAATGAAATGTTCTCATCATCTTCATTAAGTTTTGGACTAGGTCCTAGTGTTATATGTGTGCATGTTAGTGAGCGCATGCTATGCTGGGTATTCAAGCAGCAAAGGGGAAAACTCTTCTTGTAACATGTTTATCATTTGAGCATATTGTATAATCTTATACAGTAAAAGCACTGGAGGAAAATTCTTCAAAGACTTCTTGGAGGTTGTTATATTACACTGCTGAGTAGAAAACAGGACCTTTCTCAGGTGTACCCTAGAAAGAAACTGCATCATACCATTATTTATTCTGGCTGTATTTCAGTTCTTAAATATACTTTCATTGTGCTGCCAATTAATAGGTATGTCAAATGTGGAGACACAAAACTGTACCGATTGTTAACAGTAAATAACAAATCTAATAGTCCCTAGCTTGTGGGCCAACTGAGCTGGCAAAACTTGCCTTGCATACAGCACAGGACAGGATCAAGAGACAGTGTAGATTTAATGTGCTTCATCTTCTGAAAAGGGTTTCAGCTCACTACAAAAGGCCATTGCAAAAGTACTGATACTTTTAAGATAATAATAATAACAAAGAAATAAAAATAATTTTTTAACCATGTTATTTGTATCCACGTGGGAAAAAACTGTTTGCATTTTTTTATAAGTAGACTGTGACCCATGGTTACATAGCTCCAAGACCTGTCTCCACATGAACACGGCAGTAAGTCAACGTAAGTGGCAAGTGACACACTGGAGGCACATCTGTGTTTTGATATATTATCTATAACCATCTCACACTTGCTGGTTTTTACTCCTGACTTCTCACTATAAAGTCATCTCAGAAGTACCCCCAAGACATAAAAAGATAAAAAAATTAAAATGTTTTGATTTCTTAAGAGTTCGAGGATTTGGGGGAGTATTTAAAAAATCTTCATTTAGAAATCTCCATCAGAGGTGCTGGCATAGTTACACATAACACATAGCACAAGGTAGCTTTTTACATTCCTCCTTACACCTCAGTTCAGGAGTTAGACCATCATCAGGACTTTTCTATTTCTTCAATTAATTTATAAATAAAATCAACACTTGCTAAGGAAAGCTAGGCATTATCTTCCTCTTGCATGAACGTGTTATTGAGCTTAAATTTGTTATTCTGATGTTTAAACTGGTGCAAGTAGGGAACTTACTGTTCACTTATTCACTGTTAAGGCTCATCAAAGCTATATGTTGACGCAATTTTCTTTGACTGACTACTTCGTTGCCTCTGGTATAGGATTTATACCTTTGAAAATGACAGGTCTATATAACTATACTCAATAAGAAATACATAATGTACTCCTTGTACAAAGCCTCAACTTTAAAGCAGAGATTTTCCCCAAAACAAGAGAGAAAACATACATACAATTCGTAGAAAGGAACTAAATTATTTCATACTGGTTTAATTGGCTTGCAGAGTAAAAAAAGGTATGTATTTTCTTACAGCCTATATTTGCTAGAAGTACTTTTTTTTTACTGTGGCTCAGTCAGCTATTTAATTGACAAATATTAGTTTTATAAATCGTGAGCTGATAAAACATGCACTTCATCCAGTAAACATCCAGAATTCTACCTGATCAGGGCCGGGGGAGGGGAAGGGGGGCAGGGTGTGGTCCTGATATTGCTACTTGAACAGATGGATTATATTAAGATTAAAAAAAAAAAAAGAAATAATAATGAAACAATTTCTCAGACTTGTTCATTTGATAAGAAGTTCATTGGTGGAGGGCTTTAAGTGAGAGTAAACCTTTTCATTCATCATTTAGCTAATTATTTTTTTTCTTTTAACTGATATATTTAATGGAAGTCCTATCTTCCCTTGTTTCTTCATTTCTCCCCCAATATATACTAGGATCTTTTCTACCAAGGAAATACTATAGAGACTACAATTTCCCTCCTTGGCAAAGCGGGGCATGCTGCAGAAGAAACTCAGCACAGTATTAATTCCAGTAGGACTTTCATTCCCCGCAGTACCTCAAGACAAATATTTCTGATCATGGTTCAAAGGCATACTCTTAAAAATACAGGACTAGAAATTATATGCAAATATGTATAGGATTCAGTTACTAACTTCTATTAGGAAATCCATTCTTTATGTTTCACATATGTCACGCAAGCTGCCAAGAGTGAAGAATGTGGTCTTTAAATACATTTTCACCAAAATTTGTATTAAAGATACAGAGAGACTGAACAAATGGCTTTACCCCTGGCATATTCACTAAAAAAAATAGACTGCAATCAAATGAAGCAGATCATGATTATTTTCATTCTCCTCTGTTGCATTTGCATATCAATTCACAATTCTATTTATGATAGATATCTTTTTTTTTTTTCCCTCACAGCAGGCAATGGTACTGAAATAGTGTCCTGATCCAATGTCGGGGAAGGTTTCTATATGATCCCAAGAGTGAGATTAAGACACAAATGAGGTCAAATGCCATATACCCCAAAGAGCTTTTATTATCAAAAGTATCAAAAGTAGAAAATAGTAGCGATAGGATAGAATGGAAGAAAAGGTAGAAATCAAGCAAGCAGTCAAGATAGAGTTGCAAGGATAGTCACCACCATGGATCCAGCGGCATCCCATTGGTCCTCAGTCTTCAATTCCTCAGTGGTGGGTGCACACCACGGCTTGTCTCCATGGTTTTTTATAGGGTATAGTTCAATGATGCATGCACATACGTACTGTTCATGCACTGTTCACGGGCTGCAGGTTTTGTCTATTGCACGACCTTTGCATGATCAACACTAGAAACCAGTATCTTATCTCAAAGACTACAGCTTCCATGAGAATGGTAGTCTCCATATTCCTGCATGCTTGTCAGCTCCAGCACACGCCCCCCCCCGCCTCCGGTTTCCTCCCCTGGATGCATCAGTGGCCTGGTAATTGTCCTTATGGACAGAGGAGTGTCCTGCTTAAACAGGCCATCTCAGAGACAAAGGGCGTGGGAAATATGTGCTCGATGCTTTTTAAACAAAATGGAACAATATCTTGCTGCTCTATCACAATGGCAGTAGCTTCCATGGCAAAGTGAAAAGTAAACTCTGACACTGGGAGTATCATCAAAGAAGTGTTCTCAGATTCTGGAATGAGGGCATAGTCAAACACCTTTAATTCTGTCAATGGGATCAAGAAAAGACACTTATGAAGAACACCTAGCATATGAATTAGCATCTTTACAAACAGAATTTTTCATGCTACAAGGTTACATACTGATATAGCAGTCTTCTAGAAAACAGTAAAAGTGATTAGGATATTAGTCTTACTTAGAAGAGCTCAGATCTTTTCTCCCTGGAGAAGAAAAAGCTCAGTAGGGACCTCATCAGTCACTGGAACAACCTCCCCAGAGATGTGGTAGAGTCCCCATCACTGGAGGTTTTCAAGATGTGATTGGACAGGGTTCTAGATAATCTCATCTAGGCTCCCTTTCCCACAAAAGGTTGGACCAGATGATTTTTCAAGGTACCTTCCAACCTGGGCTGTTCTATGACTATGAATTTCACATGCCATCAGATTTCTATCTCCAAGTTAGTCCACAGCAACTTAAGCTTTCTGACCTGCCCACAGCTACTTTATACATAAGTAGTAATACTGACTAATTCTTCAGCTAGAGCTTAAGCTTCCACTTTTGTAATATTCATGTTGACTCATTTAGGAAAAAAAAAAAAAAAAGATATAGAAGAAATTTTCCTCTCATTAAGTAATTATTCCATTCAAAATGACTGCAGAAGTTGAATGGAGTACAGAAATATGCTACAGGCAAACTACTTAGCTTTTCAGGGGATGCTGACTGAAGTCACAGAAAGATACATTCTCCTTACTAAAGGAATAAAGATGCTGTTAAAGAGGATAAAGTTGACATGGCATTCTTTACACTATTGGCATGAAGGTAACCAGCTCTACAGCCCAGTGTCCTGCCACCAGAAAAAGCAGTCAACGCAGATGAGTCCTGAATACAATTAGTGCCTTTTAGATTACATTTATCTCATACTTGATCTTTGTGGACTTTTTATTTTCAGGACAATCATATGCAATACTTGTTTGTCAAAGAATATACATCTTTAAGCTATTAGTATTACAGTTCATAAATGCTGGGTTTCACTGCTAATTAAATCCCCAATGTCATTTTTAAGTAGTGATGTAAAAGCTACAGAGGTCATGGAACATTTGGCTACCATTCCTACTGACTACAGTCCTTTGACGACATGTTTAAGATAGCCTTTATACTGTAGTTGAGCAAAGAACAGCGTCTGCCTGCCTCCTGTCCCAACTCTTTCTCAGCTATCTCAGTTAGTTCAATGTACCTCCTGGTAGCTTTGCAAGTTGTAAACAAATCTTGACAAATTAACTCAAATAAGAAGGCTAGCATTTGAGAGAAATTCACTGATGTGATATTTGAGAATTTCATTGTTAGAATTTCATAGAATCACAGAATATCTCAAGTTGGAAGGGACCCCTAAGGATCATCAGGTCCAACTCCCTGCTCCTCGCAGAACTACCTAAAACTAAATCATGTGACTAAGAGCATCGTCCAGACACTCCTTCAACTCTGACAGGCTTGGTGCCATGACCACTTCCCTGGGGAGCTTGTTCCAGTGATCAACCACCCTTTCAGTGAAGAACCTTTTCCTAATGTCCAATCTGAACTTCCCCTGACACAGCTTCATTCCATTTCCTTGTGTCCTATCGCTGGTCACTAGAGAGAGATCAGCACCTCCCCCACCATCACGCACCTTGAGGAAGTTGTAGACTGTGATGAGGTCACCCCTCAGCCGTCTTTTCTCCAAGAGAACAAACTAAGTGACCTCAGACACTCCTCATGAGTCTTGCCCTCGAGACCTTTCACCATCTTAGCCACCTTCCTCTGGACACACTCTAATAGTTTGGCCTCCTTCTTATAATGAGGTACCCAAAACTGCACACAGTACCCAAGGTGGGGCTGCACCAGTACATAGTGGGACAATCACCTCCCCTGGCTGGCTAGCTGTGCTGTGCTTGAGGCACCCCAGCACACAGTTGGACATTTTTGCTGCCAGGGCACACTGTTGACTCATATGCCATCAACCCAAACCCCCAGATTTCTTCCCATGGGGCTGCTCTCCAGCCTTTCATCCCCCAGTTTGTACATATACCAGGATTACCCCATACCAGGTGCAGAATTCAGCACTTGCTCTTGTTAAATTGCATACAGCTGGTGATTGCTCAGCTCCTCAGTCTATCCAGATCTCTCTGTGATGCCTCTCTACCCTCAAGGGTGTCCACAGCTCCTCTTAGTTCAGTATCATCAGCAAACTTACTTAATATACATTCAATTCCTGTGTCCAGATAATTTATAAGAACATTAAAAAGCACTGGCCCTAAAATTGACCCCTGGGGAATCCGACCGGTAACTGGCTGCCAACCTGATGTAACCTCATTTACTAGAACCCTTTGAGCCTGACCCGTCAGCCAGTTGCTCACCCAACATATTATGGACTTGTCTAGCTGTGTGCTGGACAGTTTATCCAGAAGGGTACTGCGAGAGACACAATCAACAGCTTTGCTAAAATCCAGAACCACAACATCTGCTGGGTTCCCATCGTCAACTAGATGGGTGACCTTTTCATAAAAGGAAACTAAGTTGGTTAAGCAAGACTTTCCCCTCATGAACCCGTGCTGGCTGTGAGCAATGACTGCATTGCCTCTCAAGTGTTTTTCAGTAACTCCCAGAATAACCTTCCCCTTAATTTTACCAGTCACTGAAGTGAGACTGACAGGCCTGTAACTACCATAGTCTTCCTTCTTACCCTTCCTGAAAACTGGGACATTTGCCAGCTTCCAGTTGACTGGGACCTCTCCAGACTCCCAAGACCATTGAAAAATAATGGAGAGAGGTCCCGTGATGACATCGGCCAGCTCTTTCAGTAAACCCGGATGAATCCCATTGGGCCCTGTAGATTTATGTGCATCCGGATGGAGCAGCCAGTGTCTAAAAAGGTCAAAATTGTCTGGCAGTTTATCATCCCTCCAGTCACAGTCTTCCAACGCAGGGCTCCGGGGGTCTCAGGGCCCATCATCGGTGTTGAAGACAGAGGCAAAGAAGGCATTAAACTCCTCTGCTTTTTCTATGTCCGTATTTGTGAGCTGACCGACTGTGTCAAGCAATGGACCAACGTTATCTCTGATTCTCCTTTTACTATAGTATACTGCTTTGGAAGCCTCATTGGGTAAGGACTGCCTATCGTTTTCATACAAAACCCATGGATGACATTTGAGAAGCCCAACACCTCTCTTATATTGCATGCTACATGAGATCTCAGCATTCAGGACAGCACAATTTACAGGAAAAAAAGGCTAGAGCCCCAGCTCCATTGAGGTCAATGGCAAAACTCCAGTTGATTTCCAAGGGCCAGATTTTCAACCTTGGAGTTTAAAAAGGCCATAAAAGAGAGAATTTCAGAGATGGATTAAGATAAGAAAGGATTAAGGCATGGCTACACTTTTTACAAAAGCAGAGTAAAGCCGAGGAAAAATCCTAGCAATATTCTCAGTCATAAACAGATTTATAGATAAAGAGGGAAAAGAAAGTTCATGGCTGGGCTGGTGGTAAGATTGCCAAGAACTCTGTTGGGAAGAGGGCTAACAGCTTCAGATGCTTGCTAAAAATGAGCACCACTGCTACTACGTATGTTTCAGAAGCACAATGTGTAAGTGATTTTGAGGAAAAAAGTTTACTCTACTCATCCTCTAGCCCTGAGATAAGGCATACATTGTCTGCCTCCATTTATTTTTCTCACTTCAATATTTTCCAGCAGTTTCCACAATGTTTCACGCTGCCATCTCAAGTGATTTAGTACAAAGAACTAATTTTGTCTCTGGTCTACCATCTGCAAATAATTATTTTAGAATATATATTCTAATCTAATTAGAAATATTTCCAAGTATTCAGAGAGACATCTTACTGATGTATTTATTACATTTTAAAGTAGTATTTATTACATTTTAAAAAAATAAATAAATTTCAGACTGCTTTATTTGGAACAGTGTCCACAGAAAAACTGCTTAGAATTTCTCCCAACAGAATAATTTACTTTTAAAAAAGGCTGATTTAATCAAATCAGCATGCTCTACAAGAAATGCTTCATTTTGATAAGGTAAAATGATTTAACTTCATTTTTTTGCCTTTTTGATGCAGTTTGTTCATTTGACCTGTTATAGTATATCATATTATAACGTCAGCAAAACCTTGAACTCAAAATTCATTCCTACTTTGCTGGTAATTCCTTAGAGGAAACAATGTTGAAACTAAAAAAACACAGACAGCTCAAAAACCCAACCACACTTCTCTTCACCCATGTTTTTCACTAGTAAATCTGAAAATCCAAATACTTCATCTTTATTGATGCAGAACGTATTACTCATGTTAAAACATATGACTTAAAAATATTACAAATTTCACAAAATACTCATTCTAACTTTTCAAGCAAATCATTACATCTCTGATTTTCCCACAGAAAGATGATTTTACTAGATCAATTGACACACCATTAGCTTCAGTAACAAGGATCTCAAGTAGGCAGCAGCAGAATTTTCTGCCTCTCCACAGCTTGTTCTCACAGATGAGTCTGTCAGAAATCATTTGATCAACAAACCTAAGATCATGAAATAGAAAAGCTTGATTACTACACCTGTTGCTGAGTTAGGTGCAAGGAAGAGCAAACTTTTATTTCAGAGCACCAGAATTGAAGCTGAACTGAGTAGCCGTACACAAGAATATGGATCTATTCACCCATCTTTGGGACTGTTAATGAGGTAGAACATAGAATGATAGAATCATTTAGATTGGAAAAGACCTTTAAGATCATTGAGTCCAACCGTCAACTATGGCCACTAAACCATGTCCTGAAGTGCCTTGTCTATGTGCTTTTTGAACACCTCCAGGGATGGTGATTCAAACACTTCCCTGGGCAGCCTGTTCCAATGCCTGACAACCCTTTCAGTAATTTTTCCTAATATCCAATCTAAACCTCCCCGGCCGCAACTTGAGGCCATTTCCTCTTGTCCTATCACTAGTTAGTTGACAGAAGTGACCAGCACCCGCCTCACTACAACCTCACTGCAAGTAGTTGTGGAGAGCGATAAGGTCTCCCCTCAGCCTCCTTTTCTCCAGGCTAAACAACCCCAGCTCCCTCAGCTGCTCCTCATAAGACTTGTGCTCCAGGCCTCTCACCACTCACCAGCTTGGTTGCCCTTCTCTGGACACACTCCAGCACCTCAATGTCTTTCCTGTAGTGAGGGGCCCAAAACTGAACACAGTTCATCTAACACCTAGAAAAGAGACACAGGAATCAACCACCTGTCTTGCCTTAGCTCCTGCTCAGTGCCATGAACTTTTATTAAGCTGCTCCTTACTGTCAAAATTATTAAATTGGGTCATTCAGAGCAATACCAGGGGTGACACTGCATATCATCATTTGCTGGCAGTCCACAACACTTCCTCAAATTAGTGTGATAGTGAATAAAAATCCACAAAAATTTGGGAAGGCTAGCAAACTTCTTGATATTTAGTTAACAAAACCAGACACATACCATTGAGTTGAACACTTTGCAGAAACTCCAGGCAGAGACCAAACCACCGCACATTATTTGGACTCGCAGATTGTCTAGGTTTGATCTAGAAAGTGCAACACTTGATAAAAACAGGGTGAGGAGGAACAGAAAGTGCTACTTCTTAAGGTGAAGGAACATTAATCATGTTCCCCCAAGTTGGCTTTCTTCCTGAAACAGTACAGGGAAAAGGTCCCAGCTACTGTTGTCAGGGTCATGATTTAGTTCAAACCTTGGAAAGCTGTGTAACCTTCTGCATCATGTTACAGTTTCTTCCAAAGGGGATTCAACTTCCAGCTTGGCATCCAGACATAACTTGTCACTAGTTTTCCCTCTAAGCAATCTAAGGATGAGCAAAGCACAAACAGCTTGTTCACTGTAAAACAATAATGATGTGGCAGGTGACTCACACTTTAGCAGTGGAAGGTCTACAAGCTGTCACAGCATCCTGATCAGAACCCAGATCAGGTATGGCAAGTCAGGTCAGGCAGTGATGGAAGGAAAGAAACTATCAATGTTTTGGATGTAATCTAACGGGTTTTTTATGATATTAGGTCTGTAGGTACTTACACTGATAACTACTCTATAAATCCCTAAAAGAAGTAAATGTGTATAAAATCATTATATGTGGAGAATGGTGAATCTTCTTCAGGAACCTAGATTTTTTCCCCATTCATCATTAAAATTAGAGAAGAAATAATTAATAGCATGTTAATGATGGTCTTCCCACCAGCATGCTCTATCAAAAGGAACTGCATGTCAAAGCATGTTCACTTTGAGAAGTCTGTGCAGGTTTAACAGACCAAAGTTACAAAAGCATTCAATGATCCTAATGACCAAAACTTGACTTCCAAAGGTACAATGGAACGTGAATTCACTGAGTGATGCCTTGCTCTCCCTTCAATTCCTTCCCATCAAAGCTCTACCATACAAAGGCTCCATCAACACCAGCATTAGATAGATACTACACCTTCGAAAGACAGCTACAATCCACCTAAATTCCCTATAAGGTGCACAAATATGCCATTTAATGATCAAAGCACAGAGCTGGCTTTCAGTCACTATTTGACAGAAAGTCCCTTGGCTTTAGTAACTTTTTCAGGTGCTGTTCTCCTGACCACTGCAGAGGTAACTACTTCCAGAAGAAGGGAGAGGTCTGTTTTTCTTGATTCTTGTAGCCACCTATTTAAGTATGAATCGTGGTTTTATCATTAAAAAAAAAAAAAAAAAAAAAAAAGAGTTCAAGCTCCTAGTGGCTTTGGTGGCAAATAATGTACTCATTTATTTTCCTAACATTATGCAAATGTTACTTTAAGGTACATACCAGATTTTCAGGTCTTCCAAATTATGGGCTCCAATCCTCATACTTTGGCATCAAAAAGAATTTTGCAAGAGAACTCTTGAAAATGCTCTAAGGCTATTCAAAAATGTCCCTTTAATTTTTTTTTTTTTTTCCTGTGGCTGAAAAATTCAGTTCTTGGATTTTTTGATCTATAAATAGAAGCTGCTTTTTTTTTTTTTTTTTTTTTTTTTTTTTTTTTTTTTCATTTATCTTAAATGCATACTCCAAAGCTTGGAATTTTCTCAGTCAAAAATTTGCTGGTGGGAGAGAGACAGACAAATCTTTTGATGTTTCTTCAAATGTCTATTAACACATTTTCAATCTTCTAGATGTATATTCACAAAACCAAGTATTAGATTATTTTTTAAAACTTCAGAAATATTCTTAGCAGAATGTTTTTTCTGAACATTTTGCAGTATTTAATATACATACAATACTATTTTTGAACTCTTTATATGGGAGGACACCTTTCTGAAAAAACGTTTTTTTTTCTTGATGTCTGTGAAGTCCCCAGTAGCACAACAGACCCACCCCAGATAAAAAATGAAAATCCTCTGAAATAGCAAGTTGATGAAAAGCTGCCACCTCTCAGTACTCTCTACAGCATTATGAAATGACTGGTATGTACTGTGTCAGGGTAAGAATAGTTTAAAAAAAAAAAAAAAATCCTTAAATTGGAGAAAAAAGGAGAAAACATAGAAATATGCTAGTTCATGAATTTATCTGAACTTAATTTAAAACAGCTTGGGTGTTCATTTTCATATGAAAGCAACAAGACTTCCAGCCTCAACCATTCAGAAGTAATAGTATAGAGACTTCCTTATAGAGCACATTTCATCTCGCTTTTTAGTCCCTGACACTTGAAGGTGTTCCTACAGCATGTTTTAAGACTTTCTCCATTATGAAGTGGGCTAAAGTTTTACTTCCCAGTTCAGCTAAAAGCACCTTCTTCAGTACTGCAAGTGTTCATGCTCAGAAGTTTTGCATTGAAGTAACTCTTTCACTTCTCTGATGTACAGCAGCATGTAAAAATTTGTCCCTGTTTCTCCAAGAACACTACATACACACAATGTATACACTGTTTTTTCATTCCCAGTAATGTTAGTCTTTACAACTGCATGAAAAATTTCATTATTTTGTGTTTCAGACCTTCGGTTTTTGTCAAGTGTCCACTGTCAAGGACACAGAAAATAATTTTAGTAGAACTGGCCAGAAGGCGAAAAAACATTCCTGCTGATTTTGTTCCTGTTGCTGGTCCACATTCCCAAAATAAAGCTTAGTAGCTTGTGAAATAGGTGTTTTCCTTCTGCAGCTCAATGCACTGGAGAATATCTGATCAACTAAATTTGGATTTCCCAGATTTCTGGGGGCACAAGTGATATTTACCTTTTCAGAAGGAACTCTTAGGCAACTGTCAAAAAAAGATATTTCAGAAAAGGATCTGAGGATTTACTGCACAATTGCACATAACACCAACATTTCCTTGATAGAAATCTCCTAAACAAAAGCATCTAATCCAAAGAAAACTTACACTCTGGGAAAGCACTGGTGACTCCATGAGGTAGAACTACTGGAGATACTTTTTTTAATTAAAATTGGCCAGATATTGGGGTGACAAGGCAGCTATATCAGCTAGGAAAAGACCAATTGCAAGGTATTGTGTATATACAACTTTTCTGAAACAGGAGAGTAAGAAATACATGGGAGGTGTAATTAGCTACTTCTTTATTTAAGAATTCTCTCTAGACTTGAGGATGTTTTATGTCAAGAAACCATGGAAAGACAAACTTACAATAATTAAAAAAAAAAATAAATCTGTGAGTTCACTGCCAGAAAAATACCATCACAGCTGTAGGAAACGAGACCTTCCCAAACTGTTTCTTTTTCCTCCTGGATCAAATGTTCTGCTCAGTTAATCACATTCAGCATAGGTTGTACAAAGTTCTTTTGCTTACGTCCTTCATGTCTGCTATTTTGCTTTATGATCAGATGCACTTTGCCTCTTGAACTGTAATTTTCATCAAGAGTTCCCATGTCTTTATCAAACTCTTTTGTTCTAAGCTTTAGCTTTGCTTATCAAGGAGCCAATTTATTCATGCTGTTCCATGTGATGATTTAATACCAACACAGATATTTTGTTCTGTATGGATGTGAAATGGCTTTTCTTCACTATTTCTGTACTCCTTAGCAGGCTTGGTACAGCTCAGTTCAACTCTATGATTTCTAACAGTTCTTTTAAACAGATTTTAAACTCCCCTGGGAGTTCTTTTCCTGCAGTCTCTCTTCTCTGGCAAAAGTCTTCTGCCAAACAAGATCTCTAGTCAGAGATTGGTGCCACATCATTAGACCTGCTCATTGCAGAGGGATTGGACTAGATGACCTTTAAAGGTCCCTTCAACCCCAAACTATTTTATGATTCTATGATTCAGTGATCACATACCTTTCTCCAGGATGGCACTGGTAGACACAGGGCAAAACAGAGAGCCATTGGTTTTGTTCAGTGGCATACTCAAGACTACTGAAATCCAAGACTTTAGACATAAACTGTTGACTAAGTCTGGGCCTAGGAGTGGATACAACCACACCTAGACTCCTCTCTGAGGAGTTTAGTAAACAAGTGGGTCCTTTCTGAACCTCATGACTCAATGGAATGGTCTCCCTGACAGTTTTGTCTGACCCTGTCCTCTATGCAGTAAATATCAAGTGAACCTTGCTATTGAATATTGTTAAACGACTGTCATATTTAGTATCAAACTCTTTTAAATCACTGTTTTATGTCAATAAACATATTGCCACTTTGGAGAGAAGTGTGTCACTCCATCCATGACACGTGCCCAAGTTCTCTTTAAACGAGTGTATCTGAGTGCTGCAATTATTTTCTCTATGAAACACTTGATTCTTACTTGTCTCTTTTCTGGTTTGCACCTAAAAATTGGTCTGCTCACAGTATTCTTACTGATTAGTCTAAAGCTTGCTCAGAGACTTCAACATCTTTGATGACCTTGTAGCTATACAATATGGTCTAACCAATACCCAAATAACAGTATAAGGTAACGTACTTTTATATACTCTTTATTTCATGTTTTCTAACCATTCCTCCTACATCTTCTTAACATGCAAATTACACCAGCTTAAATCCCCTTCCATGTAGGCTTGCTGAGTCAAATTCAGAGGCAGGTATGTATGTACTGTTAGTAAGACAATAAAAGGTCATGTGTTTCCATTAGCGTTTACACATCAGGGATGAGGGACAAGTTTAAATTAGATTATGATATTCCTATTATACTCCCACATACTAAACTCATCATTTACCTTCATTTTTATTCTTGGATAAAAGCCTTCTGTCAGCTCTTGTGGCACACCTTCACAGTAACACTTTGGAATAGCTCTTCTCTTCCCAGTTTTCCACCCTTTATGTTATTAATGTGCTTCCTGTATTAAGGCTTATATATGAGGTCCCATATTTCACACAATTTCTTTGTAATATATATAATTTTTTCTTACCGCTTTAAACCAGACTTTTTTTTTTTATTATTAAATTTTGGCTCTGTTACAGTGGAAGTTCTCTTAGAATCAATTATTCCAGCTATGAACAGCTTGAAAGTATATTCTGCTTGTAAGTGTTCAATTTCTCTGGTGAGACAAAACCCAGCACATTAGATGACATATAATCTTTGCAAATGGGAAGCAAGAAGCTAATTAAGAAGTAAAACTCTGTCAGTTTTCTTTGCTGGCATTTAAAAGTGGAATATTAATCAAGTATTAACCATGTCATGGAGGAGCCAGACTAAACAGTCCTTGCTGAAAAAGAGAAATATGCTCTTATGTTAGTGATATCAAACATTTAGTTTCTCATTATTCCTGTAACAAACTACTTTCTCCCTTACAGATATCAGAAACTGATTTACCAAGGGGCTGTTATGAGATACTTCATTCTAGTGCCTAGCCTGGCTCCTGTGTCTAGTACAGGAAAGATGTCATCCTCTGTACATCTCTTACTGTTAGCATTTTTAAAGACATCAGTGCTTCCCTGCAGTTTAGCTACCTTTTCTGGGAGACAATGGTAAAGATACATGTTTTCTTGCAGGTTGCCATGACTGCTTGCAATGCTGTTCCATCACTGTACTTAAGGGAAAACATCTGTTGATGGTTGACAGCAGCCACGTGTCTCTCTTCCTGTAGGACTTACTTGCAGTATCAACATAGGCTGGGTCAACATGTGTCTTTTGTGATTTGTTGTCTCTCTATCCAGTAATGTCTCTTTAATTGTCGTCTGCCTTTGCCAATTGCTTTGAACCTGTGGTAGAAAGCTGCAGGATTTTATCACTTTGCTCACCATTCAATCCAGGACTTCACAGAAGTTTGATTTCTTAAGCTAGAAGAAGTACTCTGATAACAACGATGCAATTCTCCAGCATGCCTGGAACTATGGAGATACCATAGTGGGCCACAGAATCCTGGCTGAGATCCTCTAAATCACCCACTGTCGATGCATAATGGAAAAGAACTGTGACACTCTAGGAAAGGATGTATGGCCAGGTACAGTAATCTGCCAAGCTGATTTTCAGGATGGGCAAACTCTGTGTCTTCATGCAAGTTAAGGGGGGTACATAAAGGGTTCCCTTAAAAAGCAGGAACAGGTTTGTGGGTTCTTCCATCTGAGGCCACTGCAGGGTTTTATTGGCAAAGGATGACTTTGCCCACAGGACTTTGTGCTTATTTTTGATAAAAAGGGAAAGCCAGGAAGAACTCTGATATATAAACTAAAACAAATTAGAAGAAAATCAAAGATAGCTTTATCATCTTTAGACAAAACAGGAGTTCAGAGGCATTAATTTCAATGACAAGTTATTTACAACATAAATCCTGTAGTGAGACTGTTCCTTTATCCTCTTTTCATTTTAAATCTCTTATTATCAGTGTATATTAAAATGCCCTGAAAGTGTAACATACAGAAAGACAGAAGATGAGAAAAAGCAGACACATTATGCTAAGTACACACTGTGCAGATGTTAAAAGACATCTCCTGCCTTCAGGGACTTAGCATCCAAGTTTCTGAGCTGACCAACCCAGCCACTGAAGAAAGCACTATGCACTCCTGCTATTAGCAGTATATATAGCTCGTAAGGTAGTCTTCCACACAATTTTCTGCCCATTTTAGGTGAAATCTATATACAGGTAATCCTCCTTATTATGAGAGATAAAATTTATAATCAAACAAAACATTCATTTAGATATCTTCAGTTAGTATGTTTACAGCAAAACCCAGCTCTATCAGTATGTAGGTCTGTTTCAGGCTGCAAGTGCCTCTGGAATCTTCTCGGAGAAGGAGCAAGTCTGTTCTAGATGAAATAAAATTTTCCAAGTACAGGAACACAGCCTCCTCCATGAAAGCGTACAAAAGTTACTTCCTTTCAGTGAGACTAAGCACACTGACTTAAAGCTGAGCATGAGACTACCTGCTCACCAGGATTTTCTGAAGCGTGGAGCCTATATCCCAAATAAGATTAGGAAATAGCAGTCAGGCTTAGGATTTTGCTATGCTAAGAACTTTTGAACCAGCCTTTTGAAAACTTCCTCTCCCATAACATTTGCTCTTGCTCCCTCCAACGTGTGAGCTTCTCAGCCATTCAGAAAACACAAAGTGCAATGAGCTTTCTGTAACACATACCATGTGCATCTTTTTCTGCTTAGATTTAAGCTCTGAATAATTCCTAGCATCCTCCTGCATTTGAACTTTTAACCTTCTAGAAGAATGACTTTTGTTCAAGGGATTAAACACAAGTCTAAGAATTTTACTGAAACATTCGTTCCTGTGTCAAAAACTTTAGCTGAAGATTAAAGACATTTGATGTACTCAACACTCCAGATTTCAAATGTTCAGTGTATTGTTTTGATTAATTCATTATTCCCACAGAATTGATTAAGAAAAAAAAGTTTCTGGGTGTAAATTCTCATTGGCACCTCTAGATTTCTTTTAGGGCAAGCATTTCAATCTCCTTTTATTTTCTGCTATTTTTATATGTGCTCATTGAATGCATGTGAAAAGCATCACTGAAATCATTCCGAAAGCTAAATACATGTATACTTGTTAGTGGGATCAAAAAGCCTTAATCACCAGATATCTCTGATGCATTTTAATTTTCTTCTGCATTGTGCTTCTGTCTTGCTTTCATTATGTTTTCTGTCTATCACATCTTTGTGTCATATCTTCTGCTTGTTGCAAGAGCATCACTTCATCTTAATTTAATTTGTCATTTGTAGTCATTTTATGGTAATCAATGCCTGTTTTGAAAAGCTTTCTCTTTACTGAAGCATGTTTTCACCATTTGATAGAACATTCTTTTATCTTTTACACCTGTTCTATTTATCATTGTACTGTTTCCCCTGTTATCTACAATATGTCATGTTTTATGCCTGTTCAGGTGACAGTTTTGAATTTAATAATAGATCTGTCTTCCTACCAAATGTTGTTGAGAAGTCACAGCAAACTGGCAGAAAAACATTGTGGTTTACTGAAAAAGCTTTAGGTCACTGTCAGTCCAATGAAGTTAAGGTCTGTATTGAAAACAGTAGTAAAGCACAAGACAAAGGTGCAAAGTGAAATTTTTTTTTTATTTATTTTGAAGTTTCCTTGGTAGTGATTTTAAATGCTAATGAAACTTCAGACTGAGAATGGCCTTCACTGGTAGAACAACAACAGCTAGCATATGGTTTCAAAAGTGATTAAAGCTTTTTTTTTTTTTCCTTTTCTTTTTAAACAGCTGTAGCTGTAATTTTCTGTCACATATCTAGAAAAATGCTTTTTCTTTTACCTGGAAATGTGAATGTAAGTTTTTGTCCCTTCTTGCAGTGATTTGCAACTTGTGAAGAAGTCTATGCCTAATGAAGCACAGCTCCCTTGTAAGTCTCTGCATCTCAGTTTCAAGAATCCAAAAGATACAGGGAGCATTTTTAATAGCTGGTGAGGGACAGAGACCCTCAGGCTGTTGCACAGTACAGGGACTGCAGTAGGGAAACCAGCTAAAATAGTGCACTTTTCCTCTCTCCAAGCTGTTCTTCCTCGCTGCTGTAGCATGTCATCTCCTTCAGACTGCTGACACTACCATTTTACAAGATCATATTGTGAACCAGATCAATGAATTGATCCAGGTTAAATATAATCCTTTTTTTTTTTGCAGAGGCCCAGGCAAAGCGTACACAAAAAGCAGAGAAATTGAAGGGGAATGGGGAAAAAATAGGGGGAAACAAGGCTTGCCTAAGTTTGTCTTTTTACTCAAAGTCCCAAACTTGTGGAAAGGCTGCCTTAGTCTCTCAAAAAAACCTTCTATGTGGTTATGCCACATAGAGAAACAATTAGCTAGTAGGCTTTTCCACAATCTTACTTTTATGGCTTGTTTTTAAATCACATTCTTCACATCAATGCACCCAAACCCCCTTGTGTACAGTGATCGTGAATCTCTGCGAGACTCATTAACTGTCTGGGAGTGGTGAAGTTATTTGCAAATTGCTCAGGCCCAAAACTAGCCATATAAGCATATGTTTAAAGCCCTACAAGAGCAATAGTGAACAGAAATTTTCAAAATGTACAGCAACACAACTGCATGTGTCAGAATACAACTAAGCCTTAAATCCAGACTGGTCAAATAAAACTTTCTCTGTGATAATCTCCAAAAACTTTGAGAGGATATCCAGTTACTAATACCAACTTTAATCCAATGATCCCTTTTTGCACAAGGATTATTCCTCTCTTTCTTCTTCCATGTCTGTCCCGATCCAATGTTGGGGAAGGTTTTGATATGATCCCAAGAGCACGATTAAGACACAAACGAGGTCAAATGCCGTATACCCCAAAGATCTTTTATTATCAGAAGTATCAAAAGTAGAAAATAGTAGCGATAGGACAGAATGGAAGAAAAAGTAGAAATCAATCAAACAGTCAAGATAGAGTTGCAAGGATAGTCACCACCATGGATCCAGCGGCATCCCATTTTTCCTCAATCTTCAATTCCTCGGTGGTGGGTGCACACCACGGCTTGTCTCCACGGTTTTTTATAGGGCATAGTTTGATGATGCATGCACATACGTACTGTTCATGCACTGTTCACAGGCTGCAGGTTTCGTCTATTGCAGGACCTTTGCATGATCAACACTAGAAACCAGTATCTCAAAGACTACAGTTTCCATGAGAATGATAGTCTCCACATTCCTAAATGCTTGTCAGCACCAGCCCGTTTCCTCCCCTGGATGCCTCAGTGGCCTGGTAATTGTCCTTATGGACAGAGGAGTGTCCTGCTTAGACAGGCCATCTCAGAGACAAAGGGCTCGAGATAAGCAGTAATGGCTTGAGATGCCAGTCCAGTCTCTCACACCTAACAATCTTTGAGACAAACAGCTCGAGATAACAATTCAGTCTCTCACAATGTCTACAGGGTAACTCAGGTCCACTGTACACAGCAAGTTCAAGACAGCATATCCCAGTGGGACTGGGATAAATGCAAAGTGGGACTTCTGAGATGCTTAGCCTTTGAAATAACGCTTGAAGCATGTAGAAGGTGATTCATTTAAATACAGTTAACGTGCTAGGGACCTTAAGTCTACTGCAAGACTTAACAGGTCTGCAAGTGAGTGAAAGTGTTATTTCAACCTTTGTAGGTTTACATATTTAACACAAGGGAAATATGTAATATGAAGAGTGCAATATGGAGCAGTCCTACATTATATAATTTATTTCATTGTCAGTAAAGATCCTCGTAAAAACACCTGACATTGCCTTCAAAGAACAGCCCCCAAAATTGCTATAAGGACTGACCAATGACTGTTTGGGGAATCTCTTACAAGACAGACCTGAATCACCCAGCAATTTTCTTCAGTGTTGTGTAATCTTGATGCCCTGGCAGGCAATCTGGGGACACGAAGTTACAAAACGTAACAGGGCAAAACAGGATGTCAGGTGTTATGGATTAAGTGCTGTCTGGGAGAAAGAAACCCAAGTCACAGCTCCAGTAGCTTCTTGCCCTTTAGATCCAAAAATAACACTGAATGGAAGAGTAATAACTTCAGAGCTAGAGGCACCAAAGGGAATGTCACCAGCCTGTGCTAGAGACAGTTATAGGAAGAAAAGAGTTTATGGTCTTTGAGGCATGACCTGATACTTAGAAGGATGCCCTCAGCCTCCACTCAACACAAAGCAGGAATAGGTATATTCATTGACAGCCATTAGCTATTAGTCCAACAGCTAGCAGTAGCTCAAATCTGAACTTAAGCTCCAAGACAAGCGTGTGCTTTTAATCAAAGAAAATATTTCACAGCATCTGTACAGTTAATCACAACTTCAGTGACTTTTTTGACACAGGAACAGGCTTAAGTGTTACGGTTTCAGTTCTGAAAAACACCTGCCTCTGCAGTTGTTGCTTTAGAAATAATCTGTACATCATAAGCCACCTTCGTTCCTGTGTTAAGTGACAAATAGCTTATCTAAAAATCAGAGCACAGGAAAATCTTTGGATTGCAAATGGTTACAAGAAATGTGCCCCAGTAAGCGTGATGAGTGGCTAAAAGAAAAATCCAAGTGATATTAATTCAAGTAAATCACACAGAATGAAAAAGATAGTAACAAGCAAGCAAAACAATCCATCCAGCTCTCATTTCCTGACAATCCCACTGCCACACTGAATCCTCAACCCACAGGCAGGCATCCCAGCAGCCACTGAGATTGGAACCCAGGAAAGCCAGTTGGCTGAGCTACCTACATCAATCAAGATGAATCTACGACATTGAAGGTAGTATATTGCAGGAATACTAACCAGCAAAATGCTTACTAAACAGTTACTACAAAATGCTTACTAAACAGTTACTAAATTGATAGATATGTCAAAAAATATTTCCAATATACAAGCAGGAAACTAAAATACATAAATGTTTGATAACATTTGCACATAGAAAAATACATTGATTCTTCCCTTTCTGTCTTCCACACCTACCTGGCCAAAACCATGCCCATTTCAGGCTGTCCTGAGCACAGAACCCGGATTATTCATCTCTTGTTTCTCTATTATTAAATTCAAACTGCACTGCAAAACTTTGAAAGCTTTGGAATCAAGTTAGAATCTACTTATGGTCAGGACATGGTGCAGTTGATACACTAGAGGGAAGGGATGCCATCCAGGGGGACCTTCACAAGCTTCAGGAGTGGGGTCCTACAAAACTCATGAAGTTCAACAAGGCCAAGTACAAGGTCCTGCACCTGGGTTGGGGCAATCCCTAATAGCAGTACAGACTGGGGGAAGAATGCATTGAGAGCACCCCTGCAGAGAAGGAGATATTGATGGACAAAATTTGGTCAGGGGCTGGCAATGTGCACTTGTAGCACAGAAAGCCAGTTGTATCCTGGGCTGCACCAAAACAAGAGAAGCCAGCAGGTCCAGGGAGGGGATTCTCCCCCTCTACTCCTCTTTCATGAGACCACACCTGGAGTACTGTGTGCAGCTTTGGGGTTACCAGCACAAGAAAGACATGGCCCTGTTAGATTGGGTCCAGAAGAAGGCCACAAAAATGATCCGTGGGCTGAAACACCTCTCCTATGAAGAAAGGCTGAGAGATTTGTGTTGTTCAGCCTGGAGAAGAGAAGGCTCTGGGGACACCTTATTGCAGCCATTCAATACTTAAAAGATGGCTTATAAGATGGAGAGAGACTTTTTACTAATGCCTGTCATGACAAAACAAGGGGCAAAGGTTCTAAGCTGAAAGATGGTAGGTTTAGATTGGATATAAGGAAGACATTTTTTACAATAAGGGTGGTGAGACACTGGAGCAGGTTGCCCAGAGAAGTTGTGGATGCGCCATCACTGGAAGTGTTCAAAGTCAGGCTGAAGGGGGCTTTGAGCAACCTAATCGAGTAAGACAGGTCCCTGCCCATGGCAGGAGGATTGGGTTAGATCATCTTTGAAGGTCCCTTCCAACTCAAACCATTCTGTGTTTCCGTGATTCTATGACTTGTATCAAGAGAATTTAATATGACTGCAGTCATGTGTAAGAACCAATTTGCTAAAAGTAAAATTATATATGGTTAGCCAGTTATGACTTTGAAGTAAATTTCACTCTTCAGGATTGCCTTGGTGAGGACCTAAGCTAAACTGTTGACAGAGGTAAACAGCCACATTATAGAGCTATGATATAACATACTTTTCTCTAGCTAGCCACCTGGCATAGATTTGAGTTATTCTGAAAATTTGGAGTCTAAACCACTAGTTTGTTCTGAGAGGGGAAACAATCCTTAGTTATTAATGTAATGATGCCAGGGATGTTCTCCATTCCTGTCCTTATTCCTTCTGTTATTGTTTAACTTTTCATGGTTTTATAGATGCAAAAACTACACAAGACCTTTATGATCTTGTAATCAGATCTCCAGCATCTGGTTCATGCATTTTTACCCAGAGGTTCATCCATCAGAAGCTGTGTTCTAAACCCCAGGCAAACCTCAGATAAAGGTTTTTACCCTGAGGAGCTTAGGATAGGTCAAGAACAGAAACACAGAAGGGGTAGGTGAAGGTGAGAGAAATGCAGTCAAGAGTCATGCAATTTTCTCTGTGCATATTTCCGTTTTCTTTGGTTTGGGTTTGGGGTTTTTTTTTTGGATGTTTACTTAAACACTACCTCTGCAGGGTTTTTTATCTTCTGTTCATTGGTCCTTGTTAAAAGCTGCCAATAAATGGGCTGAGATGAGCTCATTGGAGCAGTGTTTGTGTGTGTATCTTTGTAGCTGCATTATCTTCTCCATACTGTTTTAAATGTTATCACCTAGAGAATGTATAGTTTAGTGGGGGCAGTGCTTCTGGAAGCAATGCAGCCTGACTGAAAGAAAATGCACTATTTCTTGCATACTTATTTGGGAAAGCTACAAGAAGTGTGTTGTCCATTGACCTTTTTGGTTTTCTGCTGCCCTGGTTGCTTTTTCTTTTGGCATTGGGGCAGAAATACAGGTTGCTTTTTGAACCGGACAAGAAATATTTGTAATCCTAGTGTGGCTGTGTCCTGGTTTTGGCTGGGATAGAGTTAATTTTCTTCCTAGTAGCTGGTATAGTGTTATGTTATGGATTCAGTATGAGAAGGATGTTGATAACACAGTGGTGTTTTCAGTTGTTGCTACATAGTGTTTAGACTACATCAGTAATGGTCATAAAAGCATAACAGCTTTAAACTGTTCTCTATAATTCCCTTTCTTCTCAGTAATGTTTCTATTGCACAGGTATCAGTTGGAAATCTTGTGATTTTTGGTTTACAGTCCTGATGGCTCACGTTGTCAAGTTCCAGTCTCAAAACCTGGTGAGAAGGTACATGTAAGGAGAGACACATGATAATAGTTGTACCTAGCAATAGCTTTACAGACAGGCATTAAAGGAATGAGTTGAGCTGTCCATATGGCTTTCATGTAGACTAAAACCATTAAATTTTCTGAAGTAATCCTTCAAAAATGAGTTCTTGATTCTATAAATTAATTTTCCCAAAGGATGACATTAAAAAAAAAAAAAAAAAAAAGAGAGAGAGAAGACAGAGGAAGGGATTAAAATATGAGACCACAGCATGCCCCAGGAGAACCAATACAGTGGTGAAACAAAATGTGAAGAGGTGAATAAAAATATTGGCACAAGCAGCTGGAACCTGTGATAAGTTGTTTTTTTGGCAATGTGTTTGCATAGGGAGAACATTTTTTGTAGAAATGTAAATGCATTGGAAGACCACTGAAGTTCAGATGCCAAGGCTTTCAGGAAATAAAAGATGAGGGAACTAGGCTTTCTGATTTTAAATTGTAGAAGCAACCTGATTGGGGAGATCATTTACTGAATATAGGCTAGAACATCTCAGACTCTGTGGGAGTCATTCCAATGTTCTGAATAGGGTTGGAGTGTAATCTTTAATGTAGTAGTGGTGTGTCACGTTTCAGAGCAAGATATGGTGAATGTAACTATCATGCTTTGGAGGTTGCCTCTGGCAGGAAAATTACTTGTGCTGAATCGTGTTGGAATTGCATGATATGTGAAGCAGAAGCAGAATACAGATGAAAGTAATTGGGGGAAAATGGAAAAGAAGGTGTGGGGTGAGGGAGATGGAAAGCAATGGAAAGTAATAAACTAGAGGAAATCCTTACCATGGAACAAGTGGATCTAATCCGCTGGGGAAAGGGGTTGATCTGCTTTTTCATCAGCAGAATTTTGGTCCAAAGCCAATGCATGAACAAATTAAGAGTAGCAATGTACCAGAGATTCTGCTGCCATTTTGCTGTGCTACTTAGAAATAAATGAACAAGAATTCAGGTAGCTCTACAACTACTGCTCCTGAATACAAAGATTATATGATTAAAAATAGGTTTCAAGGCATATTTAATCTTTCTGCAAGTCTTCAGGCAGTTTGTCTGCCACATCAAGTTATTATTTCCTACATAGCATGGGGAGAGTGGGCAGCTTGAGTCCAAAACCAGGTAGTTCTAGTGATCAATATGAAGGACCTGTGGTAGACTGTATATAACTCAGAGGAAAAAAGAGAATCAAAGAGGGCACAGCTTTCATATTTATTAACTTATTCAGCTTAAAAAAATGAACCCAAACAGCGGAAAAATAGATGTGAAAAGTACCACAACAGTGGACTTCAGGTAGTTGTACTGCTGAGTCTGACTTGTGATTTACATAGATTTGTTTGTTTGTTTCCCTCTGTGGGTAATTTCATAAAGTAGTCCAATACTTTTGTGTTTACTTTAGTTTTTAAACTTTAACAATACTTCTGAAGCAATTTGGAAGCATAGCAGAAATGAAAGGTTGCCAAAAGTGTGTTTGTTGTGTGCATATGGGCAGGAAAATTAATGAATCACCAAAGCGCACATACACTATGGGAAGACAAGTTGATTGCTTCCTCCAAATTAAGTAAAATTAAGTGATGTTATGGATCACTTGCATCTTGGTAAATAAAAGTAATGACCTTTGGTTTAGGTGGTTGACCTCCCTGGAGCACCTAGTTTTTTATAAGGAAGTTATTAATTATTCATTGCACCACTCTAAAATGTCCCAGTACATTTGTGATAGTTTATGTGCATTTGGAGTAACATGGGGTTTGTATTTGTTTCGCAACCATAAAAAAGAATCATAACTGGTTTTTCTTGGAGTTGATGTTTTTGTGTTACTATGAGGGACAGATGTTTCTTTTCCATCTTGACATTCATTCTTGTGAAGATATTTGTTTCTTTCATGCTTGCCCAAATGAATTGCAATCCTTTTTCATTGTTGCACCCAAATTCAGCTCTACACTGTTGCACCCAACCAACCTCTACATCCTAATAACACTCCACTATTTAGGCTGGCCATTATGTTCCAGAAATTGTTTGCTCTTTCTTTATTATACCTGCTTTTTCCCCCTCACTGTACCTATTTCTAGAAACAAATTCTGACTCCTTAACGTCTTACTGCTAACCTAAATAGCATATATTGTCAAGTGTACATCTTTATGCCTTGCATTCATTGGAAAAACAATTATCTGTTGCAAACATGAAACAATTTCTGTTAAGTCCACCACTTCATTTTAAATCCAATCAATTTAAGTATCCCATCACAAATACAAACTTTCTTCAATTATGACTTTATTTAATCATCCCTATTCTCCAGACTCTTAGATCTCCTTTTTATTTTCTACTCAATGTACCTGCCAAAAAGCATCACCTGCACCTAGAATTCATTTTAGGTGGGCCTCAAAAGCTGGACTCAGATTTGCCTTTGGCAGCAACAGGTAACACATGTTTGATAGCAAAGTCTGTGGAAAGGGAAAAAAAAAATAATCACGAGGCGCTTTCTCTCTGTGAAAGGAAAAGAAGAAATGCAACTAGATTTCTACACATATAAATATATGTCCAAAGCCCAGTCTTTTTCTTCTGATTTTTCTTTCTTTGCATCCTTTCCAGCTCCCTTCATTAACATGGTGACGAGTTTTTTTAAAAATAACTTGGTTCACACTGAGATATCTGACAGAGCAGATTTTCAGCGTTACTTAAAGTAAGGAGCTTCTGTTTAAAGATACAGTGATAGCAGTATGCATGCTGCAGTGGGACGTGTCCATTTGGACAGGTGGCCTGTGCATACTCACAGGTTGGTCACAGGGAGGCCTAGGATCCTATATTAAGGCTACACACTATTCCTGGCAATAAGCAAGCTTGATTTAAACTGACATTGTATGGTGTATGTTGTAGAAATCATAGAAACACAGAATGGTTTGGGTTGGAAGGGACCTTCAAAGATGATCTAACCCAATCCTCCTGCCATGGGCAGGGACCTGTCTTACTCGATTAGGTTGCTCAAAGCCCCCTTCAGCCTGACTTTGAACACTTCCAGTGATGGCGCATCCACAACTTCTCTGGGCAACCTGCTCCAGTGTCTCACCACCCTTATTGTAAAAAATGTCTTCCTTATATCCAATCTAAGCCTACCATCTTTTAGTTTAAAACATGAGGGCTGTTTAAAAAAAGAGGGCTGCTCTCAATGCATTCTTCCCCCAGCCTGTACTGATATTAGGGATTGCCCCAACCTGGGTGCAGGACCTTGTACTTGGCCTTGTTGAACTTAATGAGTTTTGTATGGGGCATTTCTTTTTGTAAGCAAGCAGCATGTCACAGATACCATCTCTAGCCAGAGGTGTCATTTTTCTCTTCCTCCATTCCTTGAAGTCTGTTGTGTATTCATCTCAAGTGACTTTGCTTAGCTGCCCAACAGCCTAAGTTCACCTTCCAAATAGGGAAAATGATATGTCTTGTGAAATGATGACCAGTCTCTGTTTTAATACATCCAGCAGGACTGGATTTACCACTTTGGATAAACAGTTGCAACTGCTGGTTGTCTTAAATCTTTTTTGAATTTATAAGTCTATTTGAAGGCATATATTCACAGTCATCCTTCCATCACACTTTCACACACCAAAATCCATTGTTTGTTTCCAGTCCTGCTGAGTGTTAACATTTCTCACTCGTGATGACTTTTTGACATGTCTTACCACGTCCATCAAATATTCCTTAGGATATTATGCTTCTTGAGATTGGGGAACAGGTCTATAATTTGAGTTGTACATACCTTTTAGCTACTAGAAATTTTCAAATCTATAAACTACTTATCCTATCATAACTGAATATACCTGGAAGCATATATTGTAGCAGAGGTGCAGAGTCCTTATATCATTCACCCACCTAGGTGACTATGCTTCCAATCCACAACCTAGATTCTCTTAACAAAGAAGGGGTCATGGTTCTCCCTCTGTCCTATCATAAGTCTGAGGATCATATTAGCAGGTCAAGGGGAAAGCTATGTGTATTTTACACCACACTTCTGATCCTCCTTTGGGATATTAGAGTTACAGGTTGGCTGGGCTACTGGGATTCCCACTACTGGCTTCCAAAATTCTCTATACCTAGCTGCAAAATGTCTCTGCTTCTCTTCTGAAGCTGACATCTACCAACCAGCTGTTTCTACAAGTCACCTTTTTTATATGGTGCATGCAGAGAGTGTTCTTTACATTTAGGAGAGACACCTTAGAGGATCAATGTAATCAATACAGCAGTGTAATCCCTATATCCACCTTGCAGGTATTTTCTTACTCTGAGAAGGTGTGTCTTGGAGTAGGAAGAAGCACAGAAGCAATAACCATGAAGGTGACCGGTACTTATTCTGACTGTTTTGTGTGCCATCTATGACTAAACTCATGTTCAGATTTCTGGTCAGAACCGCAAATGCTAAGCATGGGCTTTTGGGATTCTCAAACACAGATAAGTTTTCCCTGTCTAAGTTGGTACATAATGACTGGTCTATTTGATGATTTTCAGCTGCATATCCCTCGATGTGGAAAATCTCAGTGAATGAAATTTACAAACCAAATGTTTATCTGCAATGTCTTCTCTTTTAATTGTCTGTGCTAATGACCTAGAGGGACATGGTTGCTTCAAATTGGAAAACCTGAGTATCTAAAACAATGCTCATAAGGTCCAGCGCACAGGCATACAAAGAGAAGCAAAGAGCAATACCTTCCTCTCTTTTAAAAAAATGCAGATTAAAGTGTTAATCAGAGGACAGACATGTGGCCAATTACTATCTTTCAAGTTACAGGACACCAGATGAACAACAGTAACCAGTCATGTTCATACCCTTTTCTTTAAACAAATGTGAAGTAGTGAAGCTGTGCTTCTCCTTCTTTCACTGCAGACTACATTAAGTTGAATTAATTTGTATTTGCCATGGGCTAAAAGCATGCTCACGGACAGTTCCTGCTGCTCAAAGAGCAATTTGCTAAGCCATGATAACTTGCCTGTGTGTCTGAGCCAGTGATAAGCTCAATGAGGAATTGTTACTGCAGCATGCCACCTCTTACTAGAAGGTCATAATTAGCAGGCCAGCAGGTCAGCCTTTTTACCAGGGACAGTATGATTACCACCACTTACAAAAGGGAAAGCCCTGACAGATGATGCTGTTAATGCATTTCTGATCTAAAACATGCAAGACTAATATATACTTATAGTGGGATCTGAACTAAAATCTGCTTAGAGGGGAACTGGAGTTTATTTCATTGACAAGAGTTTAAGGGACTACAAAAGCTGCTGCTTTCCAGTCTATCACACAGCAGTCAAAAGGATGCCTCATAGTTTTAACAGTACTGCTACGTTGTAGGATTGCGTATATCCACACAGTTCGTCGACACCTTTTTTAAGAATCATCGCACCTACCTTTTCCCATACTGAGCAGTAGTAATACCTTTTTCAGCCTCTTCTGGTTCTTTTAGTAAGGAAAACTATTTTTAAAGGTGCCATAATTAAATGGAAGCAGAGAGCCACTGAACAAACAAACCATTAAATTGCATTGAAATCCACTGCCTTCAAAGGCAAAATCTAATTAAGGTTTAAACTCCAATGTTAATTGCACAGTACTGAGATTCACTATGCATTATGGGTTTATTATCAGTTTTCTAACTTGAGTAATTTCAGAGGGGCAAATGCAACTTCTGGGACCCATGTTATGACATGGAAATGGACTTAATTACTAGCAGGAAAATATTTGCTTTATAGTTGGTTTAGGGCAAAATATCTGAAAAGATCTTGCTAAGAGCTTGGGAACATAGAGCACCATGTAAATCACAATGTAGTATTAAGATTATGCTCAGAACTATTCATGGATTGCTTTTCAGTTTTAATCATCTCAGCATAGTTTGGAGAAAAATGAACCTGCTGTTAACATTGATGCAAATAACTAGATTCTAAGAAAAGACCATGAACAAAACAAAAGAATTAAAGCAAATAATTTTTCACAGACTTAGAGAAAAGAAAGAAAACCTATTCTGTGTCAGCTCTATTCAATCCTCAGAAAAGACAGCATTTCAAAACAGATTTTTTTCTGAACTACTTTTCCTACATGAAAACTTTAAAAGAGGAGAAACATTCCTTCCTCTATGCACTTTTGCTTTGGTTTTGTCTCTCAGCTAATTCATAATAATATATAAGTCTCCAACTGAGGCCTAACACTTAGGTATCTGATTATCTTTTGCTTTTATAGAGACTTAGGTTGACTAAAGCTCAGCTCCTTGAAGGCATTATGTACTTACTACTGAATTCAGCACCTAAATATCTTTGAGGATTTAAGTGTTAAGTGCCTATGTTACTTTTAGTAATGGGATCCCAGTGCCCAGGTAAAATCGGCACTTTCAATTTTTTTTCCCCCATTGCTCTGACCTTTCACTCCCATATGTATGAGTTTTTCATAAACACACTTAGATGAGTGCAGGTGACATGACTAGGCGGTTTGTAACCATATTTCAGAATCCCTCGTTTAATGTCATTTCCATAGGACAAATGACTTCTTGCTAGACATAAGAGAAAAATGAACACAGTGCATTCATTCAGAATTAAGCATATGAATCAAAACTAGACTATCCTTTAGTTACAAATTTTCTGCTATGTACTGTCAGCCATTTTTGCCAATTTTCAGGGAAGGAATGTTGTTTACATTGAAGACAGAGGAAGGGTTATTCTTCAGATTGACATGTAGACCTTTGTCTACAAGTGAGTTCTACTGTTATTGCAAAATACATTTGTGATTTTCAAAGTTCAGTTGTCCACTGAAGTAAAAGAAATGAGGTTGATTACGACAGCCAGTTAAATCCCATGGAAAACAAGCTGTTGGATGAAACCAACTACAGATGGAAAATTCTCATACCCAAAAGGAATCATGAAAATAGCTTGACAGAATAACCTGTAGGCTGACATTTTTCATTCACAAAAAGATTCAGGTCATTTCATGAATGATTTGTGAACAGAAAATAGCACTAAATTCACAGCTAATACTCCTTGCAATAAATTATTCAAGCATGTCTACTTTTTGCCTAAACAACATAGCTATGAATAGCCTTCCTCCATAACAGGAGAATTTTTCACCAAGAAAAAGCACATTCAAAGAGTTTAAGATCTCCTGTCTCTGTGAATGAGCCATTTAAAAATGGACTATTAATGCAGTCTTTTTTATAGCCTGTTTCTTGCATCCTGATTAAAGCAGGGTGCAATCAATACAAGTAGATTAACAGCTCAATATATAAAATGTTGAGGATGTAAGTATCACATTCATTAATTATACATGTATTTAAAATGAGAGAATTATGCACCAAAAGAGTTTTTAAAAAGTGTTCGGTGCTTATAGCTTATTCTTTAAAGAAACCTCAATGTCTAAGACTAGACAGCTTTCAGAAGTATAGGAAGTACGCTTCTCAGTCCAAGCTCTGTTGAAATGCTTTAAGTCTTGAAAGCCTAATTCTGCAATCTTGAAAGTCTAATTTGTATCTCTGGAGGAGACCTAACCACCACTACATTTTCATACAGTCAACAAGAGTTTTATGCCATTAAAGGATCAGATACTAAACCAATAACACAGATACACTAGAACACCATTCACACAATCTCACTAATTCAATATCTATTATTTCCCCTGAAACTGATGGGCATCTAATTTGCAAAGCAGTGAAAATAAATGGTCATTTTGCTTATTTGGCACTTTATGAAAAAAAGGAAAAAAAAAAAAAAATCAGGGAGGAGAATAAAAAATAAAAAGAGCCAGGCTTCATTAAGAACACCTTTGTGTATCAGCAAGAATAAGAACATCTTAATTGTAGTTACTCTTGGCCCTTAACAGATACAAAGAGCTCCTGCAGCTGTAAGCCAGACTACTGGGGAACAGGGTCAAATCACAGGTGTATGAGAAGCATGGAAGTAAAATCTCACAATGTAAACTCTTTTAAAAAAGAGTTGATAACATGTTAATGCTTTCCTGCATATACCTTTAGTAACCAATCAGTAAATAGATGCCATACATCACTTTCCAGAAGATGTCTTGAACTGCGTACAGCATACAGCCAGAAGCACATTAGTTCTCGAGCGTTTTAACAGACATGTAATTTTGCATTTACATACTAAGGCTAAAAAGCATGCTTTTTTTAATCCAAGAGTTCAAAATGCAAATCTTATGCTACTTTCCTGAAGTGACATGTGCCCTTCATTTTTTTCTCTAAGAACTAAATTGTTCCATTGCTCTATGAGGCACTGGCCCTTCCTAAAGATATCTGCCAGCACGTACCTACTGTTGATCATCTTTAGATCAGGCTAGTAAGAATCACTTTCCCCTTTTGGAGGACTGCATGGCCCGTTGCGTTGCTGTGAACAAGCCATCATTCCCAATGCTTATCATGCATACCCTGAGGCAAGGGGTTTTGCAGTGACTATAACCAATTTTCACAGTATTGTGGAGTTAGGACAACCTACACTGCATTTTTCACATCCAGCTGAGGCTCTCCATGGTTCTATAATTAAAGAAAGTTGTGTTAGAGGATGACAGAAGGTGGGAGCAAGTTGCAAGGAACAACACATACTACATAGGATACACACACCACACTGTCTATCAGGGGGATAGCAATTGATCATCATGTGCTAGTACAGCTCCATGGTTTTGTCTTGCCTCCAGAATATTTTGGACTATTTGATCCCTTGGACAGGATAAGCACCCCAGGAAGATACAACATAGAACAAACTGCACTCCTTTGCCTGAACTAGGAGGCTGGAAAAGCCTGGCATCCATTGCTGTTTAAGCACAGAAGGTGGGGCAAGGCAGGGAAGGGGGGTAAATGGTAATGAATTAACAACATATTCAGTCCATTCCTGCCCCCAGGACCTGGAATGATACCCTTCCCTCACAAAGGTTCACAGATTTCATATTATTCTGACTGCATAGCAAAGGCTGCAGCAGCATGGAGCAGCTGACCCAGAAACATGTTGCATCTAGCCCATAATATCAGACTAAGCTGTAGCAACACTGTCAGAAATATATGAAATTTAAGGTTGTACAAGGGACATCTGAAACTCCTTGGCATTCCTCCTTGAGCATAGTCCTGCCTCTGCTAATCACCCCACACAGCTCTTGTAGGGAGTTAATAGCCTTGCGTTCATAAAACCTTTTTTTTTTGTACTCACCTGTCTCCTATTCTGCAGCTTTCACATCACCCCAGATGTAAGGACTATGGACATATTTTTGTAATGTTCTATAAAGCATTAAGTTCCCCATTTGATTGGTGTATTAGTATTAAGGCATCACACAGCCAACACATACTAACAATGACCCCTGCAGAGAGTGTCAGATGTGATAGCAAATGCAGCTATACTCAGAAGACGGCAGCTGCCAGAGGGAACAAACTAACAAGCTCTTAAAAAAAAATGCCAATTTTAACTTGAACTGACAAAAGAGAAATTCATAGTTCATGCAAAAGCAGAAGGCACTTTCTTTCACACACAGATAAAACTTTCTAGATCGCTGTGCTGAGCAAACCGGGTGCAATTGTCCCCCAGTCCTTTCTAAAAGAAAATGTCTTGTATAGACACATCAACTCAAACACTTCTATTTCAGGCTAATGTAGCCCAAGAACTTGCACAACTAGAAAAAAGATGATGCAAACTGCTAGTTACGCTTCTGAACAAATTGCTAATATCAATTCTCCAGGGAGCTGACCTTTTCAAGCAAGATTTCAAACAATGCATAAATGAATCTCTTGATAATCCTTTTTCTAGACAGAACATGACTGGAGTGGGAGATATTTGGAAGGTTTTGCCTTTGATAACATATACAGTGAAGCAAGAAAATAAGAACACGCTCATCACATCAGGATACTCCTGTAAACCAATGATTATTTTCTTCTGATTATACTTGTTGCTAAAAATCCTCAGAGCAAAGCTATTAAAAATAATAAAATAACATTTTTTAAAAAAATAATACTTTAATGCCATAGGAGGAATTATCAATTTTATACCAGAATCTCAAGATAATACAACCTTATTTATTTTCCTATCTGTGCTAGCATTTACACACCTAGATAAAGATGTAGTAAAAAAAAAAAAAAAAAAAAAAAGATGCATATCTTATATCTACTATACTGCACATAGTGTTCCTCTTTGTTCCAGGTTTTTATTGTTTTCCAGTCACAGCTTGTGACAAATCACAAATTTTATTCCTAGTTACTTGTTGGGCTTGCTTTAATAATAATTAATCATCCTTGTGTCGCCTTTAGGTATGTCCTCTATTCTTAGGCTATTATTATCCACATGCCCATGAAGATGCTATGTGTTCCTTCTGTCACTTATGCACCCCTGCTAGAAACAAAACCTTCCCTTGTTAGCATGCTATTATTTTCCAGAGAAGTTATTCTTGCTTTATAGATCTGGTAAAATAATTGATACTCTGTAAAATGGGAAAATCTTACTCTTTCATTAGAACCCTGATGGCCCATAAGTTTATATTTGATGAGAGAGATATATGGGATGCAATATTTTGAGTATGAGATATAGGGGCTGTTGTTTTTGAAAGAACCTTGACGTGTCATTATTTTATTTGAATTACAGTGCAGAGGCTTCATCACCAAAAGACCATAAGAGATTGCTATTTTTCTGAAGTGCCTGCAAACACAGTTTATAGGGAATTTTTACCAAAAAAAGAAACCCCAAACTCTAGATTTCTATTGGATGCTGCCAATTCATTGAAATTTTCTATGAATGTTTTTCTGTGAAATTTTTTATGAATGTTTTGTTTTGAAAAAATATCCTCAGAGATATCACATTTTAACAATTCCTAAAATAAGTAATATTTTTCAGTTGGAAGCATTTTGCTAAGAAATTTAAATGAATGTATAGTAAGACAATGAAAAGTTACCATAATTGCTAGGGTAATTTTGTTCTTTCAACTGTTTTGTTTTCTCCCCTTCAACTGTTTAAGTCACAGAAGTTGACAACATTTCAGCCTTTTATCCTGATTTTGCATGTGATTTTAGTTTTATTCCCAAATCTCTTCAAGGATTGGAAACAACATCCATTGCCAGCATCTACTTGCAGGTTACAACAGGCCCACCTAAGAGCAAGAAGATAAAAAGAGAGAGGTGATGGGCTGCCCAAGGGAATAACAGGGCTACAGTGGGAAAAGACCAAGGGCAAGAAGCAAACTCTCCTCTTTGGAATAGCTCCTCGGAAATGAACGAAGCCACCAAATTCCTAACAAAACTTTTCCACAGGCTGCATGGTATGGAGAAGAGTCACTAATCCAGTATATAAGAACACCGTTTGCCCAGTGACTCCAGTCACAGCTAAAGGGAGACTGGAAAAGGGTTGAAAGCAACTCCTTAGTACCAGACAGTAGAGAAAGAGGCAATGACCTCATTATTAAGTGCTACACAAAGGCCTAATTAAAGTGCTATGTGGTTTTACAATTTTTCTTTTCTTTTTGTCCATCCCACAAGGAACACTTTGTAAATCCTGCCTTGTCAGCTTAACACATGGGGACAAAAATGCATCAAATGCTTGAGTAAACTGGGTTTTATGGTGTTTGCAAGATTATGATAGGATTTGTTGCTTGAGGAAAGTGGATCATCCACTTTGCTTTGTGGGTGATTTGCATTACAAACATCTCTCCTTATACTACAAAAGCAGAACTGAAATCCTGGGTGAAGCAGCTGACTTCCAGCCTCTCTGAAAGTACAAGATTTCTTCCCTGAGGCATGTTTTTTTCTGGTTTCACTTCTAAGACTTTCAGTGAGTTAAATGTGTATCACACTGAAACCAACTAGTCTTTTTTATTATTGTTTGGGTTTTAGAGTTTGCAGGTGCCTTTGAGAAGTTCCTGTTGGCACCCTGTGGTGACACTTCACTGAATTAAAATTAACATTAAGGACCAGCCCAGGGTGCGTGTGAGGGGAGCTTATCCTGGGGACTACAGCTTGCTTCCCTATGCCAAGGATAAGTGGCAGAGCATGGGTCCTGAAGCAATTCTGTGGCTGATTGAGAGCAAATTCATAATGAAAGTGCAAGTAGCACCCATTGTCCATCCTGAGAGCACCAAGTGGCATTGCATACCAGCTTTTGCCATAGGAAACCCAGCCATATGTCTCCTAGTTAGGTTAGAGCCATTTATGCTTCTATTTTGCAAATATTTCTTTGCATAGGCTGCTTTAGTAGTTACTTCCTTAAAATCATTTCAGATCTGTAAAATTTCCAGAGCTACACCATTCCTCATTTATTAGCAAAGCCATGTTCCCTCAACTTAGGTTTTTTTCTTGTCATACCATCACAAAAACAGTTTTATGTCCTTTTTCAGCTGCAGCTGTCATTTACTGCTTACCACCTTCTTCTTAATTTATCTTTTTTGGGTCAGACTCTTCTGGCCCATGGCGATTTTGGCCTCCTCAAAGTGGGACGCTCAGACTAAAGTCAGGACGTGTCAACGGTGCTTCTACTAAATCTAAACTGTTGGGGGGGGGGGGGATCACTTTAATGTCATTTGTGTTTGTAAGAGGACTATTTGAACAAAATATACAAAATTATTATAACAGTCTTGATTTAAATTCACCAACATGCAGAAATATCATTTTTCTCTCCTTTTTCCTCCACACTGCCTTCTTTACTGGTAAGGGAGAAAGGGCATAAGGCAAAAGAGAGAAACAACGTCTAATGAAAGAGAAGCATATGTGTGCAAATATGTATGTCTATAAGTAAAAAAAAAAGTCAGTAAAAAAAAAAAATCCCTGAATTTTTAGTCAGCTGTACATTTAGGAACTCTCTCAAAACACAGCATAAAAATAATTTGCTTACTGGCAACTTCTGTGTTTCTAAGCACCTCAGGGACTGCTGGAAGGGAATTCAGCTATAGGCTGAATGAATTCAAGCAGCTGATGACCTTGTATATGTAAGTACATTACACACCCTCTTTGACTGACTTTCATGTAATCTTTAGGCTTTTTGGTTTTGTTCTGTTTCATTCTTAGAACTCTGCACACATTTTTTTCTAACAGCATATAACATACTATAGGCTCAGATTTTCTTTGGAAAAACAGCATAAGACATTAACCTACCTGTTCAAAATTGGTTACAAAGCAAGGAAATGTGAGGAACTGTCTGAAGGACTTGATATTCCTTAGTCGAGGCAAAGACATTGCACTTCTGTACTCCTCTGCACATTTCTGGTTTTATAGCAATATTTTAACATTAGAAAATATTATGCATTACTCCAATCCCTTTCAGTCAGTCCCATCTTCCTCCTGAAAATATTCTAGCAGCACTCAGATAGTTAGCTTCCATTGCCTACAAACATCTGCCTTTTAAATATTGATGTCTATGTAATAAGATTTTTTTGGAATAACCCATTTGTCCTTCAAACACTGTGTGACCACTGACATGCTTAAGGGTTCTGTCCTTGAAGGTGACTCAGGTATCTCCTTAATATATAGTATTCCCTTCTGCAACACTGCACACATGAGCGTGGGAGAAAAGGTTGCAGTGGTGACTTGCCCCCCTCTCAAAATACATTCCAATCTTCCCACTTTATTTTTCCTTCACATTCTCACCTAACAGTGTTCAAAACACCCTGGGTCCACTTGCAAATGTCCAAATCTGGTCTTTTCCAGCCCCTCTTATAGAAGCCATTGCTTCAACATGTCCCACCTCCAGAGTAATCCACGCTGTCTGCCTTGCTCAGGAGTACAGCTGGGAAGGTTTTTCCCAGCTGTGACAATCTTGAAGATTTAGAAGCCCTACATACAAAATCTGAACAAACCCAAGTTTTAGGGGAGGAAAAGAAATACTGCACTATTGCCCAGAGTTGGACCTAAAGGTGGCCCAGGCTCACAACAGGTTTTCACAGTTTGGATGCCTCTCTCCAATCAATTAAAATTAAATTAATTAAATTAAATCTTTTATTGCAGAATTCTCTTTCAGATCTGCATTCTACAGATCACTCTGTTGGCACTGCATTAGTTGTATTTGGATCTTTGTGAAAGTGCATATTATCCTTCTATGTCTGCAAAATACAGCAAAGCCAGAGTTCCTCTCTGCTCAGTGAATATTTTCCATTTTATTTGTTGTGTTCAACATCCAGAACAAGCTAGCCAGGGGAGCTCAAATTATAGCAGTGTCCTTAGGAGTGAAATTTTCATATGCACCAGTAACACTGGCCTACCACTGTTCCTATTTACTTCAGCACTAAATCAAGGCCAAATCACTTTTTAAATACTGCTAACATGTTGTTTTCAATAGTCTAATTCATGAGCATTTCATTCAACCTCCCTGAAATTGCATCTGTGTGTTACTTTGCTGACTTGTTATTTTTAGCTACCCCTCAGCTACTTTGAAATCACACACTATATTTGCAGCAACATTTTTTTCTGCTGCAGTCATCTTGTCTTCTTATATCTAGTGTAATTAATATTTGTTTCCCTAACTCTTACTTAGAAGAAAAGACACAGAAAGAAAATTATCATCTAAAGCATGGAATGGCTCCTCTCTGAGGAAAAATTAAATAGATTGAACACTGCAGCTTGGAAAGCAATTGAAGAGGTATATGACAGAGGTACCTAAAATTATGAGCAATATGAGGGATGTGGATTGGCAACAATTATTCATTGTGTCTTGCAATACAAGAGCTGTGGAGAAGCAAATTAAATTTTCAGGGAATGCTGTTTCATACAGCGTACAGTTAAAGCAGGAAACTCCCTATCACAATAAGTTGTTGAGACTCAATACAAAGAATTCAAGAAAAAATAATGGAAAGAAATGTTACTGAGTGCTAATAAAAAACACATGCTGAAAACAATACTATATGAGTTTCCTAAGCCACAGACTGTAGGAAGATGGCGGATGTAAAGGGAGAAGCCTAACCCTATTCTATGTGTTCCTAAGCATTTGGCCACTGTCAGAGACAAGTAGTGAGATGGTCTGAGTCACTACAGCCATTCTTTTTGCGGATGTTTTAAAACTTGAAATACTTAAAACTCTGATTCTTTTCACTGTATTACTACAAATGGTGCTTTCTTATTTGGAATGTGGTAAACACTGCATTTCTGGTGTGCGAAAGAATAATTAATTAGCATATAGGTGTGTGTCACCTAGTACATACTATGTTTGCCACATAGAATGCTGGGAGGCAGGAAGAAGTAAATGACAAATATGGTTGAAGACATGCGTAAAATACCGAATATACGGTTCAGTAAAACTGGATAAATTGGAATTAAAAGTTCTTGCTCTGAACATAAAAGCCTTGGTTCTTTGCAAGTAGGGCAATGAATGTGATTGCAAAAGTGTGGGATTGTGAATGAAGACAGAAGAGAGGAAAAAGTCTTGAGATTCAAGTGGAATTAACATTCTCAAGGTGTTTTTCTACTGCTGAGTTAAATTCTTGCCTCTACTAGTAATTTGGGGTGAAACCTTTCAAATGCAACAGTCCGCTTGTGATCCTGTTTTCTTGTCTGTTCTACTGACATGTCCATTGTTATCTGAGGTATGGGATGGTTAAAAAACGTTGGCCAAACATTAGGTTTCCTGATTCTATCCTTAAAGCAGAAGTTGTTCTGTGAGGGAAAACAACCATGTTCATTTGTTCTGAATCTGGTTCTCACTGGAGATAGAGGAAAACATTCCTATTTGAGGTCAGTTGGGAACAGGTCAGATATTGCAGTACACACAAGTGAATGTGGTTATGTGTTGACTTCAACAAGAAGCAGAAATGTAAATGGCAGTTCAGGTCATAGCATATGAAAAGAATCCTGAACACTAAAATATGAAATTATTAATTTTCCTATAAATTTATTATATATTTCTGTTGACAGCTTAATTTTTAGGCAAAAAGTAGAAAAGTACCAAATTTCTTTTTCCTAGATGATCTGATAAACAGTGATAGTCTGGTGCTCCAAACTCCGTTTCTGACTTTGCCACAGACTGACTATGGTCTTGGCAAGTCTGTTACTGTCTCTGGGCATCAATGCTTCAGCCTCAGGGTAAAAGTACTTCCTTCATCTGTCCTCCTTGTTCTGCTACTAAATCACTCAGAGGAGGACCTACTGCCCCTCACAACAGTACACATAGCCCAGAGATGTTCAGCATTTTTAATAGTGACTAATCTATACCATCTCTCCTTACGTGCACTAAAGCACACGTTGAATTACAATACCTGACTGATAATCTGACAGGGAAGGAAGTCCCATCAGTTGTCTCAGAGATTTTGTCTCCAGATTACAGGGCTACATGTTTGTCTGCCAGATAATTTCTACTTTTAAGAAGTGGAGCTGCATTGCTTTCATAACCCCTAAGGATATTAGGAAGAAGCTGTCTAACCTTATTCTTTGCCCAATATGCAGTTGAGCAGAAATTAATGTAAAATAGGAAATCTTTTAGCACTCTGCAGCGATGATCAAATTATCTCTTTCTATCTAGCAGTGCACTAATTGCCATGCTGCATCTGGCTTCTCTGTGACACCACCGTCACCAGAACCAAATTGCTTCATTGATCAAGATCCTGAGCAGCAATGGCAGTAGAAAAGATGCCACTGCAGCAGGTCAGAACTCTATTTCAATCAGAAGAAAAACCTAAACAATTGAAAATACATTGCAAAATAAAAACTGTGACATATTTTCAGTTGGGACTAGCAAAAATTTAATTTACACAATATTGACCTAATTTGTTTTTTAAATGTCAAAATGTTTCACCTTATTTAGTTATTAGAGTTGATTTATTGCCTTGGTTAGCTTAGATTTGAATTCATATTCAAATATTAAACAGAATCCATGAAATATAATATGTTGTGAAAATAAATGTTAGCATTAGAGTCCAAGTGAAATTATTTGGAACAATAACATTTAAGCATCCTACCTTATCAAAATGACTCATGCTTCTCTTAGAAAGCCAACTGCTTGATATTAGTGAAATGAAACGGGAACATCAGAGCAATTTATTTGAAATTTCTCTTCATCAAAACTCCTGTTAAATGTAGCATATTTCTGTGAAACATCTTGATTTTGATGAAACTGCACTTTTTGATGGAGAATCATTCCATTAATTGTCTTCTAGAGAATCCAGACATTGCACCTCATCTTTCTTCTCTAAACTAGACTAGAGAAAAAAAAAAGTTCTGCAAATTTCCTTTTTTTTTTTTTTTTTTTTCGGCCTCCAGCTGACTGAGAAGGTTGTAAATGGTTTTAGTGATGCTCTGGGATTCCCAATGTCGAGGAAAATTCCCATATGTCTCTGTAAAACAACTACACAATGGAGTTGCACAAGGGCACCATTTGGAAGGCTGTAACTTCACAAAAACATTGTAAGGCACACATGGAGAAAGATTTTTCTCTCTACTCCCTCACTTCTTGCAAACCCTGATGAAAATGGGGAAAAGATAGATCTTAATTTTTGCCCAATAGATGGCCACAGGTTGGCATGATTGAGCTCACTGTGTGAGGTCTGTGCTGACAGAAATCAGCTAGATTCAGATTTCCTACATACACTTTAGGCAGGTCTCTTGCTGGAGTATCCCCAGAGAAGAATGATGAAGATAATGCAAAGCACACGCAGTTCATCAGACAGCGGGACAAAGACAATTAACATATTTGCTACTCTGTTATCAAGGATTCTGCTACCCTGACAAGCACAAAGAACCAAAACTAATTCCCTATATAATTCCAAAACTAAACATAAAAATACTGGAGAAGGCTGATTCAAAACAAATAACAAAAAAATTCATAACAATTCATACAGTCCAGTTAGTCTCAATGGAGGTGGCTATGATTTTTTTCAGTTCTTACTTTGCAAACTATAAACGGTGGAAGAGACAGGTCCCCAGTGAGCCAGGGAGAGACCTGGGAGCAAAAACCTTATCTAGTGCTCCATCCACTGAGAGACACTGCTCCTGAACAATGCCACTAATGTTGGGAATGCATTGAATAATTACATATACCTTTTAATTAAGAGTTAAAGATAGCTATAGGAAAATCTTGGGAAACCATGGCTTTCCTGAAGGCTAAAGAGCAAACTGACGAGTTTTATGAGGTCCTGCAGAAGCAGAATTTATCTGACCTAGTGCAGACTTGTACAATACATACGGACATGGTATTGCACTATTTACCTTCCCAGCCAATGAAGAGAAATATTTCTCAATTGCTCACTTCCCAGAAAGATGTCCAAAATAGGCCAGCTGAACTGCTCTTTTAAAGTGCTTTTTAACTTTTCACTACATATTAGGCATGACTTGATAACTTCCTGAGACAGACATCTGCTCTGTAGCCATTTGAGATTAGGTGACAAATGTTACTGAAAGTGGTGTCAAATAGAGGTTTCTAAAGACCTGTTTGCAGGCATCACTGCAGTCAATTAAGAAAGTGAAAAAACAGGTAGAATATGATGCATGAAATATAAGATGGCTTGAGGAGGGGGCTGGAAGGATCACATGATGTGTTGTTGGTAGCTGCTGAGAAGTAGGTTATCCAAAGAGCTCAACCCACAGAGCTGAAACCATCATTCAACCATCTGAGGTGAAAAGGAACACACCCCTTAATTATTCTTAGCATAAGCTGTTCAGATCTTGCCTTTTGGCTATGAAATCTGATCTCTCACATGTACCCCCTATCTCTCACACTGTCCAATTATCCTTCTGTCCAATATCCAGATGTCCATTGTCCTTCGAACTGTCCAACTGTTTGCATAAAGTAGGACAGAAAACTCAAAAAATGGGCTCCTGATCCCCAAATCTCAGTTAGGCTTTTCAGAACAACATATAACTTCCACACACCGCCTTGAAATAGCACGTATTTCTCTCCTATTATAAAGTAACTTTGGGACATACCCAAAAAATACTCTGATGACAAGCTGCTTTATGGTCTAGTCCTGTAGTATTCAAGTAGACACAATTTCTCTGGGTGGGGGGATGAGGTTTGCTTTGACAGGATTGTAGGACAGAGCCTAAATTTCACAGTTGTCTCTGGTTCAGGGCTGTCTGCAACGTAGTGGTTCATTTCAAGGTGCCTGAACTACCTTGACGGATGGAGTGATGCTGGCTGTTTCACCTTCCTCTGGGTTGGACTCTGGCCAATATTGCTGTGTGGTAGGATAAAAAGAGCTTGAAACTGTTTGTATGAATTATGGCTCACTGCTACGGTGAAGAGATCTGTAAATCACAGTCTGGAGGAAATGAAGAAACCAATGATGGAATGACAAACTAAAGCGCCATATTGCATTGGTAAATTCTTGGTAGGAGAACTCATGTGGTTTAAGCACCTACCAGACATTAAAAAGACACACACACAAAATCGTTATTTTTACAAATCCGTAAAAGAATTGACAGAATTCACAGGATAGTGAAATCTTCCAATTTTTATCAGCTTCAGCATGTGAAAACTCATTACATTTCAACAGGAATACAATTAGAAAGCTAAGGATGGGTTGATCTTAGCATAGCAGAGTTGCATCACTTCATGGAAAAATTTGCCTCCTCTCTTTTTTTGGTGCAGATTCAGTGTTGTAGGAAGAAGCCTATTGCATTATTCCATCCTTTAGCCAAATCAGGTACACAGTATCACTATCTCTTTCACAGATCCAACACTCTTATACAAAAACAACTCATATTTAATATAAAGTGGTTGGTTTAGGGATTTTTTTTTGGTGGCTGAAGCAGCTCACAGGTTCACAACGAACATAGTAGCTTAAATCCAGAATGTGATACCACCAACAGCATTGATCCTGCTCAAATCTGCAGATGCCTTACTCCTGATTTTAGCAAGGACGGCTTTTGACCCAAGCCAGATAATGCACAGCACTATGCTGAAAAGGGTAATTAAAAGCTTGAAATGGGTTGATATCCTACTTGTAAGCAAGTGTGAGGCACGACAACTAAAATACATCAGAACTGAAGGACAGCAGTTTCATTCAGAAGTATCACTCCAAATAATTATCACCTCCAAAATAATGTCCCATATCTTCACCATCCCAAGCATGTCCTCAAGGAACCACAGCAACTAAATTGTTACAACCCCAGCTTTGCCTTCTTATAGTCTCACTTTTGCCTTTGCTAGCATATTAAGGAGATAACATGGTCTAAAAATTTCTACCAAAACCTGAAAGGACTATAGCATGCAGAGGTAGAGGAGACAGTTGCAAGAAAGCAGTCCTTCAGGTTGCTACAATCTTACACCACTATGGATTTTCAAGTCTTTGAAATTTTCAGTTAGAAGGTAAGAGACCTGACATTCAGCTATCATACGTTCCAGTCAAAATATCTGAAGTTGTTCTTAATGAGTAACTCACGATCAGAAATTTGGAAATTATTTGCAAATTCATCTGTCAAATAACATAAAGGTCAAATTTCCTCATTTTGGAGTAAAATATTAAGTAGTTCTCCCCTGTGCTTGTCTGGATATGACAAACACAAACAACTTCAAAATGTTCTCATGAAAAATGTTCTTGCAACATTACCTTGCACCACTGTTTACAGAAAGGCAATATAATATCTGCTTATTTTATTCTTACTGTATTGTGAACATGCAAAGTGAGAAAAAATTCTCTGCTTTTTCATTGCTGTGAACACAAGACTTCTAAGCTTCCTCACTACTGGAGGAACAAGCATGTAAACCAAAAAGAAAAAAAAAAAAAAAAAAAGAAATAAGAGACTAAGCTTAAGTTCCTAGCAGTAAGACTATCCAGAGGTGCCTGCTTGACTTAGGGGAAATTTGTTTCTTCAACTCATAACCATCACAGTTGCATATGATTGTGCACACGTGGTTGAAGTAGCTGAAGCTGTTGCAGTTGCTCCTGACTCCTGTTCTTATAGTCTGCTGCACCTTTGCTGAGACATCCAGCCTGATCACATATGGGCACTTCAACTTCTGCTTTAGAGCCAAATCCACTGTGTCAGACCATGCTATAATCTGTACCTAGCAAACTTTTCTACATGTTCCACAGTCAAGCAGTTACCATCAAGAGCTCTTCCTCACATATCACTTGCGCAGAGCTCCTTCACAACTACTAAATAATGCCATGTTTCCCTCCTTTCCCTGTTTTGTCTGTTTCAAAGTTGTTTTACCAATTTGATATTTTTGCACTAGATGATTGTCATTAAATGTTTGGATCTCCACTCCACCTTCTCCTGTTTGCTCTCTGTGACCCTCCTGAGGAAAACAGCACACAAAACAAGAAATACCACATAGCTGGAGACAGTCAAGACACTCACTTGTCACCTATTTTATTTCTGCTTACATTCACGTTTCTACTTTTCTTCTGCCAGAGAGCTGTCAATCCTTTCCACACCTGCAGGGGAAGGTATATACATACTTTGCCATGCAGCCATGCATCATTTTCTCTCCTCTTTCTCCAGGGTATCACTGGGAACATGTTCATCCTGTCGAATTATCCATGTTGGCTCCTCCTACTGGGAAACTTTAACCATCCTTTAGGTGGTGCATTAGGCTGAAAGACATCTCTCTCCCCTGACATCATCCTACTTTATCATTTCCTAAACGCCTGTTTCCTCAATATTTTGCTCCCTTTCCCTCCACTGTAGGTGTCCTCAGATTAGCAGTCACTTTACTATGGAGAACAACCAATTTTAAAGCCAAAACATGGACCAGAAGGATAAAAATGATTTACTTATATTCTTCTTTATCTTTCAATGTATTAACCATAATTCTAAGAATTCCCCAATATACCTCAGGTCATGTTACAGTGCAGTAAAACCTATACACAGAAACAATTGATCGTTTGGTTTCCTGGTTATTCTAAATGACTGACAGTGCTTTGCTCCAACTTCCCAACCCAAACACCAAGCTACCAGAAGATAGAGAATACACACGTCATCTCCCCCATCCTGTCCATCTTCCCTCTGCATTTAGACAAAAACCAGAGAAGCAGCAGCAAAACTGTAGAACTCCTTAAACACTGGCTGGAGTTGGATCAAAAAATCCGTAAGGCTTCTATAGATTTATGGTGTCACACACTGAGCACTGTCACAGACTTCTCCATGGCTAACTGGCTTCAAATTTCACTCATGGTTCTCCTGAAAGCACAGCTGAATGTTTGTCTGAAGAAAAATAATATACATGCTATATGCTGTATGCTTTGCTAAAGAGGTAGCATTAGTATTAGAGAGGAAGCTGCATTGTTCCTGGTCTTCACTACTGCACTCTTCACCAGTGTTAAATATTCTGGACGTGAGGAAGGAGCAGGAATCATTTTCTGAGTGAGCCTGTTAACAGGACAGGTTCTGGAATACCTGGGCACGGAGCAAACAGATGGAGACACAGCCTCAAGAAAGCCTGCAGTTCAAATAAATACGAGAAGGCAGCCACCATTTTTATGTTGCTGTCTCCTCGTCTTTCCTGAGAAGGCTGAAAAGTATTTTTTATTGTCACACTTACTTACCCAAATTGCATCCTACCTTCACCGTTAATCAGTTCCTACAGATTAGTAAGAATCAGGTCTGAAAGATCACCTTTTTTAGTTGCCCTCTCTCCAATTTCTTCATTAAAAATGGCTCTCACTAAGCTGCAGGAACCCCCTAGACAGTCTCTACTGCTCAATTGCATTCCCAGCAGATCCAGATAAACTCCATACCCAGCTAGTCTCATACTTTCAATAATATTCTGCTTGCCCAGGACAATAACCTCATTCCCCAGATCTCCCTACCTTAATGGTCTGAAGTAAACTCCTACCTTCACAGAACCCTTTTCTTTTTCCCTTTTTCACTGTCCAGATGCTTTACACTTCAGGGTATATATTCTTGATACACACAGATAACTGATGACTAATATATTCCCACTTCTTTACCTTGGCCATCCTTTGTATAATTCAGTATTGGTAGTAACAGCCGTGCTTGTGGTCCATTAGTGCAGTCCCTACATGAATGACTAACAGATATAGGCCATTTCAGTAAGGAATTTCTATCACAAAACTCAGGCCATCACTACATATTGCAACAAAGTGAGTAAAAGCCATTGTCTGTTATTGCTTCATACAGGACTGTCTGAATTTTTTTCTCCTCTTTCATTATAATCAAAATCTGGACTTGCACAGAGCCAAAAAATAAGGATGAATTAGCATAACAACATTTTTGTAATAAGAAAAAATAGATGGCTCAGGTTCATGCAGATTTAACACACAACACATTTCAGCACTTTGAAGAGGGTTTTCTGCAAAAACATGGATATGTCTCAGGTATTTTAGAGATCGCTTCTATGAGCTCATAGTTATGCATTAGAAATACATACATATAAGTAAATACATACATACATATGTACAGAAATGTAGCAATCTATCAAACAAAAGTGGTCACAGCTTTAACTTGTTCTCTGGGCAAAGTTCCTGAAATGGAAAAAAAAAATAAAAATAAAAAAAATCTATATTTATGGCTTATTTGTAGACTTCACCAGAAAACTGAAAAGCAGAATAAGAAAGTCACACATTTACAAATATCAGTTGTTGAACAAGTGGTGGACAGGATGTCACGTTCCAAATTTGGAGCGACTCAGGTTCATGGATTTTCTTTGTCAGAATTAAGGTGAAATGACACGAGGGGAGTTCAAACAACAATCAACATTTATTCAACCTAGCTACCCTTGCCCAAGTACACATGAACTTATCAATATGAACCTTGCAACATGTCGTTAAGCCGCTGTTTGAGAAGAGAGGGGAGGTGTAGAAAAAGAAATGGAGAAAGGAACATGAAATGTATCAGAAGGAGAGCCCTCCCGTTGAGTCATGAGCTTCAGAGCGGACCCCCTTGCTTTCTGGACTCCTTCTCAAAGAGGAGCCCAGGGGTGGCTGGATCCACTCCTAGTCCCAGGCTTGGTCAACGGTTTGTGTCTAAAGGGATGAGGTTTACAGACTGTGGAAAAGAGAGAAGGAAAAGGAGGGGGGGGGGGGGGGGTGGGTGGAGAGAGAGAGACAGAAAGAGAGAGAGAGAGAAGAAAAGGGTTTCACCAGTCCTGGGTCCAGCGTTGGTCCAGCCAACGTAGGGATCCAGTTCCGTAGGGCACACACAGAGAACTCATTCTCCCTTCTTTTACAGTGTGTTAGTTGATGGTCTCGACATGTGCAGTTCCCATTCCCGTGGTTCTCTGGAATCAGTCAGTGAGCTTTGGGGAGGGGAGAGGGGGTCATTGCAGAGTTGCCTCTCTTTTTCTGCTGGCGTGACCGCTTAAGATAGAAGCACAGTCCCATCCTCCATGGGGCCTCCTCCTCCAGGCGCATATGCTGTGCTCCTTCTCCTGGTCACTTAAGATAAGGAATTGCAGCTTTGGAGAAGCACAGTCCCACTCTCCAGGGGGCCCTTTCCTCCAGCCACATTGTCCTGTTCACAAAACTCCAGCATTCTTACAGACGCTGTTTTCTCCACCAAAGTTCCCCAATGAATGTTTGAGACATTGACCATAATTTGTCAGACCATCACACAGGAGTGTCATGTTTTCTATGAGATCACATGATGGCATGGTTTATCTTTCCAAGGGAAAAAAACAAACCAAAAAAACAGAAAATAAACACGGTAGTTTTGGACCATCTCAGCCTTCTTAGTGCAAGCACTATGGCAACTCATGCATATTATTATTTTAAGAAAACATCCTCTCTAAGATACACAGACAAGAATGTTATGCTGATATACTTCTACAAGATTACCTGAATTTCTTTGTTTGGGCAAACAGATCTGTTTTGAAGCTAGGGTTGGAAATTAAATGAAAGGCCACACATATGAAATCACAGTTTGAATTAAGTCATGCCTGGTAATGAACAAAACTGTTTCTGCTAGTGGATATTGCATGGCCTTTGTGGAACAATGGCAGTAGCCTTGTTTTTCCTTCCTATAAAGAAAAGACTGATACTAGTATACTAGCACAAATAATACCAACTGGCAACAGTCTCAATGCTTTCTGAATGGGAAGTGAAAGGAAGCACAGTCCAAGAATCGTATTTGAAAATTGATTGTTGAGTACTTGGCCACAGGAATGTCACCAGCACTGTTCCTGCTTGTGCTTTGTCAGTGCTTGAGATCTGCACTTTGAATTTTCACTGTTGCACTGCTTCATACAAATGGACGCTTTCCTCCTGCCCTCTTTTCTCCTGGTTCCATGTAACATACTGAGATTATGCAGCATATCTATGGAAATGCAGGAGGCACTGCATTATACAAGTCACAAGCTTCCTCCCACACTCTGGACAGTGTTTAAAAAACCTGCAAAATTCCATTTCCCCTACCAAAGGTCAAGCACAGCTAATGTGTCTCAATGCCATAAATGAGATTACATTTAGGAAGAAGGCTCAAGGGCTTCAACTACCCCTTGATGTAGTCTGTTGCAGCACATTCTCCCACTCACACTACAAGGCTGCACAGCCACTAGTTCCCTTTTTCCTTCCTCACCTACAGATACATCTTGCCCTTCGTATCACAGCCAAATTCTCAGCAAAAGCTCTGTTAGATCTATCCCTATTTCTATCAGCCTCCAGTAGCTTATGACATACTTATTTGCAAGAGATTTTAAAAAAATAATACAATGTGGCAACTTACTGACTTACGCAATTAACTCCAGCTTTCACCTACGCACGTAGCTGAGATGGCTTCTCAGACAGTGACTGCTGATTTGGAAACACAGCCAAGTGGTTAGTGCTCATGAAATATTTTGCAGTTGAGAAGTGCCTTGGTAAGAGCAATATTTTTGTTGTGATCATTATGGAAGTACTTTTGTATGCTGGTCTTCATACAGCTAGAGGCCATTTTGGTATCTGCAGAGCTCTAATGACAGCTTGTGCTCTTATCTCCTGCTTCCCATGTTATTAAAATAAACAAACAAGCAAAAGTTTCTGTAGACAGAAGGGCTCTCAATATTAGAAATTTCACTATGCTATCCAGAAAACATCTCTGTTTGCAGACCATCCAAATTGTTTCATGACAATTTGGCAGATCTCTAATTCAGAAGAGAGGAAAAACTCTGTAAAATTTACAGCAGGAACTTGCAAAGCTGTATTTCTTAACAATAGAGCTGACTCACATTTATTCATTACTTACTCCTTATGGTGGGTTGTTACTGGAATTCAATCCCAGATGGCAGGTTAAGCTGCAGAGAAGTGCTCTATATTTACAATGCTGATGAGACATGCAAAAGTGAAATGGTTTATTAGGAAGACAAGCTTTTCCTTAGACCTGCATACTCAAAAGTGTAACTTTCAGCATCTCCCTTTGCAGACAACTGCCTCCTGCCACATCTTTGGCTGAAGACACCTTGCTTATTCAACTTTTGGAGTAATACAAATAAAGGGGACAAAGGAAAGGGGGGGGGGGGGGGGGAAGACGGCTAAAGATTTTCTTAAACAGACTACCTAACTGAAAGTGACAAAGAAAGGACAGTATAGCCAGATAATTCATTTGGCCCTTAATCCACAAAATCAATTAAGCACTGTTTTACATTTGACCTGTTCTTTGCTGTGCAAGGGCTTTGTGGTTTAAAGGAGGTGCAGAATTAACAAGTCTTCCATGCTGAAGTTTCTGATGGGAAATAGGTCCCAGATTCTAAACCATATACCAGACACTGTCCTGATTGCTCAAAATGCCCAGAAACTTCCTTCCCCAGAGCCTAGGACACTATTCGGCAGAGGGTGTTGCATGTGCTTACGTGTTTCTGTGGAAGAAACTATCATAGCCATGAGGTTGCTCCAAGAGGTGCCAAAATCCCTATAAGCCTTACCATCATATATAATACCTGACTGCAGGTTGTCTCTTTTGAGGCAGCAATAGACGCTTGCTTATAGACACAGCACCAGCTGCACAGGGAGCACAACAGCTAGCAACAGCAAATGCAGCAGCCACCAACTCACATACACTGTGTGGAAACTCTCAAGCCATGGCCGAGCCATCTGTTGCTATAACTACAGCCCAGTTCTCCACCACTCTAAGCTCCCACATCCCCAGCTACACATCAGTCTTGCTGCTGGTTCGCTAAGTCTCTTTCTCCTTGCCACTGCAAAACCAGAGTCAGCTTGTGCTGGAACATATTGTCTTATTTTATAAAACCTTGTCCAAAAAATCTACAGTGCTGAGAAGCTGGTCCTTCCTCTGTCAATGCATATGAAGCAGCCACGGGGGAAAGAGTGGGAGAAAGATGTTAAAAAAATTATTAAGCCTGAATCTCTTCAGGAGAACAAGTGAAGAGAAGAATGAAGGGAACCTACAAGGACAGAGCAGTACAAGAAGTTACTAGAGAACTTCTCCCCATCATAGAAGTCCTTTCTTCTCCACCAGAAGCATGGCCTCTACAATCTGGGAACTGAGTTATCTCAGAGTGGTATTTGGCCAGGCAGCCTGAGTGTCGCTCTATGCTTATGGCTGTCAGTTCGCATTGTGTTGTGAATCTTCAGGACAAAGGTGACAGATATATTTCAAGCTGTCTTACTCCCCAGAAAGGGAGAAACAGATCAGTATCCCGATTCAGATTTAGGACTCACTAACTCAAGTGAAATTGATCAGTTTATATCTACTAACATAAGCACAGGGCATCACACGAAATGCATTTTATACATTTACTGAAGCAGGATGAAGAATATGACATCTCTTAAGTGCATTATTAGAGGTCTCTGGGGTGGCTACACACTCAGAAATACTCCCCACTTCTGGAAGTAACCAAAGATACTAAGGAAAACATATTACCAGAAATTAGGACTTCAAGCACAGGAAACAGCTCACAGTTCTGTGCAAAGTTAACCTTCTTTTTTTTTTGTCACTTCAGGAACACTCACTTATCATCATGCTCTAGTTATAAAAGCAGTACTTTGGGTACTTACATGTTAACCAAATTTAGAGCAAAATTAAACATAATTAGAAGGTCCATGGTCTTAGACCATGGAAATTCAGGCTATTCCATCTGTGCAAAGCTTTATCCTAAATGGATCTTTATTTCAATTAAATATCTTCTATTAATTAGCTTCATGAACTCCATCTGTCAACCTGAGAGTGAGTTGTCTCTGTGCATTTTATTTTATGTATTTACTGAACACATGCAGGCAGGGTCCTTATTACCATCAGTTGAAGTTTTCATCAGACTAGGTACAATTTTCAAATGCAGTAATATCACAGGTTAAGTCTCTTTTTTTTTTTCCTGAAATTACACTCACTTTGAATAACCAAAACAATAGACCTTTGAGAAGATTCTGGCTCCTGCTTTTGAGGAAGCGGTCTTATCATTAATGGCCCTTTTAGTCCTAAATTCAGTAGCTTCTCCAGCCATGGCTGCAGCACTGTGCTTCAAGACACTTAAGAACATGCTGACAAAGCACAGTGAGTCATAGTTCAGAGATGCAGGTCACATCATGGGGTTGCTCAGTGATATCTACACAGTGCCACAGTAAGTATACATGGAAATAGTAGGGCACACTTGCTCAGGCAGAGCTTCTGGCTCTAGTAACAAGTATCTGTATACCTTAGAATGGAACCACCAGCACTTGGCCAGACATGCAGGTGGAAAGCTGAGGAGGGAGGGAGAGGTCAAGCACCCCACCAGCTGGGCTGGTGAACGTATCTGACAGATGCAGAAACAAACCCTTCCTCTGCCCTACTTCCTTTTGCTGGTGGTCTTTACCATAAAGGGTAAACTAACGTTTTTCAACAAATTAGTCATATGGGTTTGTCCTATAAATATCGAGTCAGAGGTTCACCCATCAAGACAGTCCATTTGTATGTTTCAACTTAAGCCAAGGTGGAAATGCTCAAAGGTGCATATTTGTTATGACTCCTAGATTACCAAGTTATGTATACCCTATCACCTTACATTTCTGCCTACAAAGTTGCCTTAATTTTAACTACAGTTCAACTGAAAACAATAGAACAATGCAGAAAAAATAAAACCATTTTCATCCCATTCCATTTCTATTTGCTATGGCATACACGTGATAAAACTCTCACACAGTTTGGGGATGGCAGAGATAAATCAACATCACAGTTCCTGGAAAATCCTGGCCTTCACAATTTTCAAAGTTTTCTGCAACAATTCAGCATAATTTTGAGAATTCAGAAAAAGAAGTTCACTTTCTAAATGTGGAATTACATCCAATATAGTGTCATTTCACACAACGCTACCATGGGGAAACATACTTTGAGCAAAGCAGTACATGAAGTTTGTCCAGATCCCATCACTTGTGGATCTTAATAATAACTCTCAAAACATCAGTTTATATGTGATCACTTACAGAGACTGGAACTGGAGTTGGCAAAATGGAGAGGAGGAAAATACAATTGTTGCTCAGCCATAACCAAGGAGATAAAACAGAGGAACTGAAGAGACAATGCTGTATTTGCCCTGGTGGACTAGCTATTTGTTCAGAATAAAGGTTACTGCCATTCATTTGAGAAAAATGGGCATTGTATATGTCTAAACTGTCAGGCAAGATGCAGCTGAATGGTGCTTTTGTTGAGCATGATAAAAGGCATGAGAAATTTAGGAGTAAGGAGGCCTGTTTGATACAAACTAGGTAATCTCCTGAAATATCTCATTTTCCTGGGATAGTATCAACTTGCGTTTAGAATAACCCTGGTATTTTGCCCTCAGAAATCCTGCCATGCAGACAATCACATACATTTACTACCTTCCAATTGAAAAAGTGCTTGCCTGGACTGCCGTGCACTTTCCTCAGACACTTTGCTACCCTGACTAAAAAAAAATATTCTAACATGTCTGTGTACATGTGATGAGGGTGTACATCATGGAGACTGATTTACTGAGTACATCTTATCTGGGGATCTGATTTGTCCTTGTTCTTGATACTTCCCTGAGACAACACACCTATGCTCTCATTCTTAAACTACGAAAACATGCTATGCTACGTGAAAACATCACGATCTAGTCCTAAACATGCATCTCCTCTAGCAAAAAAAAAGAAAAAAGAAAAAAAAAGAAGACAGCTGCTGCTTGATGATCCAGTCTTTTCACATTGACTTTACACTGATAGCATATGTTCATACATTTCTTGTGGTTTGTTAAAATTTTTATGGTTTTAGTATTTTGTACCTTCTATGAAAATGGTTTGCTGCTAGGTGACTGTATAAATGAGATTTGATAAATGATCATATATTAACATTATGGTTGAAACAATAGACAAAGGGAGATAATTACTAAGTCTAGTAAAGTGATTAACTAGTAATTATTCATGAGTTTTGCCGTTCTTTGCTCTTATGACTAGATGTTCCTGTACGCTAGATGAGAACAATGTTGAAACAGACCACATGTGATTGAAACTGCGTTAAGCTTCAAGATGAAAGAACAAGGACAAGAATAAAGACTTCAAGGACAGCCAACAAGAACTTCAAATGGGTCGGTGGTCGCAAAAGCAGCCCTTTGACTCAAATAGATCCTTCATTGCACATGATTGGATGTAGGCAGTACAGTGATAATCAGTTGCAATCATTTTTATGTATATGTATACTAATCTGATGAATATGCAATTTGTTATTCTATATAACCTGTTTGTGCTAAAGCTGTGGTATGCACACTAGGTGGAATTATGCCCCGTGCATCCAGTGCTGCAATAAAGAATGCCTGCTTTCTAAAACTCCAAAATGAGTCTTAGTGAGTTTCTTTGACTGTTTTTTCGGTATCAACACAAAAAGAAAGAACAATTTTAGAAGATGAAAACTCAACAAAGTTTAATGATGTGATGACTCTGGAGTCTGATCACAGCAATTTAGCTGACTACAGTCTTTGTATTTCACTTGCAGGCTTTCTACTCCATATTTTGAACCAAAAGCCCATGGCAGACTGCTTTTTTTACCTTTACACAGAAATGTGTTTTTGAAAGTCCTAAATTTTTTAAGTTCCTGTGGCCAAGTAACTTCACAATTGGAAAATGACAAAATAAAGTAGTCCAGGCAATTTTGCTTCAGGTGCCTCACACATCTCTAATTACATAGGTTTATTGTGTGTTCTTTTATACCATGGTAACTATATGAAAAAACATCATGGGAATAATTCCTTGAAAATATAATATTGCAAACTGTGTTTCCTAAACTACATGTTCACAGTGACAAGCCTGCCAACTTGCTTGCATGCTTTTTAACATGAGCAATATAATAACTTTTGTCTCAATCATATTCCCAGTAATCAAAGTATCTAAGCCTCAGGCAGACACCCAGTAAGGGAAATTTCAGATCACAGTTAAACTTTTTCCAGGCTTAAATGAGTGAAAGCTGTGTCTCAAAATGAAAAATGTCAGGGAAGTTTAGCAAAGGACAGTGCTGTAGGTAATGTCTTCTCTAACAAAAAGTTTTCTAACACTTTTTATGTATTTGCAAACAGATTAGCTGGAGTTTGAACCCATACCTAGCTGAATATTTCAGTTGTTTCTTAGCAAAGTGCACTGGGAAAGATGACAAACCAGAATTTCTTGGCAAACTGGAAAATCTCAAGGAAGAAAGACATTCTTACCATTCTGAGAATTCCTAACCACCACTTAGTGTTTAAAAAAAAACAAGAAAGGATGAATTAAAAGCCCAGGTTTTATGTTACACTGCAGACTGGAGCTCAAAAGCCCTTTTTTATTCTACACAATAGGAACAAGGACATATCACAACATGTGCTGGGACCCTTCCCTCTGTAAAAGATGATGGAACAGGGTTCTCTGTTGGTAAATGAGCAATGCCTATTTAAATTATTTCGATTAGCAATAAATACAAGTGCTTTCATTCACCTGCTTGTCCGTCAGGCTGGACAGGGAAAATTAGAAAAGCTCTACATTGCCTGTGAGAGTGAGGCAAAATCATTGTGCTGTGCTTACGCTCATCTTCCCTATAGATCCCAGAGGGTCTGGAAGTAGCAGTACTGGTCTGAATCCAGGACAAGCAATCCCTCAAAATTACTTTCAAAAATCACAACGGCCAATGACCCTAAAAACACCATGTCATCAATGAACTTTGCTTCCTACCCCTTAGCCATCTTTCAGGCTATAAATGAACGTTTCCTCCAGTCCCATGGCAATGTTGTACCTTTAATGAGCTTTGGCATGGAAATTTGTCAGACCCTTTTTGAAAACTCCCATATATTTTGTCCACATGCTTACTACCATTCTCATTGCAACTCTTCCTGTGTGTTGTAAATAGGTCCCATGAAATAAAAAGGCATACTCGGACATATGAATCTGCCCAGGAGTGGAGGTTTTTCAATTATTTGAGATAAGTGTGGCAGTCCTGAGACAAAGCAGCATGCTACAGAGCTCCTTTTACTTTCAGAACATTGCCAGTTGTAAAATTTAAACTCTTACAGCAGCAATGACATAAGAAACAAAGCACAAAAATTTTATAATTACTAAGACCTGAATTAAACTTCTAGAACAAAAGGAGTACTGTGCTGGGACAGAGCAGAGCTGTCACTGTCAGCAGACACCACATTGCTAGGGAGATCATAAAAGTAACACAGAAGTATACAATGATGCTTCACCTGTGTACATCCTCCCAATAGCCAACTAACTGCATGCTACACATTCCCAAAGGCTGCATCTTAGGTGGCTTCAAAATAATTTTTAGCACCATTCATGATTCTTTTTCCCACTACTACGTAAAATCACATTTTTACTACATTTGGGATAAAACTCCCTGCAGCATAAAATTCCATGGTTTAGTTTTGCATTGTGTTGCATTGTGTAAGAAAGGGTTTCACTGTATATACAGGAAATCTGCTGCCTTTTATGGAAGAAGAACAAAGATCTCTATTTGCTTTTTGAACACCACGTTTTTATATACATCTTGTAATACCCTTCTTCAGCTTTCATTTTTCCAAGTGGATGAGAGCAAGCCTATTTAATCAGTTCTCATACAAAGTCTGCTCCATATATTTGACCACCCTTGTTCTTCCTTGTACCTTTCCTAGCTCTATAAATTCCTTTCTTAGGTAAGGTAAAGAAAATACCATGCTGTCATCACGTAGGCTTAGCAAATTAAAGTGACACAATGACGGTTTCTATTTTTCCCTTAACTTTTACCCAAACCCCTAACATTCCATTTGTCTTTCTGAACAGTGATAAAAAGAGAGATGAGGCTTTAGAAGATCCTAGATAAGAAACTCTGTGATGTCCTTTCTGAGCAGCTCAGTTAGAGCACCCTACTATGCACAGGTAGTCCTGAAACTGTTTTCTGTATACATTACCTTGCATTTGTCAGTGCTGAAATTCATCTGCCACTTCATTAGCTGCCACCTTAATCTTCACAGTCAGTTTAAGTTTGAATAATTAACTTTGTTATCACACTACTTACCTTCCTTTGCAGATCACTTATGAATATAATGAACAGCAAAATCTCTACAGGATACGACTGCATGTTTAGGGATTGGAACTAGATGATTTTAAGGTCCCTTCCAACACAAACCATTCTATGATTCTGTGATCTATCTGATGTAGAATCAAGTCTTTATTTCGTACCTTTTTAGTAACCATTAATTCAGAAGAAGTTGCCCATTCTCTAAGAATACTTAGTCTTTAAAAACACTTAGTGAGGGACATTAATTTCAGATGCTTGGAAACCTAAGTACATAGCACCTTCAGCTGCTAAATATATTGATATGATTTTCTATTCTCTCCCTTATCATTGTTTCATCATATCTGACACCTTGATGGAAGTCAGACTTGGTCCATAGTGCTATAAATCTCTTTGGATCCCTTCTTTAAAACTACATTGCATTTTCTGCTTTCTATTTTCCTGGACATAAGCTGATTAGAACAATAGGTTTCATATCACCGTTAATACTTTGGCAAATTCTCTTTCCTGAACCTGGCAATTGGTTACTACTTATTTTAGCAAATTTTTCTGACGCCTCTTACACTGACACTTCAATTTGAGGCAACGTCTCTGACTCAGGCCTCTCTCAAGGCAATGTCTGAGGCCCTTATAAAAAGGCTGACTTAGAATGCTTCCTAACAAACACTGACAAAAATAATTTCTACTTTAACGTGGCTTTATCTTTTTTAAGTCCTCCCTTTGTTCATCAGTCACCTATCTAATGTTCAAACATAGTACTGATATGTTTCCTGGGATTAATGTGTTAAAAAAAAAAAAATCTACTAGAAATTTTAATGTGTTTCACAAGCTCCTTCCCAAGCTATTTTATGCCACCTGCTAGGACGTGCTTTCATTTAATTTGACAAACTTCATGATCTTTTCCAGTTAATTTAGACAGAAGTTCAGTCTTATCTGCATCTTCTTTGCCCTAGTTTTCTTTTATCTACATTTTCTGTGCTAAAAAACTTCCTTTGTTAATCTGATTTCACTGCTTAGGAGAACAGTGTTACAGTACACTGCTTTTTATTCTGTCTTTTCATTTCCTTTGGTTACTTATTTACACAAGCTTTCCTACCTCCATCCAGAATATGAATAAATGTTATTCATGTTTTCAGTGGTTAGAGTTTTCAACATATCAGTTACTGCTTTTTATTTATCTTTAAAATCAATGGAATGATCAAAAGAGCAGTAGTGTTACATGAAAAAACCAAAGCCACAAGGATTGAAAGCAAAGTTAGCTCTGGTTTCTAGGGGACGAATAGCTAGGCAAAGTCACTCACATCTAGGATTTTGAGAGAGATCTCAAAGATCTAATTACTAATTCTCACTGAAAGTTAGAAAAAAAATGAATGATGGATTTACTAACATGTCTGTGGAAATCTTGACATATGTCCACAATCTTTGTGACTACTACTGCACACTACAAAGGTATGCACACTTCACACGTATGACTGAAGCCTCCTCATATCATTAGGGTGCTTTTTCAGTGATAAGAGAACTGGAGTGGTCCCTTAAAATATAAAGCTGTCAAACAAGATTGAAATATCTTAATAAGTTTGAATGTAATGTTTAAACAGAGAATGAACTGAAGACAGTGACCAGAACCCTGGGTATTTGCTTAACATTACCAGCGCCAGAACAAAAATAAGTCTCTCTGGAAGAGTTATGATGTGACATTAAACATGACCTTTTAAGTAACTGATTGAAATGGGATTCTTTAAAAAAAGAAACAGGCATATACACAATGTCGACTTAAATACTGCATCTGTTAATATGAGTCTCATTCAGTTTAAAAATCTCTCTGCTTTCCACAGCATATTATGTTTTTTAAAAAAATGTGCTGCATCTAAAGTAATAGTCAGAAATTAATGGTCTCCTGTCAGTACTACATAGGCTACTTGGTAGCAAATATTCAAATAACTAATTTTTAAAGGCATGCCCATGCAAAATCAGCTAATAGACTAAACATTTCAGATGGAAGTAGAAGTAAATGAAATCATGATCAGCCAGGGATTTCCTAGGGAAAAAGCAAGACAAACTAAAGAAATGTCAGGTCTCCTATTTTCCCACCTAGCACCTGGCATTCCCACACCATGAATCCTTATGTTTCCCAAACACCATCCCTATCAGATCAGCATTCTATACAACCCTGCTGAACAGTGTTTCTTAAAGTATACCCCTCATAACCAGTTCTCTACAAAACAACAGATTTGAAGGGCTAGAGCCCCCTAAGTTAAAGATCACATTTTCAAAGAGCACCTGTGAGATTTAGAGGACTGAATTTTATCACTAGTAAACTGCATCCCAGAGTTTGAACTTTCAAAAGCTGTACAAAAAAAATACAAGGTAAAATCACGCTGAAGGTCTCAATTCTCATTTAAAATACCTCACTCTAAGTGCAGTGCATCTCAGTCCACTGAATTTGACAGTAAGTGTCGGAAGCAATGCTTTTTTCTTTTTCTTTCTTTTTTCTTCTTTTTTTTCTCACATCCCATTAATGCCCATGGTTTGGTAGTATTTCCACAAAATTAAAACTGGAGATGCAAATGCCTACCTGAGCAGTGTAACTCCCTGTCGATGATGGGAGCCTGATGTAAGAAAAGTCCATCTGTATGGATTTCTGCATTTCAGAGATTCAGTTCCCAAGTGAATTGGTGCATCTACACCGCACACTGCACGTGGTATAGTTACTTCTAGGTGCCAGGACTAACTGTTTTTGTGTCACAGCTCCACAGACAGCTGCCCAGTATCTACTAAGCTGGTATGTGACATTCTCAGCATCCCATCTAGAAAAAGAGGCACCGTGACCTTCCATTGCACTGTGATATGAAAGTCCTCTGCAATTTGAAGAAAAGTACCTACATCAACCGCTTCTTTGTACAGAACCCAAACCCGTAGCTGTGCATTAGAAAAGATGACAGGATTAAGTCCCTCAGACAAAACAGATAGACAGAATAGATGTCCAGTTTCTGAATCTCAATGACAGATGTCAAGAGACAGCTGCTACCCTACTCAGCCCCTGCAACAAACAAGATGCATCTGCTGATGTGCTAAAGCATGTATTTCAATATCCACAGGAACTTCAGTCCTAAAAGTTGGACTTAAGGTACCTCTATGTTTAACTGGTAGTTGTGCAGGTACTTCAAAGAATTCTTTTTTAGGGACTCAGAATATAAAACCCCAGTTGGCTTACCAAGTTCAAGACACCAAGGTGACTTTAAGTTTTAACTGGGACTCAATTTCAGGGTAAACTCTTGAAGACAGAAGCCATACATGAGAAGGACAGATGCATTTTGCAGTAAGCAGGCTTCTGGCTCCTCTTCCATAACTAGTTCATAGACTAGTGATTTGAAGATCATCATCCTGGAAGTGCTGGAGCTGGAAATGATGACACTCAGGTAGGTAGGTGAAAGTTACGTATGATTAGAACTTGTCCTTAAAAACAAATTGCTTAGCTTCCAAAAAAAAAAAAAAAAAAAGGTTTTTGTGTCATTTATTTATGTCACATCAAACAGAATGAGAGCATAAATTTGGCCGGGATTTCTTATGCTATCTTCCTAACAATGAAGCACTATTTTCTGGATTTAATACAGATTTTGACCAAAGTAAAAAAATTATACCAATAAGATCTATTATATAGATAAGGAAAAAGTAAGGAGAAGGTTGAGAGGATCTGTTCATGGTCTAAAAATTCTTAGAAATTAATTCAGATCGCACTGTTTCATTCTCTGCATTGGCCATTGCAGAAAGGCCTAGCTTATTTGGCAAAACAACTGAGTGAATGAAGAGAAAAAAATATTACCTATAGTTTCCTACCCTGAATTTCTAACTTATTTTAATTCAGAGGAATCAACTCTTACCCATTCCCAGAAGTTTCACAAAAAAATATTTTAATATCATGTAAATTATTAATTTTCTAAGGTCATATAACTTTCTTCCAACTACATAAAAGAAAGCTGACATTGTATGACCAGGTGATGAATTTGTTCGGTTGTAAAACCAGGAATAGAGGACAAGCACTTTAAGGCTACCAAGCAGGAAAAACGCTTAGAATAAAATTTGAACGGAAAGAAATATTCAGTGAGTGGTTTACGATCACAGCTTGCACTTTAGCAAATATGTCACGCATTAAGTTGTAGGATGCTCTAGACAACCCTAACAAGACCAGTTAATACACATGGCCTTCACATTTGGAGATTTAATTTAACCTATCTGATGTTCCAGGATAAAAGTACTCCTAAATGTTTCTTATTTTGTTTCAGAGAAAGAAGAACTATGATCTGTTTTTAAACTGTCCTCAGATAGGGATGTGAGATGTCAACGGAAGAAAGCTTTTCCAAGGGCTTTTGCGACTGCAATCTAAAAGGTGGTAGCCTATTGATTGATTAAGCTAGATCCTTATTGAAAAGAAGTCAAATTTTGATCTATGCAGTCACTATTTGACCTTTATAAATCAAAGAACAAACTGTAATGAAAGGCTCCAAAGCATATTCACACTTTAAAATACCACTCAGCAGTTACTGCTGCAGTCCCATGGCAGTGTTTCAGCAACTGCACACAACGAAATCAGATCCAGCAGATCCCTTGACCATAAAAAGAGACAGAGTAATTCATCACAGCATGTCAATAACCTTCTGCAGCTTCCCACAGACAGGGAACCAACCAGGTAATGTGTGTCTTCACACAGATATCATGGACATTTTGGGTGCTTTAAAATACAATATGATTCCATAAGGAAGAGACAGATAAACAGACTGGTTTCCATTCTCTTTACAAGGAAATCTCTTTACACAACATACAATGGACAATACAATGGAGGGTTTTACGTGTGTCAGATGAAATGACTCAGTATGTTGAAATTTTCACAAATGGTAAGAAAAGTTAAGCTTCTCTAAGTACAGCTGCTAGAAAGCTTTTGTTAGATAGCAGAAGGAAATCTGTTCTGTGATCTGTCAGAAAGGAAAAGCCTGGGAGAAACAGTTGTTCTCACTGAGCAGGGTCTAACTGAGTAGAGCAAGCTGTTATCTCTTGAGTATGTGTGATGTCTTCCTCCACCCCAGATAGTGAAGCACAACAAAACCATGTGAACCACAGATATAAAACTGCTCAAATCCTCAAGCATAGGCTTAGGTAAAGCACCAGCTAACATACAGACATAGCATATGTACTGCTTCTAAAGCTTTCCAAAGTTTGAAGTTCTGCAACAGATAGCAGTCCTTATTTCCATTCACACTCAAGAAAAGGTATTACACATTTCTTTCCTTTCACAGAAATGTGTGTAATTAAAGTCCATGCCATATGAAAACTATATTCCTCTGGCCCTTAATTTCCTTCCATTCATGTTTTGAATTGATTCATGAATTGATTCATGGTAGTGGGTGGGATTTTTTTTTTTTTTCCCCCCAGAAATCTGAAAGCAGCTCCCAAGTTTCAAATCATGGTCTGATTGCAGTTATTATGAAGTGGTCTTCTCTTATTATTTACATTTCCTCTCTTATTCACTATCAGGATGCAGGCAAAGCAACAGGAAAAAGGGACTAAACTGTCAGCACAGGAGTCAGGTAGCGTGATTCTGGAAGAACAAATGAGCTTTGTAGAAGAGCAAATAGTCAGTGTTCCAGACCGGGAATGTTTCTACTCAGTTTGGAACTGAATACTCTGCCAAAATGTACTACACGTTTTTATGCAAGCGTACTTCATGGCTCTTATTGTTTATAAATATAATTGAGACTGTGAGTATTTTTAGAACAGGCCTTTCTAAAGATAACAAAAAAGATTTTAAACTAAATCAGATGGTCCCAAAATGCATTTGTTCATGAACTGGCCAACATTTTGGTTCCTGGTTTGAGAATATGTAGGAGGTGCTGGAGAAGATTAAGGAAATGGGTAGGACAAAACTGAAGTATTCCTACTTTGGTGAAGGATGGTGAGATATGGAAAGAGAGAGGAAAAGAGGTTGAGAGTTAAGAGCTAAGTATTATTGGTGCCATTGGCTATTCTTAAGTAATCTACAGTCAGAAACCTTTCACCCAAACAGATGCAAGCGATGAGGAGTGTAAGAGAAGGGAAAGAAAAAAAGTATTTTCTTTGCTTTGTTTTAAAAAGATCCAGAATAAAAGTCAGGTTTTCTGATTAATTTCTCCCCTGAATTATATCATTTGGTAATAAAGGCACCTCTACCCAAGAACCTTTTGGTTTTCCTCTTCCATTGTAGCTGCTTGAAAAATGCCCTTTATCTAGAAGGTATGATTTCAAGAAATGCAAATAAAATCTCTGTGAGCACAAACCTAAAATATATTACCACACCACCAAGAGTTGCATCCAGAGGGAAAGCTGCAAGCATGAATAAATGCCAACACTTGCTTCAGCTTTTCAGTATTATCAGCTGTGTGTTCACCAGGGAATCATCTGGCTACTGGCATTTTACACATATTTCAGAATAATTGGAGTTCCAAATGCAAACTGAACAGCTCAGGAAGGTTACATATGCTTCTCCCAGTGGGGCCTAAAGGCCACAAACCAGAGCACAGACTGAAATGAAACACACAGAGCAAGATTTCAAGGTGTGATAAAGACAGTTTGTTAAGTACTATTTTACGCTTCATATCATTCATTTTCTTCAGATCAGTACTCTTTTATTTCATAAGAAGAGAAGCTCTACTCAACATTAGTATGTAGAGAATTCCACAGGGCAATTAATTTAAAGGCAAAGCTGCTAAGGAGACATAAATTAAGAATTTATTCTGTTGAACTATAACATCAGGGTATTACAAAACAGAAAGGAGGCTTCTCATCTAGAAGCGCACTATTAATTACCACTGCGTCATCACAATGCAGTTGACTCTGTCAAGTGAGGCATTTCTGTAGGTATGGACAAACTGACTTTACCAGACAGCTCTTTGCTTTGGGCTTCACTCATACTCAAAGCTCAAAGGTCAGGAGTAAGCAACAAGAGGAGACATGTCCTCATAAGTCTTTGGACTTGGAACAGGGAGATTAATTCTCTGAAGCTGACCTGAATTGAGAGTTTTGGTAAGATTTTCTACCCCGCTGAGTCTCAGCTTTCTCAGTAGTCATCAATTCTGGGTTTGCTGACAAGGTTGGAAATGCCAAGAGGCATAGAAAAACTTCTCAACCATGTTACCTTTCCAGAGACGGTTTAGTTTTATCAACCTGAGTCCCAACTCTGCATGCAAACTCCAGAATTGCCTCTTTCCTTACATTTAAACAAACCTGAACCTTGACTCTGAACAAAATGTATTTTTGTGTTGAAAATGTAGAGCTAAAACTCAGCTGTTCTTCTGTAGACCTCACTTTCATGCCATTTAAATTACTCAAACCTTATTTATTCATTTAATTTGTGCGGTTGTTAAAACAAATAAGGAATTTAAAATCCAGAAACTAACAGAACAACTGTTGTGAGCCAATGAAATACCAACAATGTGATGAGGTCATTGATTAAAATGTTCCCTTCAGCAAACAGTAAATAAACGACAGCATGAACTCCCATTTGGCCCAGGAACTGAAGCCAGCACAGCTCACTTCAGTAGCTGCCAAGGGATCATTGATTATGAGAGATCAAACTCTTTGCTAGCTCGCTAATATCAGAGCAAAGAGATTAATCATGGACTGCAATCCAGAGAAAACTGTCACAGGACCCATCACTGCTTTTGATCTATGAAGGCTAGATTTACCTTTGGCAGCTCCCAGTGATGAGGCTGGCAGAACAGCTTGGACTCAGATGAATATGACCACTGTAGTTTTACCAAAACCCCACTAAGAATCTTACTAATTCCATAAAACTTTTTAAAACCTCTTTGGGAATACAAAGTACTTTTTAATCTTTATTTATCCTAATTCAGTTGTTATGAGAGGCAGTCAATTCACTGAAGTACAATCGGATCAGGCCTGTAATTATAGATTAGGCACGGGGCTACTGGAATGACTTGAAAATAGCATTACATTGCACGATGTAAAGCAAAATAAAAAGAAAAAAAACCCCTGATTATTATCTTCTCCTATTACACTGTCATGTTGAGCTGCCTTTCCAAATCTTTCCTACAGCAACATGACAAAGGTGTAACCAAGATTTCCAAAGGATTATTTACTTTAATCAGGGGGATCACATCCTTTAATTATTTGTTCACAACAAACTTCTTCAAAATAAGTTAGCTAAAGGGTTTACTGATGAAATTTTAGTTTAGGCATCTCATGCAAAGATTTTCAAGTGGGAAAGAGAGTTAAGGGACTTAGCAATACATAACTGACTCTTTCTCCGAGGTCCCCTGATCCATAAAATTACAGCCAACAGGCATGGGGCTAATGACTTCAGGTCTCCTCAGAAAAGAAATATTTTAACTCTTAACAAATTTTGCATGCTGAGTTTGAGGCCTATTATTTTTATTTCTTTGAGACATCGTATGACGTTATTTTAATACATAGAATAGCACTGTATTCCTGGGAAGTGAAGAGTTACCCTTTCCTGTGCCTTGCTACCCACTCTGGGCACCAACCTCCATTTTTTATCTAACAAAGTCAAGACTTCTCTCACATTAGCAACTTGCATTGTTAGGCTTTGTAATTGATAATTTCCTACTGGAATGAGAAATAGCTTTCTCAAAAATATTCACTCTCTTTGGCAAGAAATAAAAGATACAGCACAGCTAGTGCTGCTGGTAGCATAAGCTTGTGACTTCTCTGTCATTCCTTCTCATACACCACCTTCTCCAAAAGTGCAGCAAAATTTTGACAGCTCAAGCCTATCATATTTTTCACCAAAAAAAACCCTGTTGATATTTTTTTCCCACAGAGCAGAGCAAAACAAATATTGCTTGCAGCCATAACTCGTTTCCTATCCCTTTTTCTAAGTTTGCATGGTGGGTTTTTTTCAAAACTAAAACTTTAAAGTCCATAGTAACCTCACTGCATTTGGAATCCTGTACATGATTCTCTTCTATACAAGAAAATCTCTTGTATAAAAAGAACAAGAATGAATAAGCTGTTCTTACTCATTTAGTTTCCTGTGCTGAAGCCCTTCAAAGTCCTGAAAAGTTCCCAAGAGAGAAAAAAAAAGTAAAAGAAAATGCTCTACATCTTCAGAAATCATCTTCAGAAACTTATGGCATACTAATTTAGCTGTATTCTCGGGAAGAATGAAGCTACTCACTTCATTAAAAATGTTTCAGTTTGGGCACCAAAGAAACCCAAGAAGTCAAAAGTCATATATTTTTTTTAAAAGTATCATAACTTTAATTTTAGTTTTATTGAAATTTCCCCCTGCTGTATGTTTCAGGAGGTATTGTCAGGTTAGCCCAAGAACACCTTGTGAAAAAAAACGTAATAGGGTTTTACTTGGAAAAGAATTTGCTATAGGTAACAATATAGTCAGGTAAGTGAAGATAGGGCAAGAGATCCTGTATCTTTTACTAAAAATGGACCAAACCCTTAAACATGAAGCCAGTATTAAACTTCTGTTTTCAGTTGGAATGGTACATTTTTATAAGAAGTCATTTACAGTATATATAGTCATATAAACATTGAGCATACAAGAATATCATGCTCTTTTTCTTTTCCTTTTCTTTTTAAGATCACTTAACCAGCCTCTGCAGTGAAACTAAAAACGAAGATTTACCAAGGTTGTACACTTATGCCCTTGATGACTTTCCAGAACTGCATCCAAATTCCCCTGTGCCTTTCAGTGACAAGCCTTCAGAACACTCCAGGGAAATTATTCCAGTTGGTGTTTCTATACAAAGTGGAGAGTACAACTCGTCAACAGCAGATTGACTCTGATTGCACATTTAATATTAGACAATCCTAACTCTCAGCAGGATTTTCAGAGAGAGACTATTGACTTCCTGTCCCTGTACCTCAAACCAACAACCTGTAAATCATATGACAAAGTATATGGGGAGTTTATTTCTGAGGCCAGACAGGGAGATAAAGAATAAAGATGCCCCTAAAAAAGATTGAAACTCAAATCATTGATTTCCTGAGACAAAATTAATAGAGGTTTTTTTCTCATCCTCTACAGTTAAATCTCAGACTTCTCTCCTGTTGGTTAAAAATCAAACATAATACACAGTAATCCTTAAGGTACTTTCTTCTCTTAAACTCATTAAACCCAAATCTAACTCTTTGTGGCGGTTTCTTTTTTTTTTTTTTTTCTTTTTGTCCATAGTGAAAACTCTCAGATCAAATAAAATCTCAGACTAATATAAGGATATGAAATCCATACACTGAAGAACAAAGAAAAAAAACCATATGCATTTAGTATGCCAAATATTAAATGTTTTTTATTGCTAAAAATTGTTTCATGAAACAAAAGTAAAATTATGCTTAGCAGAAATTCTACTTCAAAGGGCTAAAGTTCTCAATACTTCTTTATTCTAGAAGAAATTAAAATACTTCTAAAATACAGTATCATAAGGCTTGTTCTAGTGTTGGCTGCCTTGAGCTCAACCCTATAATTTCTGATCAGGATATATATCTTGTAATGTTGTAAAAGTGCCTGTTCTCAGCACTGATGCATGCAAACGTGTTTAGATTGAAAGAAATATCAGGAAGAGGAAAGGAAGGTGAGAAATGGCAGACCACTCATCCCACACCTGCTGTGTAAACAGCATGAGACAGAGGATCAGTGGCTCAGTGTATTGGTTTTGTTTGGCAAGGTTTTGGTAGTGGGGGGGGGGGGGTTACAGGGGTGGCTTCTGTAAGAAGCTGCTGGAAGCTTCCCCTGTGTTCGAGAGAGAGCGAGCCCATACCAGCCGGCTCTGAGATGGACCCGCCACCGGCCAAGGCCGAGCCAATCAGTGATAGTGGTAACACCTCTGTGATAACATTTTTAAGAAGGAAAAAAAGTTGGGACGGGGAGAAACTGCCGCCGGAGTGAGGAGTGAGAACATGTAAGAGAAACAAGCCTGCGGACACCAAGGTCAGTGAAGAAGGAGGGGGAGGAGATGCTCCAGGCGCCGGAGCGAAGATTCCCCTGCAGCCCGTGGTGAAGACCCTGGTGAGGCAGGCTGTCCCCCTGCAGTCCAGGGAGGTCCACGGGGGAGCAGATCTCCACCTGCAGCCCGGGGAGGACCCCACGCCGGAGCAGGTGGGTTCCCGAAGGAGGCTGTGACCCCGTGGGAACCCCGCGCTGGAGCAGGCTCCTGGCAGGACCTGCGGATCTGTGGAGAGAGGAGCCCACGGAGCAGGTTTTCTGGCAGGACTTGTGACCCCGTGGGGGACCCACACTGGAGCAGTGTGCTCCTGAAGGACTGCACGCCGTGGAATGGACCCATGCTGGAGCAGTTCGTGAAGAACTGCAGCCCGTGGGAATGGCCCACGTTGGAGGAGTTCGTGGAGGACTGTCTCCCGTGGGTGGGACCCCACGCTGGAGCAGGGGAAGAGTGTGATCAGCCCTCGTCCTGAGGATGTGAAGCGGCAGAAAATAACGTGTGATGACCATAAACCCCATCCCTGTCCCCCTGTGCCGCTGGGGGGGCTTGGTGGTGAAATCCGGGAGGGTAGTTGTGCCTGGGAAGAACGGAGGGGTGGTGGGAAGGTGTTCTGAGATTTCATTTTACTTCTCATTACCTTGCTCTGGTTGATTTGTAATAAATTGAGTATATTTTGCAAATTGAGTCTGTTTTGCCCGTGACGGTAATAGTGAATGATCTCTCCTGTCCTTATCTCGACCTGCGAGCCTTTTGTTATATTTTCTCTCCCCTATCCAGCTGAGGATGGGGGAGTGATAGAACGGCTTTGGTGGGCACCTGGTGTTCAGCCAGGGTTAACCCATCACACTCAGTGATGGCTTCATTCTGCTTGCAGCTGATAGCACTATGATTTCTACCTTCCACTCAAAAGAAAAGTAGATTTAGCCAATGGCAGGTTGAAAATTCTACCCTAAAATGCTCAGTGAAATATTCACAATAATCTGGCCGGTGATCTGCTGTTGCTTCAAAACGTTAAAAAAGCCTTAATAATTAAATATTCTAAAATCTTACAGTATTGATCCTTAAGGAATTACTACTAATTTCCATATTTTCGCAGAAGGTTATTCTTCTCCAGCAAGACCTAACCTTTGAAAGCTTTTCCAGAAAATTTAAGTTGAAGTGAGGCCAATTTTGAATTGGTGGAAGAGGTGAAAAGGGATTCTGTCTTGAAGTCATAAGACTGAGAATCCTCAACACTCATGAGAGACATGATAAAAAAAAATCTAAGCATGAGATAAAATAATTATTGAACTGACATATAGTCTGGAAGCCTCCTCAAGTTCCAAAGAATAAGCCATGTTTGACTAAAATTCAGTTGGCTGTTACTGAGTTACTGCATTTGTTCTAAGTGAAATGCAAGGAAAAAGTATGACATATTTGCCCAAATCAGTATTTAAAAATGAGTGGGTAGAATCTAACAAGATTCTTTAAAGCAAGTTATCTTGAGGTAGAATATTTTGGCCCATGTATTTTAAAGGAAGGCCATGATCACTTCAAACTTTCTAAAAATGCTGAAAAATGAGGTTTTGTCCTCTTTCTTCCCCACATCCTGAAACAAGGGTTTCTTATGAGAGAATTAAAACAGAAAGCTTATGGAGAACTAAAATGTTAAAGTGAAACTTTTTTTTGTTTTTAATGGTAAAATTAAATATCAGTCCTAAATGGAAAAATTTGTTATGAAATGAAACTTCAAAATAAGGTATTTTAAAATCCATCATTCTTGGGTGTTCATGAATTACAGAAATCTCCCATTTCCAATGTAAAAATGTTATGCTGTTAAATATCTAGATTTTCCTATGTTTCAATTTCGGACCGAGACAGAATTTTTCAATATTTCCACTGAAGGCATTTTTATTTTCAAAGAACTAAAAAGAAATTATATTTAAAAAAACCACAAACAACGTATTTCAATTTGAGTGCATTGATTATTACTTCTACTAATGCATGGACAAAACTCTTCATGCAGTTTCTTTGAAATTAATATTTTTTGTGGTTTAATTATCATTAAAACTGACAGAAAATACACCAAAAATCCATTGAACAATTTAACAATTGACTGAAGAATTTGCTGACTAACGTGTTTACTGAAGGAACACTACATATGTTCTGTTATATAGATTAATAGAGAAGTATAAATGATTTATGACACAAGCTGCAATGAAATGGACCTTAGGGCTGCCTCTTGTTCATACCATAAACAGCAACACTGTCACCATTCACAAAGAGGAGTACAAAAGGTATGACTCAGCCTTGCTGCTATCAAGTAGACAGATGGTTTTAGAAAACTATGCACAATTAGTCTGTCCTTTTGAGTGGTTTTCATTCGCTCTGGCACTGGGAGGCCTCTGAAGGACAGTATCTTCTTGGGGATGGGGTAGCTGGGCACACTATGAAGAATAACCATGTCTTTTCAAAGCAGTATCTCAATAGAACACAAACCAGCTCTTCACCTTAGAGAAAAGCAGTTGTGAAGGCATTTCTGATCCATCACTGTGGATATGATGACTATTATTCACTGATTCCATTTTCCTTTTCTGATAGCAACCCCGAGATCAGAAACCATCCAGCACCTCATCAGGCAATGAATTAGCAACACATTGACTTAACAACGTGCTGCTGACTGCACTGCAGTGTGTAGGATTAGGAGTAAAACTAATTTATATGTTGGGTTTTATTTCATTTACAACTGTGTAGTGCTGCAATTGACTGTCACATTACATCATCCAGACTAATCCAAAACAATAAGAATTATTTCCTATCAGACAACTTGCTGTATTTGTGGTTTTAGAGTGCTTTTAAATCAATTTATAATCTTCCTATTGTTTTTATCTTCAATATTTTCTTCTCAGTTAAAGATGAAGTGTTGTGAATTTAACATTTCCTTGCACCATATATACTTATTTCCATCTTCTCCAGTAAGTACAAAAAGTGACGGAAGAAAAAATTTGAACTTTTTAATCTGCTTGTCCACTGTCTTGGGGATAATTGCTAAGGCACAGGACACTTGAGGAGGATCTGTGGCCAAAATACCTGCTATACTTCGCGAGGTTTAAGGCAAAGGCACTTATGATTCTGAGGACCATCTGACAAGAGCTGTTGACTATAAACGAACCTCATTATTGCCATTGACTATACCATGGACGATGCTCCACTACTGAGGAAAAGACAGCAGGATAAATGCTAAAACTGACAGTAAAAACATGATACATATCTTTCCTTTGGCTGAATATTTTGTACCCAACTCCCCTTGCCAAAGTTAGACACTTAAAAAGTCAACAGTAAGAACAGCATGTTGACACTGTGGTCTTCTGAAATCTCCATTCCACACAGAACTAGTTGATAGCTAAGCAGATAGTTGCAGTGTTGGTCAAAACCCCACTGATTTTAATAGTTAATAAAAGACCTGTCATGTCCTTATTTTTAATACAAATTAATAAAAAATCTTAATCTACCTGGTAAATTCAAAGGTAATTTGTTAATTGGGCCAGGCTGACCTGTGCATCAAATCCTTCCATCATCAAATTTCCCGTTCATCTGGGAGAACAAAGCATGCAATATTACAGAAAGTAACCAAATGCAGGCTTGACAGTCTGTAACACTTCAGAAGAAAATTCTTGCTTACACAAATTACTCAAGTTTTCTTTTTTCTGTGGCACCATGAGTCTTTTCAGGATATCGAAATCTGGACAGGCTCAAAACCTGTTGCTGACTCTACACAATAGCTTTTAATACTGATTGTGAAAGTGCTGCCTCGGACTAAACCGTGTTTCTAGTAAGTACTATTCCTTATTTTACATGAGGAAAAGCACCTACACCACATTTAATACTTTGGCAATATCATAAAAATAAAATGTAACTAAATTAGCTGCTTTTTTTTTTTTTTTTAAGGCACTGAACAATTTTTTCATTTCAGTGATATTAACATCCACATGGAAAAAAGAAACAGCAAGTAACATTATCTGTGTTGAAGTATTCAGAGAACCACCCCATGCACACTTCCGTTGACACTTGCAAACCTCCTGGAAATCCTTTATTAACACAAAAAGGCTACCAAGCCCTGGAGAGAAGCATGAAGTTGCCTGCATGATGTTCAGACTGGTGAGTCATTATAGCAAGGACCTGTTCTATCAGGATCACCCTTCCAAGTAAAATGTCACTGTTTGTCTTCTGTTTTAAGCAAAAATATTTGCAGACATTTTGGTAATTCCTTTTATTTGCTGGGGAGAATGCACAACATAAGCAATAACTGCACAGAACCAACAAATATCAAAGGCTTGTATTAATCACAGCACACATTTACACCTTTTTTTTTGTCTTCTGAACATGGTATTGCAGGCTTCTCTGAAAAAACAGCAAGAGTTGATTCAGGCTTTTTTGGCACCAGACAATACCCTCAAGAACCCACTGTAGTCAATTCTCACTCATTTTATCATGAATCTCATGATATTTGGTATTTTACTTAAAGCTTCATTTCCTCATGGTAATTGATTACAGTGACAAGTCAACATCCATCACTAAAAAACAAGTTTCTGTCCCCAAGTCAGCAGATTTTTTCCAAAGTATAAGAAAAGTACATTTTAAGAACTTAGAAGTCATGTTGCAAATGCTTACAGTGATTTTTAACATCTTCTTTTCCTCCCAGATATTTACTGAAAAATAGAAACACTTTCCAATAATTTTTCACATGGCTCTTAATGAGATTTAAGGGCAAAACTTTTTTGAAAGAATTACCTGATGTTTACAAATACAATGGAAAAAGATGCTACCCCATTCCTATTTTTGTCCTATTGTTTTTGCAGCATTTTTCCACCAGAGTACATATTTAATAAGGCATCAATAATACATTAGAAGGCAGTGTGACAAAGGATGGAATTCGATTTGCCTACCTACATTCACGCATCTTGTAGAGCCTGACATTTACGCTAGTGAGTTAAACTCTTTTTGGACCTAAGGGAAATAAAAAATTACTTTGCCTCATATTTATTCTCCTCCAAATGTAGACAAATTTGATGTACAATAAATACAAAATGACATCCGAAGATGTAAGGGATTGTAGGTGTGTTCAACTGGAATATCACATGCACCAAGATGACAGCATATCCTTATGAGAAGAACTAAGGTTGCATTTTGTTAAACCCCTAAAAACCATTTCTGCATGTAAATCACTAATGAAGAAAGTGAACTAGTAGATTGCATGCTTAGTCAAAGCACTCCCAAACGTGCTTTTCCAAGAGTAACAGACTTGTTTCTTAATTTGAGGAATTTTTTTATATTGTAAAACTGCAATTCTTAAACCAGGTTGTGGCAGACTAGCATGACTATATGCTCCAAACTCATGATTCCCGTGATTGGAGAATTTGGATCACATAATATCAGATCCGATTTATGAATGTATTTGGAGACATAAAAAAGGCATATTTATGTACCCTGACATTTTTTGCTGCATCACCTTAGGTCTGATTGACTAAAACACATTCTGAGATTGATTTTTTCTTCTTTTCATATCTCTTTCCCACAGTCTTTTATTTACCTTTTATCTCTTGCTTATCTTTCTCTATATGTTGCTTCCTGTTCTTGTTCTGTTGTGTGTGGGGTTTTTTTTTAATCTTCTAATATTTATGACTCTCTCTTTTTACTGTGAATTAGCTACACTTTTTTTTTTTTTTTCCCAGTGTCCTCCTCTCAGTTCTGCTGTGGTTTCCATTATATTGTCCTCTATGTTAAAAGTACAAAAAAAGACCTTTCCTCAAAACCCCTGAGGTTCTCTTTGATACAGGCAAGTGGAAGGTGTCACAGCCTGTGGACAGGTAACCTGTACCATAGAAATTTTTCACGGCTTTACTCATTGATTTAGATACTCTATTAAATCAGGTAATCATGTACTTAAGTTTTCAAAAATCAATAGCATATAAGGACATTCAGAAGTGTTTTGTTAAACAGAATAATTCTAGACTTATGCAGCATTTTTCAATATTATCACTTAGCTTTAGCTTATCATTACTGATGGATGAAAAATTGGACATGAGCTGTCAATGTGTACTTACAGCCCAGAAACCAAATTCATCCATTCCTTCAGGCATATCAGCTGTGTGACTCTGCTTGCCTTCCACAAACTTGCTGGTGGTGCAATCAATCTATGTCATTGATGAAGACAGTCAACTACACCGGTCCCAGTGAAGACCCTTGAGGGACACCACTTGTTACTGGACATTAAGACATGGACTCTAACTCCTTGGATGTGGCCATCCAGCCAATTCCTATCCATTGAATTGTCCATCCATCAGACCCATTTGTCTCCAATTTAGAGATAAGAACGCTGTGAGGGACTGTTTCAAAGGCCTTACAGAAGTCCAGGTAGATGACATCAATAGCTTTTCCCTTGTGGACTGATGCAGTCAGTCCATCATAGAAGGCTACCAGATTAGTCAGGCATGATTTGCCCTTGATGAGGCCATCTTGGCTGTCTCCAATCACCTTCCTGTCTTCCATATGCTTCAACACAGCTTCCTGGAGGATCTGGTCCATGATCGTTCTGGCCACAGAGGTGATGTTGACTGGTCAGTAGTTCCCAAGGTCCTCCTTATTACCCTTTTTAGAATGGGTGTGATGTAATCAGCTTTAAAGACAGGGTGCATAGATGAAAAGCAACACAGTGAAGGTCACCCCAGAGGGCAGGCTAAGACACCCTTGCACAAAGCACAGGTCTGGTTTTGAACTGCTGAGTCATGATGTCCACTAGAAGACCAATCAGTCTCACAAATTCAAAAATGACAGCCTTAGGAAAGCCCAGAATTAAGAGCATCTATGTAACCTTAAGTGACAGAAGGGGACAGGACAACCATTTTAGCTGTAACATGGGGCAGTTCACCAACCGACTGAGTCCAGTATAAATCCTTAAGATTACTTTTGAGAGAAAGAAACATGACTTTTATACATACAGAGGGCCTAGGCTGCCTGCAAGCCTGAATAGCAGCTATGACTAGAAAGCTTTCTCCATCTGTAGAGAAAAGCCAGAGCAATAGACAGATGGGGATTTTCCCAGAAATGGATTTGTTTAGACGCACAGAAGATGACAATTTCAAGGTGACTGGTTATGTGCCTTGGGAGGTGCTTAGCATTAAGCTTTCAGGACAAGACCTCAATGTCATACTTCACCTTCCTGGTGAAAATAACCCTGATTGGTCTTTGAGATATTTTCAGGCTCTTCTAGAGGGATGTTCTCACGTGAATGTAAAGCCACCATCATTTACCAGAGAAAAAAGAATAATACTGCTTCACACACCATTAAAAAAGGACTGATTTGAGCTCCCAAAAGTGAAACAAGTAATGTAAACTCCTTCTAGTCCTTATGGTTTATGTGTGCTTGCTTGCTCCAAATTTAAAATATCACAAAAAGGGTTTTTTATGCTTTTTTCTGTTTGGTTGGTTGGTTGGTTTGGTTTTTTTTTTTGTTTGTTTGTTTGTTTCCAAATGAATCCTGGGCACAGGTTGTTCAAATGTTTGGTCCTCTCCATTTGTTGAAATGCACTGCTCAAAGCTAGGAGCTTTATTTTCATTCAAGCTCTTAATATTTTCTTGATTTGTTTGCATCTTTTTCATTCAGAATAGTCTGAATGAAGCTGTTCTGACTCATTGCATTCTTGTTATTGTATTTTTTATTTCTTAAAAAAGGTTTATCACACAAGCCTGGGAGATGTATTTGAAAAATCTGAAAAGCAGTATGAACACTGTATGTTTGAAAACAGAAATGTAACCAGTTCAGATCTTCAGCTAAACTCTTCCACTGGGTCCATAGCACTGATCTCAGATCAGCACTTGACCTGAAGTTTAGTTCCATGTATTTATATGTTTATTAGTTTTGGCTGCTGTGCAGAACTGTGGCTTAGTGATACTGTCCCAAAGCATCAATATTGGCGTAACTCTGCCTTTTAATACAGTGCCCAATGCTTTGTTTTATGAATTCATTTACTTAGTTTTGTTATTTTATTTTTTTAATGCAAACAGGAACAGGATGCTAAACCAAAAAATATTATTTTTAAGAGATTATTTTGAATTTTAAATGGCCGTGTTCTCAAAGATTGCATTACTTTACAGGTTCTCCAAAGGGGAGCGTGGGAATATTTTCAGTGAACTTAAATGTCTTCTTTTTTGTTTCCAAGTGCCTTTGATTATTTCAGTTATAGCAAGTCAGGATTTTATACTTCCCATTGGCCACAGCTTTGTTTTAAAGTCAATAATGCACTTAGCTACTTCAAAGACCCCTACTAGCAGTGCTCTAATAAGAGTCCTTAAGATGAATTGCAGCATCATTACTATTTGTGTTTTGGGTTGTCCTTGGCACAGCTACATTGTCCTTGTTATTACAAGCAAAAGGCAGAGCAAGTCATGAAAGCCATACTGCGCGGTTTAGGAGGGAGAGGATATTTCCAGCCTGCAGAATGAGTATTTTGACCTTTGACCTTGTATCCAATTCAATCCCACAGTAAAAATGGCTGTCATTTAAAAAGCACTTAAATGCTTTTCACATTACCCAGTGAAGAATACAATTCACAACATATCAGACACTTGCCAAAATTGAAATTAGTGCCTTAGACATGAGACCTGCAAGTAGCCACCACTAAATGCTATCATTTCAGGCATTTGTGCAGAAACAGCATCCTAAGTTCAGCTTACCTTTGAGCCAATGCTTAAAATATATCATTCTGCAGTGATGAAAGAATTCAGGCTTTGGTGTAAATGCCTGAAGACTGTCCACAGAATGTCACTACATGTCAGGAAAGTGCCTCAAAGTAGTTTGGAAGAGAAAGACAAAGAAGACTGGGATATTTTCCCTTAAAAATGGGTATGAGTAAGAATGAACATCATAAATATAAATGAAAATACAGATATTCAAAAGACAGCACATCTGAACATCTCAAAAAAGACCAAAAGAACTTGCAATGAAAGAGAAGTCTGACAAATGCAGACAACAAAGGAGAACTTTTTCCTCACAGCATGTCAGTAGAAGATGAAATTGTGCCATAAGATATCTATGAAGCTAAGAACTTAGCAAAGCAGGATGTTTCTATAGATAGCAAAAACATCCAGATTTACTATTATAGTTACAATTTTTAGGAAGGATATAGCACCTCAACAATTTGAGGGTAACAGCCCTAATGACTAGAGACAGGTGAGACTTACTGTGGGAAATGTGTAGGTAGAATAGAGCCCCAGCATAGCCCTGTCCCTGGGGCTTTACCATTCCCCAAAGCATCTGGAGCAGGCCACTGACAGGCTGAGGACAGCAAAAAACATGGATCTTGGGTCTGATCTAATCTGGCAACTTCAGTCTCTCCAAATTTTACACAAGAATTGTTCACAGTAAGCACAATCCTAGCAAATGCTTTCTGGTCCTAACATTAATGGCCAGTAACACCCACAAGTCCTTTGAAGAAAAATATTAAACATATAAATAAAATACAAACTAAATTATTCCCCAGGATGCAAGGGTGTAGAACATCAGCAACAGAGAAATCCTATTACTTCTGCTGGAGTTGCCATCCATGTGAAAGAACCTAGGAATTACAGGAAATTGAGAGAAACAGATTTTTTTTAAATCAAAGAGCAACTTTTTAGACTAAAGCAGTAAAAGTTTAGAAAAGGCTCAAATGTGGTCCAAAACTGAAGCAAATCAGCAGTGCTACTAACAGTAATGAGCACTAACTGTTCATGACTTCCATATCAGAGGGAGTGCTTAGTGTAGCATTATTGTTTTAGGACTATAGCCTCCTTTTTGAGGACAGAAACCTCACATTTTTGGGTTTTAATTTTTCTGTTCAGCATTTGTAGCTTTCAAAGAACTTTTCTCTCCTTTCAGGTCAGACAGTTCAGGCTTCAGTATGTAGCACACCAATCAACTCTTCCTTAAAAATATCTTCACTTTCTTCTTGCATTGATTATTTTGACAAACTGAGGATTTGCCTCAATCTGTATCTAAGACAGAAGTAAAAGTTTATGATTTTTCTTCTTTTCATCAGTAGGCTCATTTCAACCAACAGAACAATTCTTTGTCTCCACCAGGCAGAAGTCTGTCTGGATCTGGAGTCACCTGACATAAAGCAACGGGACTTTCCCAAAGTAACAGAAAGGCAAAAGGGGAGGGAGGAAAAAAGACCCTACAAGTAACTGCTATTTGGAGTAATGAAATCTGGCCTCCTAACAATCTGAATACCTTCTTCCATAGTCTTCACTGATCTTCCCAGGAGCTCCCCATGCCACTCTCCCCCTCTACTCCACTCCCATGAGACTCCACCTGGAGTACTGCATCCAGATCTGGCATCCGCAATGCAATAAAGACATGGACCTGTTAGAGCAGGTCCAGATGAAGGCCACAAAAGTGGTCAGAGGACTGGAACACCTCTCCTGTGAAGAAAGGCTGAGAGAGTTGGGGTTGTTCAGGCTGGAGAAGAGAAGGGTCTGGGGAGACCTCACTGTGGAAAGATGGAGAGAGTTTTATCCAGGGCCTGTAGTGACAGGACAGGGGGCAATATTTATAAGCTGAAAGAGGGTAGATTTAAACTGGATATAAGGAAGAAATTTATTACCATGATGGTTGTAAGACACTGGAGCAGGTTGCCCAAAGAAGCTGTGGATACTCCATCACTGAAAGTGTTCAAGGTCAGGCTCAATGGAGCTTTGAACAACATCATCTAGTGAAAGATGTCCCTGCCCACAGCTGAGTGTTTGGACTGGATGGTCTTTAAATGTTCCTTCCAACCCAAACCACTCTGTGATTCTATTCCTGTGTCTCAAAATGTCCAGTTCCCCCCTGTCTAAACATACACACATGCACAGAGCTTAAGCTCTGTCCCATGTTCTCTAAGATTTCCTCTCCATTTACACTGACTGGCTATCCAAATGATGTCAGCAAAAGTGGCAAGGATCAAATTCTCCTTGCTGTTCCCACAGGAAGGACATTTGGCACCTGCTTGCCACTTTTTACAAAACATGTGAAGGACTAATATTTGAGACTAATTTGACTGAAATTGGATAATGAGTTTAAGAGCACTTTAAGAGGAAGATGTTGATGGACAGATATCTGGAACATGGAGTTCATACTTTCTAGAAAAAAGCAGACAAAGTGTAGAAGGTAGTGTTGGATCATGGCATGTTGTAACAATGCAAGTTAAAGCAAGCTCAACAGTTTCCCACAGATAAATATTTCCAAAGGGAAACAGGACCAATCAGTGCCACATGCCAGGCTGGAGTGGTAGTTCCTGTAATATTATGTTAATTATTATTTAATAATGACATAAGTAAGAATGGAAGTAAAATTAATTATTCTCTGGTATGATAGCAAAGGAACTGTTCTATCTTTGCAACAGTACATGAAGAAATTATCACAGCCAAATGTGCCTTGTCTTCTTACAGTCCCTTTCCAGCCTCATGCTGCCCACACTCATCTCTTCTCCTTCCAGACAAACAGATTCCAAAAGCAGGAACAGCTATGTTATACCGTGTCATGCATACAAACGGTCTAGTTACTTTTTAATGGAAAAACATATATTTGTTTTCTTTGTAATTATTAGATTATAGTAATTATTGTCTGTTCCAAGAGAAAAATCTGTTAAGTTGCATGAACAAATCAGGTTGCAAAAAAAAGAGAGCTGATAATAGGAACCCTTTATTCTGCACTCATTCATTCTTTCTCTTGTTCTCATTTGGGGAAGATAGAGAGAATGTTACCTGCAAATAAAGTTGCCAAATATCTCTGCACTTCAGTTGTTCATTTAACTGTGTGGATGCAGTCTTCAATAAATAGAGATGCAACTCAGGAGAGTTTTCAAAGCTTCACCCATATTTAGGAACAAATCTAGATTTCTTAGGACACCGCTCAATGAAGGAATGCCTCCCTCCTTCAAACTATTCAGTGAGAAAGCCAACACTTATTTACTGAGAACTGATTAAACCCTGCTCTGAAGGCAAAATTATTAATGTCCTCTAGGCTTCTTCTCTGCTGTAATCACTGTAACTTCTGACAGTTTTGTAAATATTAACTATTTTTTGCTTCATCAAACTTCTATAAAGTTTGCAAGTGATTTTTGTTATCTTACTAAGATATGAGGCAGAGAGAGTTAAAGTCAAAAGTATCTAAAATTAGCAGATTCCTAAATTACTACCTGATTTTTCATGATGTTTAGCATCTTACAGCATTTCACACACAAAGCAGATCTCCTAGTAGCTTTAATAGCAATGGTAACTGTTCAGAACCTCTGCAAAACAGAACTCATGCTTTCAAGTTGGAAACATGAAAAAAAGCAGAACTCACAGTTCCCATTCATGAAAGATTTAAGTGACTTGCTCAATAACAGAAAGTCAAACCAGGTCTTCTGAAGTGAACAACCAGCTATGCTCCAGCCCCCTCAATCAAGGGGGCTGTGCAATGGATGAGTTAGAGGCCTGTAGAAAAAAGAAAAAAGAAAAAAAAATATGCCCTTCTTTTTAAGTTTCAGATTATAGTGTTTCAGAATACATACAGGGCAAGGAGGCAAGTGAGGCTGTACAAAAAACCTGAATCTTAACACATCCTAAGCCTCTGTATTCCTGTCATTTTTATGTTTAATAAACATTATTATGCATTCATATACACATATGAAACAAATGACTGTCTCATTTATGCAGACTGAGGAAGGAGGATGGAAGAGTGTCTTTAACCCGAGGATAAGTTTGACATAGGCATCATGGCTCTCTTGAGGTGGATTTGCAGTTGCTGTACAAAGCTCCATTTCTCATCCCCTATTTGAAATGAGGTGACATCTCTAGCCTTTATCACAAGAGGGCCTGAGCAGCTCTGATCTGTCATTCATTTCTCTTCTCACCAGAACTGCCAGGAAGGGAAGATCCATGATCTCTGGATGGAAAACTGAAGCTCAATCTGGCTTCTTCAGCTCACCAGACATCACCCTGGGAAACTGGAACCCAGTTGATACACGCACAGGAGGCTGGTGCTCTATCTATATGGCACTCCTTCAGGCAAGAGACCCTCTCAGCTGCTCTCCACAGTGGTTTCTTTCTGCTCACCTGCTTGACTGCCTCACCCTTAGCAGGGAAGTACTCTGACTGTTACAGTTCCACAACACCCACAGAAACATCTCATTTTCACAAAGAAGATGAGCTGGATTTTCATTGCATGATATACAATAAAATTTCAATAAAACAAGGAGTGAGTGTGGCCGATTGACCCTGGCTGAATGCCAGGTGCCCACCAAAGCCGTTCTATCACTCCCCCTCCTCAGCTGGACATGGGGAGAGAAAATATAGCAAAGGGCTCATGGGTCGAGATAAGGACAGGGAGAGATCACTCACCAATTACCATCATGGGCAAAACAGACTCACCTTGGGGAAAATTAACTCACTTTATTACCAATCAACCAGAGTAGGCTAAGGAGAAATAAAACCAAATCTCAAAACACCTCCCCTCCACCCCTCCCTTCTTCCTGGGCACAACTTCACTCCCAGATTCTCTACCTACCCCCGCCCAGCAGCTCAGGGGGACGGGGAATGGCGTTTATGGTCCGTTCATCACACGTTATTTCTGCCACTTCATCCTCCTCAGGGGCAGGACTCATCACACTCTTCCCCTGCTCCAGCGTGGGGTCCCACCCACGGGAGACAGTCCTCCATGAACTTCTCCAATGTGGGTCCTTCCCACGGGCTGCAGTTCCTCACAAACTGCTCCAGCATGGGTCCCTTCCATGGCGTGCAGTCCTTCAGGAGCACTCTGCTCCAGTGTGAGTCCCCCACGGGGTCACAAGTCCTGCCAGAAAGCCTGCTCCGTGGGCCCCTCTCTCCACAGATCCGCAGGTCCTGCCAGGAGCCTGCTCCAGCGCGGGGTTCCCACGGGGTCACAGCCTCCTTCGGGAACCCACCTGCTCCAGCGTGGGGTCCTCCCCGGGCTGCAGGTGGAGATCTGCTCCAGCGTGGACCTCCCTGGGCTGCAGGGGGACAGCCTGCCTCACCAGGGGCTTCCCCACGGGCTGCAGGGGAATCTCGGCTCAGGCGCCTGGAGCATCTCCTCCCCCTCCTTCTTCACTGACCTGGGGGTCTGCAGGGTTGTTTCTCTTACATGTTCTCACTCCTCTCTCCAGCTGCTGTTTCTGTCTGTCCCAGCCACACAAAGCCAATACAGTGAGAAAACTGCATTTTGCCCCATATTTCATACCACAACATTCCATTTTCAAATGGGAAAGCAACAAAACAAGATTTTGAGCAGCCTTCATGTTGACTATAGTCTCCCTCACAAAAAACAGCTAGTCTTTTTTATGTCATAAGCAGGCTCAGAGAATCTCTCAAGGTTTCTGCCACTTCTAGTCAGAAAAAAACCAATGTTGTTTGATCCTTGCACTTATAAAACATGCTCACTGAGCACCCACAGGACTGAGGTTTTTACTTTTGCCATTAGATAAGGAGTACCTGAGTGATACAACAAATCAAATGAGGGTTACATTTTCTAGAAGACAATCTCATGGCTGAAATAATTAAAAATATCCAAAACCCCAACCAACCAACCCTCCACTTTTCTTCCACCAGTTTATTTCACTTGTACCTATTGATGAGAAAAGAGTAGGCATTAATTATCCTTTCCCACATGTTTACATACTGCATCAAAGCAAACCTTAATTTAGTATTATAATAAATGGAGCATGTGCAATGAGTTGGGTCTTTTTTTTCCTTACCAGTTACTGTACCACTTTTCTATTGCAATAAAGGGGACCAATATGCAATGAAACCTAACAAAATAAACCAAAACCAAAACCAAAACCAAACAAAAACCCAATAACAAACAAAAAAAAAAAAAAAAAAAAGAAAAAGAAAAGGCTTTGGTTTTTTAAGATCATGCTGTTCATAACAGCATTAACAATTGCTGGGCCAGGCACTGGGAAATGGTAGCTACAGATTAACTCAAGAAACACTTTGAAGCCAACATGGCTTCATTAAGGGCTAATGGTGCCTGACAAATTTGGTGGCCTCCTATGATGGGGTTACAGCATTAGTAGATAAGGGAAGAGCAACTGACAACATCTACCTGGACTTGTGCAAAGCATTAGACACTATCCCACACAACATCCTTGGCTCTAAATTGGAGCGACATGGATTTGATAGATGGACCACTCAGTGCATAAAGAATTGGCTGGATGGTCGCACTTAAAGAGTTGCAGTCAGTGGCTCCACCTCCAAGTGGAGAGCAGTGATGAGTGGCCTTCCTCAGGGGTTGCTATTGGGACCAGCACAGTTTAACATCTTTGTCGGCAACATGGACGGTGGGATTGAGTGCATCCTCAGCAAATATGTTGACAACACCAAGCTGTATGGTGTGGTTGACATGCTGGAAAGAAGGGATGCCATCCAGAGGAACAGGCTTGAGAGCTGGGCACTTGCAAACCTCATGAATTTCAACAAGGCCAAGTGCAAGATCCTGCACATGGGTGGGGGCAATTCCAAGCACAAATACAGTCTGAGTGGAGAATAGATTGAGAGCAGCTATGAGGAGAAAGACTGGGCAGTATTGGTAGATGAGAATCTCAACATGACCCAGCACTGTATGTTTGCACCCCAGAAAGCCAACCATATCCTGGGCTGCATCAAAAGAAGCGTGACCAGCAGGTCAAAGGAGGTGATTCTGCCCCTCTGCTCTGCTCTTATGAGACCTCACCTGGAGTGCTGCATTCAGCTCTGGGGTCCCCAACATAAGAAGGACATGGACCTGTTGGAGCAAGTCCAGAGGAGGGCCACAAAGATGATCAGAGGGCTGGAGCACCTCTCCTCTGAAAACAAGCTGAGAGAGTTGGGGTTGTTCAGCCTGGAGAAGAGAAGGCTCCGGGGAGCCCTTATGGCAGCCTTCCAGTATCTAAAGGGGACCTATAAAAAAGCCGGAGAGGGACTTTTTGCAAAGGCATGTAGAGATAGGACAGGGGGTAATTAGCTTTAAACTGAAATAGGGTAGATTTAGATTAGATGTAAGGAAGAAATTCTTTGCTATGAGGATACTGGGGCACTGGAACAGGTTGCCCAGAGAAGTTATGGATGCCCCATCCATGGAAGTGTTCAAGGCCAAGTTGGATGGTGCTTTGAGCAACCTGGTCTAGTGAATGATGTCCCTGCCCATGGCAGGGGGGTGGTGGAACTAGATGATCTTTGAGGTCCCTTCTAACCCAAAACATTCTATGTTTCTATGATTAAAATTCAAACAACTTCTCAGGAAATTTAGTGATGAAAACAGAAGTTTACCAGAAACTGGTTTCCTCTACTTAGAAAGAGGTCCCAGTGCACCTGGTAACTAATTGTCAACCTATAAAGCTAAGAAGCGACAAGCAACTTCCCACTCCCCCACTTTGTTTCATCTCTTGCACATATTGCCACTGCGTAAAGTGCATATGATTTTTTCTCCCCCAAAACATCAGTACAGATGTAAAATAAATCCGTTGAGTTCAATGAGGCTCAGTGACAAGAATATATTTCATAAGAACTTTACACAGAAGCAGAATCTGGTATGTGGACTTACTGGACAAAAGAAATTAAACAAAACTATTGAAGTAATATCACATTACGTGAAAACACATCTAGCAATCTTTTTTGTTCCGTATTTCATAATGTTACAATGCAGCAAAATACGATATGCAATAAATACAATGCTGTACTAAGATCTCACGTAAAAGTCCATGACAAACATTTTGCCCAAACTGCTCTTCTTCAGTCCTACTTTCTCCTTATCTTCAGGATTTGTCTTGCCTATTTAAAAGGTTAATTGTCATTTTTCTCAATATTGACTGCGCTGTTTTTCATGTTCTGTGGGACTGCAACATCCCTGGAGTTGGTGGACTTCTTCCTTCATCACAGGCATTTCTGAAAGGTGTCAAGCTCCTTCATTTCACATAGAAATCCATGCTCAGTACACATCAAACTGTTCAGGACTCAGTAGCTATGAATTTTATTACCTTTCTATCATCATGGCAAACCCTATCTGGGCAAACAGAGATCTCCAAGCCAACAAACCCACAACTGAAGAGCCAGTCCATCAAAGATCTGTAACAGAGCTGTCACATCCCTAGGGCAACAGGCAGAAGGAGGACAAACAGCATACAATGATGAAGGAATTGTATGAATTTCACTGCCTGCATGAGAAAGACCACACAACTTACTTTCTTAAGCACTTCATCTCCTTGCCTACCCCAGATTACAATGCTGAACCCAGCCTAAACTCCAACACAGCCCTTGGGAAACTTCTGGGATGGGCACTGGTTTAAGGACAAAATGATACTGATTTCCAAACTGGTAGATGAAAGGAAGTATGATGACTCTTGAATGTCATCAGCATATCTAATGTGAAGGTGATTTTATTTCCTGTGAGGGAATAGCATTTTACACATTCCTGCACTCCCCATCAACAGCCAAGCACGGAGAAAGGAAGGCTGGTGAAGCTTTCCACTTTTTCTCATCTACATAAGTCTACAAATTGGGATGAATACAATGAGATCCTTAATTAAAAACCTTAAGTCCAAGAACTATTCCAGCCCCAAATTTCTTTATCTAGTTTTCTTTTTTTTTTCTTTTTTTTAATTAGGCCTGTTATACGTGAGATGATTTGTGCCAAAGTCCTTGCCAAATGGGAGCATCCAAATTTGCTTGTCTTACTGCAGCATCTGAGGTGGAAAGGTCTAAGCATAAGCCAGTCAGGCTTATTTGACAGTTACATCAGCTTTTTTTTTTTTTTTTTTTTTTTTTTTTTTTTTTTGCATTAGGCTGAGCATACAGTCACTGATTTGGAATAATCAGAAAACAGCTCTCATCTGTCAGACCCTGATAGGGACCTGCAGTACAGGGGTATGTGGGAAATATCACTGATAAGCTGCTGCATTTATTACCTAGAAAAATCAATTATCTGCTCTGAGGTAACAACAGTCTCCTGGAAACATGAAAGAGAAATAACAGCAAAAGGGGATTAATGGAACAGTTAGTGTGGTATTGATTAGGCCCCTGGTTTGTCCAGCTCAGTCTGGATTTGGCTAAAAAGAAACAAAAGTCAACCCTATCCAAATACCAACAGAATAGATTTTTTTTCAGTGGTAAGAGGAGCAGACCCTGCATGCAAAAAAATACACACTAAGTGGGGTGGCTGTAATGTTTTATATAGCCTGAAGTCTCCAAGAATAGTAGTTTTATGCAGAATAAGTCATGCAAATGCACAAAATTTTCATGCCATTATCCCTCTCTCCTTCCACCATTAACATAAACCACGTTGGAGGTGAAAACCTTGTTCATTTGGCAAATGTTAAGAGCAGAAACTACCAGAACAATAATTCCGAATAAAAGATATATGATAACGTTTCCCCAGACAGAGGGAACACCTGAATATCTGGTATTCTGTTTTCAAAGAAAGCTTCAGGCTGTTTGTCCTTTTGCAGAGCACAGAGGAAATCCACTTTCTAGCACTGGCTTCTTTGATGGTTCACAAACTCTAGGAATTGAGATGTTTTCATGCTTTCCAACAGAGTGCGTAGTCATAAAGTGACAAAAATAAGCTGTGGTAGTGGACTTTTTCTCTTCTTAAAAGATGAAGGCCTTTCCATGTTTTGAAATAGATCTGATTTTACTTAATACAGTCACTTAAGACCTGGACATGGAATAAGCAATGAGCTGGAGGAACATAAAGGTAATGCAAGACTAAGGAAGTTAGTTAAAAGTAGTTAAAATAAGGAAGAATGTTGAGGGGCTGAACACGCCGTCTGATGACAGGTAAAAGTAAGAGCTAACAATTAAAAAATATATATTTTAAATATAGTTGATGAACCTAAGGACACCAAAATCCACAGTTTCCAGGAATGAACTAAATTCCTCTCCATTTTCATTCTTACAGAAGTAGATATATTTTAGCCAGGGTAATGACAGATGAATAAACAAACATCATTGTTAACTGGTACATAACATGGTACAATGCAGAACAGTATACAGCTCCTGGCTGCCCAGAACACTGCATCCACTCACCTCAGGAAAAGAGACACACTCAAGGGAAAAGAATGTGTAAGCAGCACTATTTACGTGCCTGCATATCCATTGTAATGTACCAAAGAATGTGCCTAGATGTAAATTACTGAAAATCATAATCCTTTAGCACTGCTCCTTGTCAAAAAGAACGGTTTATAGGAACTTTGCACTCATGGAAAACAAAAAAGATTATCCTTTCCTTCAACATTTTTTTTGCTTCTCTATCACCCCCACCCACAACCCCACCTGAATGTCACCAACCTGTCACTTTCTTTATTATATTTGTCTCTAAATTCAGGGCTACATCCTCTAGAGATTTTAATTTTTGAAAGCATATATTGTTGAAGGCAACTTCAACAGGAGGAGACTAGGTGAAAAGACTACCCTCCAAAATTTTTAAAAAATTAATAAAATTAATTTTCCATGTAATTTTTTTTTTGGGGGGTGGGGGATTTTGCAACCTTGTAGCTAAAACTGGAAGCTCCTAAAAACAACAGTCATTCAACAATAACTTAATTTTTCAAATATAATACTGGTGTCAGTGATTGAAGAGAAGGACTTCCCAGATCTCCCTTCTGACCTTTATTCATACTTGCATTCATCCACCACATAAACTGTGACAAATGAATTTCCAATCAGATCTGTCCTTGAGGCTACTACAGAGATGCACAAACCTGATAAGGAAGGTAAGAGAGGAAACAAGGGCCTAGTCAGTAAGGGACACCTTGTTCAGTAAGAGCCTGTACTTCTCTAGATTAAAGTTAACATAGAAATGCAGCTTCAGCTTTTTGCATAACCTCCTTTTTGCATCACTGAGCTTTGGGGGTTTTTTAAACATACATGGGTAAATAATGTGTGAGAGTGCTTCATTCTGTGCGTCTCAAAGATGCATTTTTCCCAGGAGTGATCCAGAGTGTGACTGGCTCCATGCAGTAACAGCATGATAAAGATAACAGGTCTTAGTAAAATGCTGCTCACTTCTTTAAGCATTGTACAACAATAACCATTGCCTCTTCAGCAACTGTAAATAATTAAGTGACTTTTATGTTGCTTATTAGAAACAAATTTCTAATTATGCTGGGTAAAAGAAGTGAGAACATTTCTGTGGGGGTTTCTAGCATTTAATTTCACATGGATCTGAGGAAATGGGGCTCTTAATATTTGTTAGACTCTACCACTTGCTGGTACACACAATAAGAGCAAGCAACTAGTACCAGAATAGCATGTAATAAACTGCATCAGAGGACCAAGCAGTATAATGAATCAGCGAGCACCAGTGAGCCCATGAATCACATAGGTAACAAAAGTTTCAAAGCAGCATCAACTGACCTGCATCTGAAAAGCTAAAACTCCAGCTGAAATGCAGCAATTACTACAAAAGCCATTGCAGGGGGGATATACACCTCATCCTGCACACACGGCCAAGAACAGCAAAGCTTTCCAGACAGCCTTGCAGGAGCCAGAGACTTTCTCATTCCCTCATTCCAGGTCTCAAACCTGCAGTCCGCTCCAATCTTAGTTAACACCAGTGCCCAACTCGCCCACTGCACCTCAGTGATGTTTGACACTCCTGTACTGTTTCTGGAAGAATGGCTCCCGGGAAAAGGTAACACACAAGATAGATAGGAGGCCTCTTTGGAGCACTGCCCACCAGTGAGACAATACTAAAATCACTAAGTCACTTTCCCAAAGATGCAATGCAGTTCAGCAGCAGTCATTAGAACACGAGTTTACTGAGTCTGCTTTACCTTGCTCCATCAGCCTAGCAACAAAATTTCAATAATTATCTCTCAATATTTGTTATTTATGTGTCGTATCATACTCTTGAGCAAGCTGCATACAGGAGAAAGTAATTCAGAAAAAGAAAATCTGGAAAGTCAGGATACAATCTTTTCTAAAAGTAATTAAGTGTAGATCCCGCAAAACTGAAAATTATTTCTTAGCCTCAATTTCACTTTTACACAACCCAATTATAATGAAAAAACTAAGCAGAGTAAGAACATGAAACAAGGTAACAGCAGTGCTGAAACTTCAGGACAGGAAACTATGCAGAAATCTATTCAATTGCAGCACTTAAATGGATATATTGCAACAAATTAGATACTGAAAATCTGAATAAAGCATAAAAGTATGTATTTTGCTGTATTCAGGTGAAAACAATCAGAAGCAGAAGCATAAACTAAACTAAGTTTGGTCAAAGTTAATAATAAAAATCCAAATGATTCCCTGAAATTGCCAAGCTATAGCATTCAAACCAGTATTACATGTTACACTCTTCCAACACACTGAAATGAGTTTGGAGATCACATGTAAAAGACTAATTTACTTAGCCCTATCTACTGTCTATTCGTAGCAATGACACTGAAAGCATTTAAATATATTATTCATCAGAGTCTAGAAGCAGAAACTCAGAAGTGACTCTATACACTCCATGGAAGAATTCAGAAGTGGAGGCCTGGGAACAAGGCTCAAACCATGTCTTTCATGCTGTGTGTTGTTTTATTTAAGTGAAGCAGCGTCCCAGTCATTCATAAATTACTGATGTCTTGTATCCTCCAGTCCATCTGTTCCTGCAGGGCTGAGAGAGGGAAGGTGTTCACTGATTCATAGGCCTTTCAGCTTTTCCAGAACACACCTTGAATATTTATCTGCTGCCTTCATCATATAGACCAACTGTTCCTGAGGAGGAAAATGTGGATACGGATATGAAAAGGGAGCACAGGTCTTTGGTTTGGCCTCAGTAAATCTTTCAGCATAATATTACTATGGAATCCATATCCTAAGTATAATCATCGAGAGGCCCAAAGACTGCAACAGGATTTGTTACTCTTGTTTTGAGCATCCGAGCAAATCCCCGGGGTCTTGGTAAGACATACCACAGAGCCAAGAACATGTTGGTGAAGGTCACAGGGGTATGAAGAAGGAGATGAGAAGAACATTTTATTCCGAACATCCCCATTAACTTTTCTTCTACAGAAGAAATGCAAAGAGGCGGAGCTGGATATAAGCAAGCGCTAGTTATGTGAAACAAAGAGGATTTCACAAGTCTTTTGACTTGTGAGGGAAAATTTCCATTGTGCAGAAAGAAACTAATTTCTCTGCAATGCGGACAGAGTTAAGTTTGCCAGGCCTAAGCCGAGGGACCAGGTGTGCTCCTCTTGGGAATGAAGGACAGGAGAGACAAATGCTGCTTGCCAAAGGAGGCAAGATCCTGCACATAACACCACACTACACTGAAGTCCTCTCTCTGCAGCAGCCCACCCAGGGCTCAGGTGCAGACAGACTGCAACGCTCTCACCACCCATAACAGTCTGTAAACAGCAAGTGTTGGGAGGACACAGAATAGCTGAAGTGCAAGACAGCAGAGCTTGGAGATTTGAACAAAGCAATGAGACCTTCAGGAGTTTGTCCCTCACAAACGACCATGAATATCAAAAAGAGACCACCATCTCATCTCAGATTCATCCTTCAATCTCATGAGGCATATAGCTTTCAGCTTCAGCTGGAGTCAAATCCACAGCAGCTGACTCAAGATACTACACAGTTAAACTTCCTTAATGCCTGTAAAATTATGAGAATCACCAATGAACAATATTGAAGGAGTTTGCTGAAGCCTTAGAAAAGCACAGAGATATGTTTATAAAGACAACTAATACATACTGACTGTGCTGGGCATCCAACCATAGATTTTTATTTCTCCCATCTGCAATTTCAAAGTGGTAGGAGAGTGGAGTTGTTAAGAACATGCTTTCTTAATTACTTTAGTACATACCAGGCTGGCTATCCCAGTCCCAGTCCCAATCCCAATCCAAACATGCCAAAGGAAATCAAAGATTTGTTTAGAGTTTGAGGTGTTAACCTGATAGTTTGCAACTCCTTATTCCCGTTGCAAGCCAAGGAATCCTGTTAAATGCAGGGAGTCAACAACACAGAGATTTTGCCTGCCTTTGTAACATTCTTTCAAAATATTGGCTAAATTCTGCAGTATTCATTGCAAAATCTCACCTCCTTAGGCTTTACGGCTGACCTAGACCGTAGGTCTGTTTGGAGTAAGAAATATTTTCACTGAGTTATGGATATGTATTAACTTTGCATGGCAATGTTTTGGTAGCAGGGGGGCTACAGGGGTGGCTTCTGTGAGAAGCTGCTGGAAGCTTCCCCCATGTCTGATAAAGCCAATGCCAGCTGGCTCCGAGACAGACCCACCTCTGGCCAAGGCCCAGCCCATCAGCAATGGTGGTAGTGCCTCTGGGAGAACATATTTAAGAAGGGAGAGAAAAAAGGTGTGCAATTGCAGCCAGAGAGAGGACTGCAAATGTGTGAGAGAAACAACCCTGCGTACACCAAGGTCAGTGAGGAAGGAGGGGGAGGAGATGCTCCAGGTGCCGGAGCGGAGATTCCCCTGCAGCCCGTGGTGAAGACCCTGGTGAGGCAGGCTGTCCCCCTGCAGCCCGGGGAGGTCCACGGTGGAGCAGATCTCCACCGGCAGCCTGTGGGAAGCCTACGCCAGAGCAGGCTCCTGGCAGGACCTGTGGACCTCTGGAGAGAGAAGCCCACGCTGGAGCAGGTTTTCTGGCAGGACTTGTGACCCTGTGGGGGACCCACGCTGCAGCAGTGTGTGCCTGAAGGGACGTAGAAGGGACCCACGTTGGAGCAGTTTGTGAACTACAGCCCACGGAAAGGACACCCACTGGAGAAGTTCACGAAGGACCGGGTCCTGTGGGAATGACCCCTCGCTGGAGCAGGGCAAGAGTGTGAAGAGGAAGGAGCAGCAGAGACAATGTGTGGGGAACTGACTGCAACCCCCATTCTCCATTCCTCTGCGCTGCTTGTGGGGGAGGAGGTAGAGAGAACCAGGAGTGTAGGGTTTAGGGATTAATCCGTGCGGGGCCCGGACGACGGAACACCAATGTGATGATCAAAGTCGCCAGTTTATTGAGCTGAGCTAATCATTTTTATACAATTCTCTAAGTTGTTGAGAGACTTTGATTGGCTACTACATGCAAGCACTTGGTGTCCACATGCACACGCATAAGCAGTGATTGGTTACATCGGTACTGTCCACGTGCACAAACATAAGACATAATTGGTTGTGTTAATTAGAGCATACAAGACTTGTCTTAGTCCAATTGGTCAAGATAAGCCCCTGAATTGAGGTTGTTTGTGCCAAGTTCCCTTTATCGTGGAATGTGCACCTGTGTTTTCCTAATTGGGATCTTTCTTCTTCTATCTTCTTATTTATTCTGTTCAAGGCCTTCTAAAGGCGCCTGGAACAGTCTTGTGACCATGAGCTATTTTCAGGTCCAATAACTAACTTCCATATAACTGAACCCTACACAGGAGTGGAGTTGAGCCGGGAAGGAGGGAGGGGTGGGGGAAACTGTTGTAAGATTTAGGTTTTATTTCTCATTATTCTGATTTGATTGGTAATTAAATTAATTTTTCCCCAAGTCGAGCCTGTTTTACCCATGACGGTAACTGCTGAGTGATCTCCCTGTCCTTATCTCAACCCATAAGACTTTAATTATATTTTCTCTCCCCTCTCCATCTGAGGAGGGGGAGTGATAGAGCAGCTTTGGTGGGCACCTGGCACCCATGCAGGGTCATCCCACCACAGGTTATAAAAATTTAGCTGAAGCATGTTCTGGTTCACTGCTGAAGCATCATGGAATGGAAGCAAGTACATTTCAATTATTTGCAGTGAGGTTACAGGCACAAAATATAGCCAACCCCATGAACAATAAATTCACTTGACTCTTCACCCTTGGTCTTTAAGAATTTTAGAGCTTTTCAAGACATCCTGAAATTATTTCACCAAGACACATAATGAAATAAAGTTTCAGTTCAAACTCAGAGCTGACTAGTAAGCCAGTTTGCTTTGTTTTCTGATGCAACATCCCCTTCCTGCCCACACTGGGGTTGGGGGTCAGGGGAAGACACTGGCAACACTTCCTTACAATTTTCTCAAACAGCTTTCTTGAAAAACGTGCTGCCTTCATAAAAGATTTTACACACCTGGCATGCTCTACTAAGCAGATCAAACCCATCTTTCTCTTTTCCTCCTGCAGTAACTGTTCCCCATTTCAAAGCTTTCAAGGTTTTCAAATGTTCCCATTCTGAAGACCTCAAATTCAATACACATTTCCCTCATCCCCACAAGAGAGAAAGGCACAGAACAGCTAGTGGGAGGTGGGACAATGACAATACCACTACCCAAACAGTTTAACACCAGTTAAGGTCAAGTCTCTTCTTATTCTATTCTAGCTATGCTTGGTAGCTACTTTCAGGCATACAACTATCTCACAATGAATAAAAAGCAATTTACCTCTTATGACAGACTTCCCGTGAGTGTGGTTACTACAGAGTAGTTAAAATGTTCTAAAGCCAGTGGTAGTCCGTTTCTTTGGAAGGTTACAGAAAAAAAGACTATCCCCTGAAATCCAAGTCTGTAATCTGGAGCAGAGAGAAAAAAAAAAAAAAAAAACAAAAAAAACCAAAAAAACAACCCACAACAATCTGAGGAGTTTCTCAAAATCCAGTGAAGTGCTTAAACTACCAGACCCCTGGTTCTCCCCCACCTCCAACCAGAAATCTTACCCTGGAGTCAAGAATCAAGGAGAGGCTTATCACTACTGACATATTTATCAGAGTTATACTTTTGGCTAAGTATTTTAATTCCTGAGGGTTGTTTTTTTTAGAGAAAATACCAGCCAGCTTTTCTGTAAATGACTTTGGCAATGTGTCTACACAGTATTTTGAAACCAAATGAGAACTTTTTCTTATGGAACTTCAAGCTCGCCAAAGACTCACTAATTCCAGTCAGAAGCCAAGCAGACAACTAGTGCAGGCACCATGTTCCACCTCGTAAACTGGCCAGATAACTTTTCTGAAAGCAGGTTACACTGCTTCTAGATTCAGACTCAAAATATGAGTGGAAAAAATCATATGCCTGCCTGTAAAAAGATGCAATCACTGGAATATTCACCTTGATAGAAAGCCATTTCTCACCAATATACAAAAAACAAGCTCCTATGATTTCAACTCTAAGCCTCTATTTTCTATAATAGTCTGAGTACACATTGTCTTAATTGCAACACTTGAGTTTATGCTAAAGTATAAAACAAAAAAGCAGTCCAGATGATAGTCTAAAAAAATAGTCCAGATTTTTATCCTTTTTTTTTTTTTTTTTAAAGACTAGAAAAGCCAATCTCTGTCTGATAAACTACAGCTCATCTTACTTCCACATAAAAGTCTGACTTATAGAGCAGCATCCAATTCAGTATGGAGCTGCAAATTCATAAAGCAAAGAGGCTTAGCCCATGTTCCAGGCCCCCAACACAAGAGCTCTAGTCCCCACAGGTTTCTGGGGCAATCCCATATGAAGCTTAAAGGAGTGTTTGGAGCCAAGTGATACAAGGCATGAGCTGAAGGTTGAAGGAATCTCCCAGACGATGGCTAGAATTTAGCATAAGCAGACAGCTTACAAGTAGGAAATAAAATGTTTTTGCTTCCCAAAACTGATTGCAGGGAATTCCCATGCTTAAGTAGGGAACAATATAAGCTTCAGAGAGCTGCTTTGTAGTTACTACATGTAATTGGATCAGAAGGCAAGGACAATACATGATGGTGAGGTGAACAGAATTCTTCTCGTGGGGGTTTGAATAAGCACACTGTATGGAAGCAAAACCCTTCACTAGTGACCGAGAACAAGCCAAGGCAAGTGAGGTGAGACCGTGCGTGCATTGTCCCCTGCACAAAGAAACATATCTGGGACAGGTACACATGCCCTGATGGAGAGCGAAACTTCTCGGTCATGGAAAAGAGAAAAAAACCTATAAGCCGTGGTTTGGGGGTTGAGCTACTCCACTCGCACAGTAGAGCTGGGTTACGACCACCAGGTACACACTTCGGTCAGAAATAAGGAAGTGTTGGCCCTCAGCTAATGAGGACTAACATGACTTATTTGACCAGAGGTCAGAATCGACTAGGGTATAAATGGAGCCCTGACAGAGGGCAAATTGAGCCGGTCCTCCTTGGAGCAGTGGGTCTGCAGTCAGGGACTCTCCCCCTGGGTCAGGATGCCACCCAAAGTAACTCCTCGAGGTTGAGAGCCCTCATCTTTTAGGTGAGTGATGTGTACATTTTGGGTTATCATTTGTAAAGCTTAAGAATTCTTAAGTTGGTTGCGTAGTATTAATTTCCCCTTACATCATTGAACCTGTGGTTTACTAATGTTGTCGGAGTTCCGAATGATTTTGATTGAAGAATAAATTTCGTTGAGTTTAATTCGATTCTGTGAGCCTCCACAACATCTCAAAAAGGTTCAATGAATGTGGGTGATGCATGACTAAAACTGTCTTCATACCTCTCCCTTCTTTATGAAGCAGATTGCTGAGAACCTTGAGCCCATCTGCTTAACTAATGAACAGAATAAAACCTACACTGCTAAAAGAAATAATATTCCACCAAATTCTAAAGTATTTGCTATAACAGAAATATGTCGCAGTATTAGAGTTCAATAAAGGTTACAAAGTACTGTCTGCTTCTCAAGAAAACAGGATACACAAAGCGGCTTTTTCTAGACATCAGAAGTACTAAATTACACTTCCATGACACTTTTTAAGGGGTAAGACCAAGTACTGCCTGTGTTGTACCTCCAAGAGCTCAATATTTGGGGAAACTAATAAAAACTACAATAAAAAGAAAGCAATATTTAGTGGAGAGGGTGACTTCTTTTTTAATCGGAAGATTCCAAAAAGCACTTAGGAGTGCTTTTGGAATTTCTTAATCTTGAGCAATTGACCTAACTGCCCAGTAAAGGTTTTCTGTCAGGCAGAGATTAACTGCAAAAGATCACTGTAACCATACCAGGATGTGAGCAGTACAACCATGATTTTAGAATGAGATTCTGCATATACAGAATTAAACTATATTTCTGCATGCACTAACAGAAGTGTGGGCTTCCCCTCCATTAACTACTTTGTGCAACATTGGGATAAACCTTGTTTCTGCTGGCATAGCAGCAGGCATTGGATAGAAGAATTAAGTCTGTGCTCCAGAAACATCCTTTATCCAATACATCTGCAAATCCTACAGAAAAGGAGCACTGTGGAACGTGAGGTTTCATCATCACTGTAAGTTATTTCACAGGTGAATTTCAGCTCTTTCTCAAGAGCTTCATCTCTTTATGCAAATTCCAGTTTAAAAATTGCTAATTCTCCACTCATGTTGAACTAGTATACCTCTACCAGTTTCAGTGCACTTGCATGCACACTTAAAGTCTTACTGGTCCATGCATCACAACCATCAAACATAGATTAATCTGTACATTAGATGCTTTCTGCTGCCCTTGCTAAGCAGCTGATCTAAACGGACCAAATTAATGAAAAATAATGATTAGTTTTAAATCCAAATCCTAGACTTCACAGACCTCCTTAAATTAAGCAGAAGCAGTTGCCACATTTGGGGCCTTTTTATTAACTACAACATTTTTCTGTTCTCTTCTTTAGACAGCTTCTTGAGATGACAGAACAGCACTATTCATAGCAGAAAAAAGGATCTAAAATAAGGCCATACATTTAATATTTGCAGGTAAGCTGTGATGAAAGCTCAAAAAGACTATCAGAAAGCAACTTGAAACAAACTGTTTCAATGTTAAAGTAACCTGCTTTGATGAAATCTTTCATTTGTATGTTTGTTTTGTTTTTTTAATTTCAAAATTTCAAATGAGGCTCAATTCATGGGAGATCTAAAAGTCAAACAAGAAAGGGACCAAAATATGTTGCCTTTTTTAAAATTTATTCCTTCAGACACTCTTCATTGTCTTTTCATGATTAGAAGAAAACTCCTTAAAGGCAATGTAACAGGGGCAACAGAGGAAGAGGCAGAATGCAAAATCAGGTACATGATTTGTGTTTCATTCAAATGGCAGCAGCAGAGTGAAAAATAAGAAAAAAGCCTGTACTAAGAGATGAAAATACTGTAACAGAGGGATATATTCATAAATCAGTAAGTTACAGTAGCGTATTCTAGACGTAGTGTAGAATAGGCTGTTTGAATTAAAAAGATGTAGATTTAAAATGCAATAAAAAAAAAACCAAAATATCAATAATGATACATTTTAATTCAAACAGTCATCACAGCAGTGCCACAGCAATCAGTCATATTTACCCAGGCCCTGTATATAATAATCCCCCTGATCCCTATATAATTGCCAGTTTCACTTTTGCATTATCAACAGCTCTCATAGCTTATTGCTTCATACTTTCTTAATAAGCGTCTGCAATCAATAATCTTGCCACTGAGTAAGCAGCAACCAGCCAGCCAAACACAGGGTGTAAATGTGTCAGAAGTGATCATTACAGGGATATGAATGACAAGGTGACTGTGCTAATGGGATAGGCATATAGTAAAGACATAATTTGGAAAAATCTGCTTATTGGAACGTGTAATACCATGGCAAAATGGTGCTTCTGCAGAGTGGAATATTTACCCTTGAAAATGAAATCTCAAATCCTCCTGAAGAGTGTTTTTTCTGAGATGGCAATCACCATCACCAGACTTTTATATCTCACCATCAGCACAAAACATTCAGCATGTCTGCAGCCTACTTATTTCATCAGGAGATGCAGCTGCTCACTACTTCACACAAACTCTGTAATGATTGATAACACGGATTTACATGCAAATTTGAGAATTAGTGTCACTTTGCTGACAATGGTTTAAATACTAATGTGTATAAGAAGGCCCCCAAATCTTTTCTACTGCCACTCACTCATTAAATACCAACACAGAAAATATCCACCTATGTTTGAGAATTATTTCTTAGGTTTGACAAAAAAAAAAAAAAAACACCAAACAAAAAAAGCCCCCAAAACATACAAAAAAACCCAAAGAAAAACTGGTTCAGCTTTCCACAAATTGAATAGAGCTTTGAACACAGCCAAATTTTCCGAAGTGTTCAGTACTCACATTGGACACATCTCCAAAGGAGCTCAACTCTTACTTAGCCAACACTATGAAGGTGACAGGTTTTCAAAATGTCCTGCTAAAATGAGTGGTCATTTTCTTTCTTTCTCCATAGAGGCTGCAAGCACTGGGCCCTTAAAATGCATCTGCCTATTTAAACACATGGATGAATTCCACCAGGAAATACTCAGCACTTTTGAGAATGTACCTGCTTATTTAAATATCTAAATAGATGGTAGGCCTTTTTTTGTTTGTTTTGTTATCTAGTCAAAAGTCCTTAGGAAAGTGGGTGAAATGTGAGAAGTCATGGTGGCAAAATGCTTTCCATTTGGAGGAAACATCAGAAATAATATAATGATCTCATTAAACTTGGATATTCTCACTTAAATCTGTTGTTCTTTGGAAATTACAGTGCATAGAAAGATGAAAATCCTGTCAATTACTCAAATACACAAGAGACATCAAGAAAACTTGTATTTAACCACATTTGTTATGCTATTTTTGAACTCACTAAAGCCAGAGTTTGATCAACAGGAATAAACGACAGAAACATTACTATTAAAATAGAAACAGATTTTTACCTTTATTATGTTAACTATCAGTTAACATTTGTCTTTGTTGACAGGGTTTATTTAAACATTTTATTTTGATCAATTTTTTTACGTTCTTCATTTTGCATCTTGGCTTCTGAGATATTTGAAATAAAAGCATAACACATATTCGTTTCACAATGAAAACTAAACTAAACCACATGCAAGAAGAAAATGTAAGAAAATAAACATCCACAGTGGCCTGTTCTTCAGTAAACCTGTCAGTGCCAAGGCTCCAAATGATCACTTACTTCCTGTCAATACTATTCCCAGATAAATAGGGGTTCAGTGCCTATTTACTGTGTTTTCTTTCTTTCTTTTTTTTTTTTTTTTTTTTCTTTCCTCTCTAAGGCTTCATTCCCCAAAGACTTTATATTTTTATTGAGTTTTGCCATGTTTTTCTTTCAGCACCGAATGATTAGTGAGGTCTTCCTATGAAGGACGTGCTGCAACTGAATATCCAAAAGTCCTGCAAAGTACTCAGCTTTTTAAATTAGCTACAAAAATTCGTTGCTGGTGTTTTGAAATGCATATCACCACAATACTCAATATAAAGAGGTTTCGGCAAGACTGCTGGTGAGCTATAAGATGAGATGATGATAGGAAGCTGATGATTAAACAGCATACTCTTAAGGGACCACTTCTGTCACTTTTAATTATTTCTCGTGTGTCTGTTTAGAGCTTTATACTATTACCCATCATAGCAGCAGCATCTAAGCACTACAGTCCCTCAGTAGTCCCAGCAAAATCTTCAGCATATCTCCTGGCCCATCTGGCACTTCTCTTTTTTTAAGGGAGAAAACTGCACTAGAGATGATTTTGCACATTATTTCCCATTGATTTGCTTCTGTTGATAGAACAATGAGGTACAGGAGAGTAAAAAGTTTATTAAAATATTTCATATGCTTCAGTGGATTGCTTTGGGATTGAAGTGTCATATAGTATGTCAACACAGACATGAGGGTATGGCCTGCAAATAGGTTCTGTTAACAATATAAAAGAGTTGGTTCATGCCTTTAAGACTGCTTCTGAAGGAGGGGGCTGTGTACTTGTAGCTAGTGCAGGAGTAGCCTCCAAGCCCACTGTTTTTCAGGCATACTCTTCATCTCCCCTTCTGACATGCACATTATTCATGGCCACCTGCACCTGCCCTACCTTTTGGAAAACAAAAGCATGAACATTCACTACCTATTGTACTAAAGTACTACTGGCTTTCCAGTCCTCCCCCTTGTTTTTCACCATCCAAGCAGCTATTGACAGAAATATTACTAAAATACTGTGGCCTTTTTATTCACTGCTCTTAAGTGATGCCAACAAACCTTCTCGTGTTCCTCACTCCCTCACTGATTTCCCTGCTTCAGAAAACTGGGAGCATCCTGCAGCTTCACAGGACTTCAAAACTGCCATTATGCTCCAGGCAGGAACTCCAAAGAACCCTGCCAGGAAAGGTCAAAGATGTGGCTCTGTTCCAGAGACTCTCAGGTCTTGATCCCAAGCTTACAAGTATTGCAGGGATTCTTTTTACTTCCTTTAAGAGATTTTAGATATTTCTTATGCCACACATGAATGGGAAAGCTGATGACAACAGGCCACAACAGAACCAACAACCATGGGCTGGCTGAAAATTAATCTCAAAGCCATTAAAAACATAAGCTCTCCCTTACCATTCTTATCAGCAGAACCTTGGACACTTGGACTCAAAATTAGATCTTCTAAGACTTCTGCTACAAACTATGTGAGCAATTCAGCCATATGTTCCATCAAAAGGGTGACAAGTGCCTCAGGTTAGCAGTAATATCCAGTGTAACTGTATATACAACTTTTTCACTACTTGAGTATCTTCATATAACTAGGCAACAGTCGGCTTTTTTTGAGGTAAGCGTGCAAACAGATAGCACAGGTGCTTCATAGCTTGCAATAGGGAATTTAAATAAATATGAACAGAAAGATTGAAAATAAATTATAAAAATGCTATTTGGTTAGTAATCCATAGCCACCAATTCATCAATTAATAAGAAAGAAATTAATTGCTAACTTTCAAATGACCTCAGCTATTTTCCAAAGAAACTGACAGCTTCACAGCTGATGTATTAAAATCAGAGTGATTACTTATTGTAAACAAATTTCAGTTTACCTACCCCCACAGCTCTTTAATTTCAAGAAGGATGGTGCATCTTTTTGTGAGTCTGCTGGACAACTTTCAGCTCTGCATTAGCTAATTAATTCAAGGGAGGGAGAATGTCTTTTTCACATAATCATCAGTACAACTAATATTATTTATGTCCACCCATAAGTAATACAGGGAAAAGATCTTTGAGTTCCTAGGGATGCTTGCTCTCACTTTAACCCTATATTAATCCTTAGAGGATGAAGAAAGCAATGATAATGTGGCATCACTGGTAACAAGAACACCTGTGTGGTGTAGGCATGCAGGTAATAAAACATAGTTTCAGACACAGAAGTAGAGAAAGCACATGTATACAAGATAGGGGAAGGAAAGACTTTGCAAATCCGTATAAGGAGGACACTGAACAAAGGTAGCTAGCTTTAACTTAAAATAAGGGGTCTGAGATGCTGTGTTGCCAAGGAATAGAAAAAGTATTGATGAAGATTTGAAAAAAAGAGGAAGAAGTGATACAGGTAAATAAAACCACTGAAAGGGCAACACTTGTTGATTTATGGAATGACACGTTTTCTTCAGTCTGCGGTGACCACTTTTCTTACTTTGGAAGAACTCTTCATAAACTTGAAAAGATTACTTCAACAGGTCTTTGCTGAAAGCATGCCATAGGGCTTTGCAAGAAAGCATGCAAAACCAAGACAGAGAAGCTGAACAGCAGAAAGAAGAACGAGGAGAAAGAGAGCAGCCTAGAGCTGAGAGCTTCCCTCTGCTTGCCCAGTGATGTTACCTCTCTGCGTTGTTAGAATAGCCTAAATTGCAGACAACATGATCCCTGAGGAAGTCAGAATGCTGCAATGAAAAGCACAATGCAGTGATTCAGTGAAAAGCTGGACTGATGCTAAATTGAAGTTAACATTTCAAATATTAAAAAGCTTTAAATGCCTACCTTTAACCTTCCAAATGCGCACTTGCACAAGTTACTGAACTATATGTCTGGAATACTGTCACATGAAACACTCTATATCCCAACAAATGGACATAACTGAGTTTTATACAGATAAATTGGCAGTGTACAGCAGGGCCTGCAAATATTTGTCCTCTTCCAAAAACTCTAGCTATGAGTACATGGGTTTTTATTTCTTTTATTTAAGGCAGCTAAGAAGGGGGTTTTCAAATTATAGCAACATTCTCACAATGAAAATGTTCATTGCCTCATCTTTTTTGAACATTAAAACCCCTCCATTCATGCCAGATAGAATTGCATACAATGGTCTTCATTTCTTTCTAAACTTCTAGCTCTTGTCAGCCCCCCTTCTACATTGGATATGGAAGAGGAGACAGATGGGGGGAAAAGAGATAAGAAGCACAACAGAAGAACTACTCCTCCAAGGTATCAACTCAGTATAAAGTTGAAAATTTTCCATTTTTATTCTGTTTTATTAAGGAAAACATGAAATGAAAAATTTCCTTTGAAATAAAAAAAATTCTGTTATTATCCAGCTCCAGCACTTCCATACCAGAACATGGTTTGGAATTTGCAAAAGAAAGAAATCCCATTTCCTGGCATCTTCTCACAAATAATTTCCACTCAATCAAGGAGCAGAATATTATGGTCCAGCACAAATAGACCAACACATCTAATCTGCATAAAGACTTAAATTTCAGAGCTTGCTTAGAGATATGGACACCCAATTCCCATTCAATTAATAAGATTTAAGCATCCATTTCCTTTAAGCTGGTTTGAAAGCACAGTTGAAAATTCTGAATAATGTGTACTCTTTGTGTATTTCATTTTAAGCACACAATTAAATTTCACCTCCAGCATTCCAGGGAATCCTCTGTATTTTTTCATACCTCAGAGAGCTTAGAGCTTTCTGTATATCTGATACCTACTTAAAATATTTGAATACTTAAAAGCATTATGAGTAAACTAGAATATGCCACGGTAAAATCTTAGTTTATTGACTCTTCATATGTGGATTTCTACCATACAGTAAGTGAAATGTTCTCTATGAAAATCATGCTTGAAAACAAACATGCAAAAAGCAGCACTGTGAAAACAACCCAGAATTTTCCTCCCAACCCCACAGAATGAGTATTGCATATCAATTACAATCTTCACAGATGCATCTGCAGGAATCTACCTGCAATATGTTCTAAGAAAATAAAAGATCAAAATAACTGTCATCAAGCTGCAGTACTGCTGACAGTTTCTCTTGTCATTTAAAAATGTGTTTGGTATTTTTTTCAGTTGGAAACAGTATGATTTATAAATGTATCTCAGTTTCCACAGTACAGCTGTAAAGGAAGCTCATTTACAAGATCAGCAGCATAGGCTTCCAAACACACTCCAGTAAGGGTTTCTTTCACGCTGGTGAGGCACTGCTCCCCTCAAGTGGACTCATCTGATTTCTATGGGGATACTAATCAAGGGAGGTGCTGCTCATACTGAATACAGGCATTACAGGCATTGTGATCTCAGCCCTCAAAAAATAAAGAAAAAAAAACCCCAAAACCCCACAACAAAAAACCTCTAAATGCAAGCTGTTCCAGTCCTGAGTCAGCTCACACTTTCATGGGTGGCTGAAGAGCAACATTTAAAGCAGCTGTTTGACTTAAAATGTAATTTCTGTTTGCCACATTCCTTTATTCATCTCATGCATTATTCCAAACTCACTCACACCTGTTTGTGCCACTGAAATCAGCACAGACAGACCAGGACGGTGTCTCTGTCAGGGCACAGTTAGGTCTTTTATTCCCACTCTACTTTTTCCAGTTCGCTTGAAAAAATAGCATTCTGATCTACTCCAATCCACACTATTATAGTGCCAATTCTAATGCCTTACAACATAACAACCAGCAGCAGTTTGGTCATTTCTGTTATTCTTTCTCAAATCTCCAGCTCCTAAAGTCCTGCTATTACGTGTGGATTAAGCTCAAAACTATGAGCCTTTAGCTCCACAAAAGTTAGAGGACTGACAGAATAATTACAAGATCCCCTAAAAGAAGCCTAAAATTTAACAGTCTTTATTGGGTTCACGTGGCAAGGTTTTGGTAGCAGGAGGGGGCTGCAGGGGTAGTTTCTGTGAGAAGACACCAGAAGCTGCCCCCATATTAGACAGAGGCAATTCCAGCCATCTCCAAGATGGACCTGCCACTGGCCAAGGATGAGCCAATCAGCAATGTTGGTAGTGCCTCTGTGATAACATATTTAAGAAAGGGTAAAAAATGCTGTTCAATAGCAGCCGGGAGAGAAAAGTGATAAAATGTGAGAGAAAAAGCCCTGCAGACAGCAAGGTCAGTGAAGGTGGGGAAGGAGGTGCTCCAGGTGCCAGTGACATTCCCCTGCAGCCCGTGGTGAAGACTATGGGTAAGCAGATTGTATCCCTGCATCCCACGGAGGTCCATGGGGAAAAGCCCATGCCAGAGCAAGTTTTCTGGCAGGATTTTTCGCCCATGGGAGACCCACGCTGGAGCAGCATGTTTCTGATGGACTACACCCTATGGAAATGACCCACGCTGTAGCAGTTCTTGAAGAACTGCAGCCTGTGGGAAGGACCCATGTTGGAGAAGTTCATGAAGGGCTGTATCCCATGGGAAGGACCCTGTGTTGTACCAGGGGAAGAGTGTGAGGAGGAACTGACCACAACTCCCATTCCCTGTCCCCCTGTGCTGCCTGGGGGAGAGGAGGTAGAGAAGTTGGGAAGCTGAGCCTTTTGACAAGGGAGGGGCAGAAGGAAGGTGGTTTTAGTTTTGCCTTTGTCTCTCACTATCCTACTCTGCTATTCATTGACAATAAATTAAATTAATTTTCCACAATTTTTTGTTTTGCCCATGATGGTAAATGGTAAGCAATCTCCCTGTACTTACGTCAACTCATGAGCTTTTTCTTCTTATTTTCACCCCCTGTCCTGTTTACAAGGGGGAGTGAGGGAGTGGCTTAGTGGGTGTCCGGCAACTAGCCCAGCTTAACCCACCACATAGTGCTCACCTGACTGTTTATTTCCAGGTTTGATCTTTTTGTCTATTGAGGGAAAACCAGAGAAGTCTGTAGGAACAGCTGATCATTGGCACAAACTGCAGAATATGGCACTAAATATTTCCATTTCCCTGCTCATTTGTTAGTCAACAAATATGCCTAAATATTCTTTTTGATTAGGTACGAAGAAATCAAGCTTTAAGGGCTAGACCCATCCACTAGTGCAAAGAAAGCATTTCAGAGAAATTATTTAAGTGCTGGCAGTGCATACGTAACACCTAAGCATGTTTTATATGTCCCCACCTATGACTTACTGATGAGGATATGAGTCTATCTCACCTCCAAACTGGAGTATCTTGTGATTTTGGAGCAAGAACTAGCACCTCCTGGTTTTGGTACCAGAAGCTCCCACCTATGGGGCCATGTGGTTCAGCTGTGCTGAAGCCCATCACATGCACACACAACCACAAGAAGCTTAAGTTGGATTTGCATCTGAGTCTATCAACACTTAGAAACCTTGTCAAGAGTTGCAGTGTTAATTCCATAGGAAAATAGGTCAAGGGAAATAGGCATATATTTGTCTGTACCTGAAAAGACAAAAAGAGTGTCTTTAATAGCAGAGAAACATGATGTAAAACACGTTGTGGTATGGAGTGTTAGGACAGGAGCAACTCTGAGAGAGACATAGACATAGTGGAGAGAGTCCCCCAAAATGATTAAGGGACTGGAGTATCTCTCCTGTGAGGAAAGGCTGAGAGAACTGGGACTGTTCAGTTTGTAGAAGGGAACGTTTTGGGGGTGTATGTCTTATTAAAGTGTATAAATACCTGAAGGCAGGGTGTAAAGACGATGTGGTTAGGCTCTTTTCAGTGGTGCTCAGTGACAGGATCAGAAGCAATGGACACAAAGTGAAACACAGGAGGTTCATCCTGAACATCAGGAAATACTTTTTTCACTATAAGGGTGAACAAGCACTGGCACAGGTTGTCCAGAGAAGTTGTGGAGTCTCCATCCTTGGAGATATTTAAAAGATGTCTAGACACAGTCCTGGGCAACCAGCTCTAGGTGACCTTGTTGGACCAGATGACTTCCAGAGGTCACTGGTCATCCTCAATCATTCTATGATTCTGTGATCTGTTGTGGTTTTTCCTCAGAACAAGGAGATGGGGATTTAAATGGGAAGTCTCCTGCTGCTCAAATAGCCCTAAATCATATAGGAAGAGAAAATATACCTACTCCTTGACACTACCAACCAAAGAGGTGAAGGTTACAACTGTACAGGTAACCTTCAGTTAACAGCGTTTGCACATAGAACTTGCCAGCTACCATTTGTGCCACAGGTTAATATGTTGCAAGACCTGAACTCTGAACCCTACTTTCTCATTTTTCCCACTAAACAGCAGTGACTACCTGTGTAGGTGAAAATTCAGCTAAATCACCAATGCTCTGAAAGCAACTGGACTTCCTTGTCAGAAAGAGAATACAGCTGTACATTCCCAGTAGTAGTTTTGAGGTTTGGAACTTTTTTTTTTTTTTTTCTGTACATCTAATCTGCTGCAGCAGAGGAGATGGGAAAGCAGATGGTCATGATGGCAGATCAACGTGTGAGGGCAAATAATGACCTAACAATGCTAGCTTGGATTCTACAGCTGCCTAAGCAAAGCCTGATCGCAACTGCAGTCACTGCAAGCGAGCATTGTATTGAACTGAAGCAGCAGAACAGCCAGAAAGCAGCAGTTTATGGTGCATCACAACTTATTTTCTAATGTGGAAAGAGCAGCACTCTGAAGTCCTGAGGTATCTGATTGATAAATCAAGCCAGAGGTTGCTCAGCAATTCCCCTCCCTACCCCATCCACAAACCCCAGGTTCCAAGTAAATACGTGTCAAACTCTGGCCTGTGATAATTAACAGGTTAATGTGCAGCATGGCCGTTATATTAGAGATGGAAGAATGCAAGGCAGTTAGTTATGAAGTATTGAAAATTGACACAAATGTAGCATAAACTGGAGAAAATTAGTCCTGAAGAGAGAGAAAAGGCATCTCTGGTTTTCTGATCCTTTCTTCACCCTTCACTTGTTTTATTGTTAGGCAAGAAAAGAGGAAGAAGGGAAGCACACAACAGTCCATTAGAAGCCAGGAACTGACAAGAGAAGAGCCAAAACTGTACTGCAGAAGTCACAAGCCTCACTCCCAACGTCTCAAATTTGGAGTGAAAGACACTTTCCATTCTGCCACAAGATTTTGCAGATTAAACTTTTTTCCATTAACCCTTACATTGACTTGCATAATAAATGTGATAGCAGGCCAAAAGCCTTGTATTTTGGTCATACCTTGAACTGCAGTCAGCTAGAGGCAACATGTTTCCCTGTGATTAAATTGGAAAAGTTTTGACCCTTGTCCTCATCATTCTTCAGATTTACAATGGTCAAATGGAGTATTTCCTCTGTCACTGCGATGCTCTGAGGATAAGCATATGAAAGTTCATTAAAAACTTAGATTCTGCCATAGTAAAGATCATGCAAACAGATTCGCAGACGTCATATTCTTTCTTCTGTTGTACTGGTTTTGGCTGGGATAGAGTTAATTTTCTTCATAGTAGCTTGTATGGGGCTATGTTTTGGATTTGTGATATAACCGTGTCGATAGTACAGGGATGTTTTAGTTATTGCTGAGGAGTACTTACACAGCCTCAAGGCCTTTTCTGCTTCTCACACTGCCCCTCTAGCGAGTAGGCTGGGAGTGCACAGTTGGGAGGGGACACAGCCAGGACAGCTGGCCCCAAATGACATGGGGAGGAAGGAGGAAAGGGGGATGTTTGGAGTTACAGTGTTTGTTTTCCCAAGTACCCATTACATGTGAAGGAGCCCTGTTTTGCTGGAGATGGCTGACCACCTACCTGCTGATGGGAAGTAGTGAATGAATTCCTGGTTTTGCATTGCTGGAACACACAGCTTTTGCTTTTCCTGTTAAACTGTCTTTATCTCAACCCATGAGTTTTCTCACTTTTACCCTTCCAATCCTCTCCCCCATCCCACAAGGAGAAGGGGGGATAGTGAGCGAGCAGCTGTGTGGGGCAGATCTGCCTACTGGGGTTAAGCCATGACCAAAAGGAATTATGTAATCTTTTTCAATTAGCTATTGATGTAATTCCTAAAATTAAAAAAACTGCTCTTGATCATGGACTGTAATTTTCCTGATTTCATGTGGCTTAATTAAATTAGCAACATCATTTGCATTTGTTGGATACAGTGGTTTCCAAGCTCCTGCCAAAAGGAAAAATAGTAGCAAGTCACACCTCTCACAGTAGGGACAGCAAAGACTTCTTATTTTGATTTCACCTTGACCCAGTGTAAGAAGCATTCCCCAGCAAGCCTGCCAATACAACCAAGGTTCAGAGGTGAGAAAACACTAGCAGTTGCAAATTCTGTCAGAAAGGCACTTAGCACTTTCTGTGCAAAGCTGCCCACATTCTTCTTTCACTTGCACCCTGCAATAACATTCCCTGAAATCAATGGAAAAGCTTCTTCCTGTGTCCTGAAATCTATTCTTCCAGTCACATGAAATCTATTCATAGAAGATATATTACCTTTTGTGAGTTTCTCTAAAAGTCACTGCAACTGTGGGATCCTCTTTGCCCTAGAACTTTTAAAACTGTCTGTTGCATAACAAGAAAACCAAAACCATAAGTATTTCCATATCATTACTGTATCTCAACATCTAACCATCTTCTGACATTTTCTCCTGGAAATAAAGACTTCAGGGAACCCATACTGTGTCTCCTAGCTAGGCCAACACAGCCAAGGATCTGCCCCAACCCCACAAAGCATAAGATTCATTTATGCATTCATAGTGCAGCTTCAAGATACTAATAGCAAATACTAGTGTGTGTTGGCATAGTCCAGGGGAGCTTAGCTATGGACAGCTCCTCTACTGCTGCAGAATTGTAATGGTTTTGATGGCGGGAAAGTGTCAGTATCACCTCCAGCATCCAGTACAAGGCCAGTTCAAAACCAGCAAACCTTTATTTTGTGCTAAATTTATCTTACTGTTAATTGTATGCTCAATCTGACTGTAGGGTGAGAAGTAAATTTCAAAGCCTCTGACTAGCACATTCCTGTCTCTGGTTCAGACTTGCCTATTTGCTGCGAAAATCATTCTCTTTCCCAGTATTTTTACAGCTCTCTTGGACAATGCATCTGAACATTGTATCCTGTAATGTATTTACCCTCACAGCACCCCTGAGGGCAGTAGAATGCAATTATCCCCATTTTACTGATGGGAAACTGCAGTATAAAATAGATTAAGCTGTCCACACAAGGATCAAAACCTCTTTGTTCTACTTATTATGAGCAGGTCATCTTGCTGCTAGTTTTCCATTTGGCTTGAATCCCAACTGGCAGCTGATGACCACATCCAGCTGACAACACTCTGCTCCAAGAAATCACCAAGAAACTGCAAATCTTAATAAAATTTTGATCAACTAATCATTCAGTTCTACTTCTGGTTACACAGGCGTGAGCACACTGTTTCTCCATGATACCCACAGCCATAGGTAAGATCAGCATACCTCCGCATCTTTAAGCCCATGTAACACTTGGCAACATGGCAGATTTTACACCAGTTATGATGCAATACTTGCAAGATTTGCCATGCATTTTATGGCTAGATCTCCCCCCCCACCTTTCCAGAAGGCCAAAGCATACAGATACTGTAGCATTTAATGAGACCTTAGTTTAGAATACTTAAGGTTCTTTTCTCCAGAATTTCTGTCCTGTTGTTACCAAGGATAGTGATTTAACATGTTTCCAGGGGTGTTTTTGGAGTTTTAATGGATATGATTTTCACTAGATGTTGGTTTAGCATTCACTATGACATCCACATTTTTACTACACCACTAGAACAGTACTCACTCTGACAAAGTAATAATTTTCTTTTATTTAACTCAATTCATTTTATTGATGGATGCAAAAAGGACACAGGAGGTAAACACTCAGGAAGGAGAGAGACAGAAAGGGAAGAGTGAGGAAAGATAATAGGCCAAAATCGTGTTTGGTGTAGCTTCATAGAGTACCTATCACGAGAATAGTGTTGGGGGATATTAATTACATGAGTTTACCTACTTCAGCTGATAGTGTTTGCAACAATGATCTAGATGAGTGTATGGTTTAAGTCCAGCCAGCAACAAAGCACCATGAGGCCACTCACTCACTCACTCCTTCTTCCCCTCCCTGCCCCCTCCAGTGAGATGGGGAGGAGAATCAGAAAGGAAGGAAAAAAAAAAAAAAAAAAAAGAAGAAGGTAGAGCCTTGTGGCTTGAGATAAGGACAGTTTACTGGGACAACACAAGAAGATAAGTTACAATAATAACAATAGCATTAATAAAAGAATATACAAAACCAGTGACACACAATGCAATTCCTCACCACCCCACAACCTGACACTCCACCACTTCCCCTGCTGTGAGACCACACCAACCCCCAGCCCACTCCCCAGTTATATAGTGAGCATGACGTCACATGGTATGGAATATCCCCTTGGCTAGTTTGGGTCAGCTGTCCTGGCTGTGCCCCCTCCCAGCTTCCTGTGAAAATTAACTCTACCCCAGCTGAACCCAGGAAAATGAGAACCAATCAACTGTTCTACAACATACTTTAGCTCAAGAAGAATGCTGGACTGGCACACAGTAAGATTTTGGTTCACATCTTCCACTTAGTCATGTGGGTAACTTTCACCCTCCACACCCCTTCTCACACAACTACAATAGCATCCATTCTGAGCCACGCACCAGCAACCAACAGATCTGAAGATACGCATGTCATGAAGCCACATGCTCTTGTATATTGAAACAGCTTCAGGGCACTGGTAAGCTTACAAATGTTAATAATCACACTAAGAAATTATACATGTTTTTTCAAGTGATCTGCCAGCTACTCAGTAACAACAAAAAATGTGGTCAACCTATCTGCTAAATGACAAATGTTTTGGGTCTGGCTGAGGTGGAGTTAATTTTCCCTATAGCAGCCCTCGTAGTGCTGTGCTCTGCATCGGTAGCTAGAAAGGTGTTGATAACACACCAGTGTTTTGGCTACTGCTGAGCAGCACTTGCACAGCATCAAGGATGTCTTTCCAACGTTCCCCCCTCCCGTCCGACACTGGCAGGCTGGGGCTGAGCAAGATCTTGGGAGGGGACATAGCCAGGACAGCTGACCTAAACTAACCAAACAGAAATTCCATACCATATGATGTCTGCTTAGCTATAAAAGCTAAGTAAAGGGAGATGGAAGGGGGCACACTGGTTTTTTTTACATTTGTCTTCTGGAGCAACCACTACACGTACTGAAGCCCCGCTTCCCAGGAAGTGGCCAGACATCGCCTGCTGATGGGAAGTAGAGAATAACATCATTTGTTTTCCTTTGCTTTCATGTGCAGCCTTTGCTTTCTCTTTATTAAACTGTCCTTATCTTGACCCACAAGCCTTTTGTTATATTTTGTCTCCCCTGTCCAGCTGAGGAAGGGAGTGATAAAGTGGCTTTGGTGGGGACCTGGCACCCAGCTAGGTTCAGCCTACCACAACATAGTACACGATCATTAAGGTCATGTCATTAACTTGTGAGATTTACTTCAGTGCAAAGAAATCCAGGCTCTCAGGATACTGGCTTATGCATTTGGCTTCTCAAAGCACTCTCAGATCTGTGGGTTGGTGTCTGCAACCTTTTTCCTCTTTTCTCCTCAGGAGCTAGACCTCTAAAATTCTATGTCTGACTGCTGCTACAAACAAAGCAGACTAAGTGTCATGTTCTGAGCTATGTGTATCATTTCATATTCTTTATAGACATCCTGATACTACAAGAACACTACTAAAATCTAAATAGGAAGCTCACATTAAAAAAAAAAAAAAAAAAAAAAAACAAAAACACAAACAAAACCAAATCAAAACCACACACAAAAAGAAATCTAAATCTCCACAAAGAATCTCCAGAGAAAAGAAAATACAGAGAGCTTGGAATATGGCCTGGGGATCAGAATAAGAGATTTGGAGACAGTACAACATACCTTCTAGGGGTTTTGACCGCATGAAATTCAGAATACGTGCATTTGTGCTTGTTTCAAAGTCTGCACAAGGACATATGCCTAAATACTGCCAGTTAGAAAACAGAACATCAATTCCTCCTGCAAGGCAAATTTCAGAAAGTTTTCTCCCAAGTTCCAGACTTCTCCCCAAAAAACCCCTCAACTATCTTTAAAGTCAAGGAGAGTGAGGCCTCATATCCAGATCTGAACACCATAGCTCAGTCCAGGGGAGAAACAAGTCATTTTGCCCTGCTATTTTACAAAAGTATGAACCAGAATGAGGTTCAGACTACTGTTAGATGCTATATATATTGATAGAGACACCATATTTTTTACTTTGAATAATCAATTCTTTTTTATGGAAGAAGTTGCAAATAAGTCACTAATTCTTGGGTTCAGTTAAAAAAACCTAAAGAATAAAATCTTAACCTTTAATCCTATATTTCAGGAAGGGACAGCCATAAAAATTCACACATTTTGGAAACAAGCTAGTAAAGGAAATGGCTAAAGTAGACATACCACATATGAGGGCAAACTAGAGCTCCATAGAAGGGTCTGAAGGCATAAGCAAAAGGCTTCTCTTGGCAGATCTTCTAGGCCATGAACACCATGGGAGATGGTGCAAATTTCAACTCAGTCTCCCAACCACATTAAAGGCTGTGTGGATGAACTGTCTTAGGACACTAGGATAATATCCTGCCCTCCATTTCCAGCTTTGTCTCTGATCTGACAAGAGGCAGCGTTCCCTTTATTTTAAAGATGAGGGAAGAGAGAATAATTCATCTAATTTCCTTGATAAAGGCCTCCATGCTCCAAGGACAGAGATGTCACTCAGAAGCCAGCTATTACTATTAGGTAGCAAGCAGAACACAACAGTATCGGAGACAACATACCTAACCTCTTTGTCCTTCATTCTCAAAACAGTATCACCCCAGTGCTTTTACCCAGCACATGGAGCTCTACCCATAAAAATGTTTAATAAATCCAAACACTAACATCAAATATCCAAAGTAATTCTAAACAACTGGAAAATTATATTACTGGACTAGGAGGTCTCCTTGCTCACTTCTAAACCAAGGTTTTCTTTCTAGGACCATATCTCATGTCTTCCTCCTACTTTGAAGAAAAAAACGTATTACTGTTTGTGTTCATAGCACATTACTGTTTGTGTTTTTAAATCAGTTCCTAGTGAATGAGATAACCTGGCCCTTATTCTCCTTTAATTCACATTGTATTAATAACTGATTCTTCATTATTTTCAAAAACTTGATTACAGAGAGCATCATATAAAAGACAGCTTCTTGCTCTCTGAACTCCTCTCAGCCATTGTTTTCCTACATAGCCTGTTTCGAAACAGGGATCATCACTTCCTAGGTGTGTTGACCTGGGTCTTCCATCTGAGTTTAGGTGTATAGTCTCTTAAAATATAAGTAACAGCGGGACTGCATTCTAACATCTTCACAGTTCTACAGCAGCATACAGGCCAGGCAAACAATAACTCATGTCTTAAAAAAAAAAAACCTCAAACCCCCAAACCCAATAAAAACCAGCCTCACCAAATCAAAGGTTATATAGGTTTTTTTTCTCTGACAGGTCTGCCTTTCTCAAGAACATTCTGTTAGGTTGATGATGGTAATCTATTTCAGGTTGAGCTGTTAAGATTTTTAGACGTAGCATCTCCCTGAATTCATTATAACCATGGGGGAGCATGGGACAAAAACAATTTACTTTAAATGAATGCAGATAAAAGAGCAGCCTTTGCACGTTACTCAAACATATGCCTTATGCCTGCAAACCCAATAGTCTGAGCAAAATTATTTAAAGAAGCTGGTTTGAACTCTTTTGAATTGTTCTAACATTTCCTTCTCTAAACGAGGATATCCTTACACTTCAAAGAATCTGTGGCTATAGTGTCACCATTAGCCAGAATTGATGGAGGACATGAGGGTAGAAGACAGACAGATTCCATGTGGTCTTTTTTTCTCCATTTGTCAGAAAGCTAAATATTCTCATCCAGCTTCTGTTTAGCTAGTTTCAGAAAAAGCAGCTTTCAGCTAAGCTTTTCTCTTCAGGTAGTGGGTTGAAACCAGATAACTGAAATGAAGCTATTAAGAAGGTGTTTAGAACATACAATATAAAAACCATAAATAGCTCGGAGCTGAATAAAGGAAGCGAATTCTGCATCATCTTTACTGTGAACACATACAGTTCACAGAAGGCAACTGGATCACACTACAGGCTTCTAGAAGAATTTGCTTTAAATCTGTACAATGTAAATAAGGAGTCAGAAGTTGTAATGAAATGTGAACTAAACAAGACTTCCCTCAATGCATTCTTTCATGTCTCCTTGTGCTAGCTGTTTTCCCTTGATGCTTGACTGGCTTTGCCATCAGATGAAACTCCATCTGAGCGACTTCTGAAATCCTTATGGAATTAGGTCCATTTTCTCCGACTCATGTTGTTCAAAGGCATATTTTGCGACTCAGTTGCTGTGTATCAGTCACTAGAGAACAGATTCTTCTATCTTTAGTGACAAGGAAGTGAAATCTGAGCCCTAATAAAGTGAAAGGGGAATTCTTCTGTGTATAAGGTTTGTTTCACAACAAGAGAAGGAAATTATGGTAAATGTAGTATGTGAAAGAGCAAAGCCCATGCTGCCTTCCACTCTAGACCTCTTAAACACAAAGCTACCACCTTCAGTAGTAACGGAAAGTGTCAGCCTAAGTTAAATATCTCCTATTTGTCCCTAGAAAAGGTACAGCACAGATAGCAAGATGAAGTCAAGTTCCCAAGCAAGACCACAGCAAGGGCTCAGAGCATATCCATGTCCTTACACCACTGGCCATCTGTCTCCAAGAGGGCAAATTTTTGGTGCTAGTTATGGAATTGATTTGTTTCAAGTGGAGAACAACACTACTGAGAGCAAACAGCAGCATCCTGATCATCACACACATAAACATGACTGAAGCAAGAAACACCACGTAGCTGCTCTCTAGCCTGTCTGTCAGAGCTACACAGTTTGTATATTTGGAAGATATATTAAATCTTATGTTGGAAGGCTAAATCCCATCACAAATACTAACAACCAGGATTCAGTGTGATATGAGGTACATATTCTGCTCCAAGGTTCTAATACCTCCCTCTAAAGCATTTGGTATTGGCCTTTGGTAGAGCTAGCTTTTCTAGAGAGTTGAGTGTTCAGCATCTTTCACAGTTTTGGAATTTCTTCTGTTTACTACTAAAATTTTGATCTGAACTCTGTATAAGAGCACCTGTAAGAACCTTATGGACCAGTAACCTAGAATCCTCCCAAAAGCACTTACCTCGAAATTTTTGCAAACTCATCTATTTCATCTTTAGACCAATTAGCCTGTTGGTCCCATTGGAAGTCTGCTCTAGGATTAACTGAAATTTTCTCCTAATATACTGCCTAAATACATTTTTCTGTTTCCACTTTTTCCTAGTAACAATATTATTCTTTAGATTAAATGTTTTCTTCCATTTCCACTGTTTTAAGAGAGCTATTGCAGCTTCAGAGGGAATATTTGGGGAGCAGGGCAGAAATAAATCACGATTTTTTTGTAATTGTAATCATAAAAATGGTCTCAGTAAAGTCAGGGAACTGTCAATCAGTTTTTAGAAAAGACCTACTGACTAGTTCTCTTTTGCTATTTCTTTCATTGCATTTAGAAAAAAAAAAAAAAAGCCAACAGGACTGCCAAGTCTTTAAAAAGCTGATGGAATCAATGCCCTGAAAATAACGTTATGAAAACTCCACCCAATAAAAAGTCTCATAAAACATCTTTGAAGAAACCCTTAAAAGGGAAAAGCAGATTTCGTGCCAAGGAGAAAAGCCTATCAGTGTTATCCTCCAATGATAACACGGTACCATCTACCACTTCAAACAACACAAGGTCACACAACACACAATAGGGATTTCATACACCACCAGTTCATTAGCTAGACACAGTAAAAACTGGCATGTCCCCAAAAAAGGCGTTATTATACTCACTAGCATGACCTACCACTAAAGCCTGTATGAACATAACAGCAGTAACATTTCTGTCAAAAAAGGTACCAATCTTGACTCAAAGTCTCCAAGCAATAAAGAAACTGCTCTTTTCCTTGTTTCAAAGTTAAAATTACACTCTCTATAAAACAACACATCTACAATATATGGGTAAGACTTTGCCAGGCTTGGAACAGATCTAGAAACACAGGTTAATGTTGTCCAATGCTTTCAGGCATGTTGTTCCTCTTATACATTGATCTCTCCCCAAGGTACCTTATTTCTCTTACAGACAGTGAAATCTCAACAGCTTAATCACTGAAAATCTTTATAGGAAAGATAGTTTTATCTTTTCCCTTTGGTTTTTATTATGCAATGATATAATTGCTATTACTTTGTAGTATGTAGAACAAACAGCTTTGGAAAAGAATAGGCAAATTGAATTTAAGACATTAAATCAGTCTTAGAACCTATAAAACAACAGAAATTGTCCCATAAATATAGAAAGTGCTGTAGTTAGTGAAAGTAGATTACAAAGTTCAGAGTGAACAAAAAAAGTCCCTTCCTGTCCAGAGTAAGTTCATAACACACTAGCTGTAGAATATATATAAGCAGCCCTGATAAAGTTGCACCCACATTGACATATAGGAAAGAGAGGAAAAAACCACATTAAACTCCAAAGGGAAAATAGGTTGGAAAGGTGTTAGTTATTAATCAGTTGGGGAACTTGATGTTGGACAAATGCTGGTGCATGACATTGCATGCAGAGAATTCAGTGAAATATATCAGTAGGAAACATATCTTTATTATTTTTTAAGATACTATATATACTACAACTTATTAGACTGCCACAGGAAAGTACATGGACACAAGGAAATTTTCACCAAGTATTTGTTGAAATATGTCACCTTTTATTCAGATCAAATAATGGTATGCAACACCCTCTAATTTGAGGCTCTGAAAATGTGTCTGGAGGAATGTAAATTTTAAAGTTAAAAAAATTATTGCCATTGTAATTACAAAGAGCTTGTCAGAGGAGGGTTGTGGTTTGTATTTTTGTTTGTTTTTTTTTTTTTTTCTTTTTCATTTAGTTTATTTTTTAAAAAGATGTTCTACTTCACTTGAAGGATTAAATTAGAAAGATTTTGAACCGATACAAAATCGAATCTGTTAATGTCTAAGAAACTTTACTTAGTAGACATGATTCATTATTAACTTATGCAATAAGTCCAGGTGATGATTTGCACAAAGCCAATGCAGTTATTTCCTTGTCTCATTTTAGATTCTCAAGCAAGTATCTGCTTCTGTTGTGGGAAAAAAAGAATGAGAGACAAAGAACTTCAAGCATAATTTTTATTTCTCACTGAATCAGTCATGACCCTACATCTGAACCCCAGGACCTGCCAGCATATTGTACTTTCATGAAGGAACAGTTGTCATTATTTTACTGCAATTATTAAACTAAAGTAAGAGTAACTAGGATTACATTGACATCACTAGAATGACTAATAGTGAAATTTCTGTTATTGATACAATACCACTGGTCCCGAGTTCAAAATTCATGTGGCAGATACCAGAAAGCATCAATAATCTTCCAAATACATATCACAGAGATTATATATGATCTATATAAATATACCACCTTCATTTGCTTTGCATTTTTTGAGCCATTCAGATTCATTCAGGTGATATTTCTAGGTTTCTCCCTACATGTATGAGGGCCAGGAATAACAGACCATAAGAAGCCTCTGAGGATCACTAAATCTAAACCCTTACAGTTGCTCTATCATCCCTTTCCTAAAGTTACGACATTGCATCTTCCAAGAAGTAGTTTTATGCCCTTGCCCTCCCACAGGGAAGCTGTTTTAAACCTGTAGATTTTGTTTTAAAGCGAAGCAATGATTCTCTAATTTATTACCTCTGACAGTTACCTGACTAGGAACTTGATCATCAAGCAAGAAATCAAGTACTGTGAGTCTCTTACTAGCATTCCTTAGCATTCAGTGAGAGTGCTGTAGCCTTCATAAACCATGCAGTATGCAAGTTTAGATCACAGCCACTTGGGCCAAGTACTACGACAAATCACTGCGATAGTTAATAAAATTTAAATATATGCAAGTTCATCTCTATATATGAACATATATACATCATTAAGAAATTTTCAGAGGGTACGTATGGGAACTTTCAGGTTCCTGAGACTGATATGAAGCTAAATTCAGAATTCTGGAAAATCCCACCCCACCTGAGGACCACAAGAGGGATATTAAGGCAGGTGAACTAGCTCTTTGAGCTAATACTGTTTTCCAAGTGTGAATAAAAGACCCATTGACAAGAGTTTCAGGAATGTAAGCATCCTCTCAGCTCCTCCAACTTCAAAGAAAGTCATGGATACTTGCTGTCTGTCCACATCAGTGACTAGTAACCAGAAGTTTATTGTCTGCCCTACCTTTAAAAATAAATCTTTCTCTACTAGGGTTTCTCATAAGATAGTGGCTAAACAGTAACTTGTCCAAGAGCAGGCCATATGGTTATAAATTTTGTTTATTTATCAATACCATGGACAGAAGGATAAAAGATTCATGTAAACCTAAGAAACAGTCTTACTTTTTATTATTGCTGCCTTTCTTTTTTTTCCTGTGTCTCTTTTTTTTTTTTCTCTTTTAATATAGTGCTGGTTAGAACAAAGGCATGAATCTGTGAATTATTTTTGTTGCTGGTCTAAATCAGCAAAGAAAGGTTAGTTTAGATGTATTAGTAAAATCTTCATCTCAATCTGCTTCAGTGCATAATTATAATAGGGGTTGTGACACCGTTTATATCACAAAGATTAAATTTTGCTTTCAGATCCCTAACATTTCACATTGTAAATCTTTCACAACTTGCTTAGTATATTGGTCTCAGTCACTCAAGATATGCCATAGTGGATTAGACCATGGTATTACTGTGTGACAAATGCCAGTAAATGGGTTTGTTACAAGCACTCCCTCTACAGAAAAAAAAGGCAGGTTTTTACTCATCCAAAATATGTGTGTTAATCTAGTGTAAAGGACTGGAATTCTTTTTATGACTGAAAACATCTGTAGCCCACAACCTTATTCTCATTCCTCTTCCTCCCTTTGTTCATTCTTAGCACTTCCTGTCTTTCTTGACAACAACTTCTTCATGTCTTGAAGTAGTAAACTATTTACAAAGCCTGTTACGGACATGAAGTATATGTTGTCTTACTGGGGCGAGATTCCCTTGGAAGTCATAAAATATTTGCCACCTTTTCCAGAAAGGACAGTTTTGTACTGAAGTTTAAAAATTAAGTTTGTGCTTAAGTGCTTTCCTCAATAAGATAGATTTATGAAGTACTCAACGGCTTTCCTGGTTCAAGGTCTTAGATGGCAGGAGACACCTGCATATCCCCTCTAAAAACTACTCAGAAAAGAGTTTTCTTGTGAAATTCACCTCTTTCTTTTGGCTAGCATCAAATCCTTACACCTGAAAAAAGCCTTTTTCTTTTGGGAATTGCATGGATCAATATTTGCTATATGAGTTTCTTGGCATCAAGCTAGCAGCAAGCATTCTAGTTAACTGTACCCAAGCACAATTAGATTTCAGACACACTTTAATATTATTATTTTTTCAGGTCATTGATTAAATGTGGTATGTTGTGGTTTGACCCCAGCCAGCAACTAAACACCATGCAGCCACTTGCTCACTCACCCCACACCCAGTGGGATAGGGGAGAGAATGGGGAAAAAAGTAAAACTTATGGGTTGAGATAAAGACAGTTGAATAGGACAAAAAGGAAGAAAATAATAATAATAAGAATATTGACAATAATAATAAAATAGTTGGAATATACAAAACAAGTGATGCACAGTGCAATTGCTCACCACCCACCGACTGATGCCCAGTTAGTTCCCGAGCAGCCAGCTCCCCCCAGTTTATATATCAGACATGACGTCCCATGCTATGGAATACCCCTCTGGCCAGTTTGGGTCAGCTGCCCTGGCTGTGTCCCCTCCCAGCTTCTTGTGCCCCTCCAGCCACCTTGCTGGCTGGGCATGAGAAGCTGAAAAACCCTTGACTTAGTATAAACACTACTTGGCAACAACTGAAAACATCAGTGTGTTATCAGAATTCTTCTCATACTGAATCTAAAACATAACACTATACTAGCTACTAGAAAGAAAATTAACTCTATCCCAGCCAAAAGCAGGACAGGTAAAATGAACTGGAAGGCAGCACATCCAAGTCTTCAAACAATCCTCTTATTCTATACCTAAAGATTGGCATCTCTGTCCTTGACCTACTATGAACTTCTGTATAGCAATTTTTCTTGGTGGCCATAAACACAGCTACAATTGCTACTTCAATAACCATAGTAACGGGCTTTCCCTCATTCTCTCATTCAAGTAAAAACCTGCTTTTCTGCAAGGAGGGATCCTTCACTTCTTTAGATACAACAGTGAGAGCTCCTGTTGCTCTTCCCATTCTAATCACAGTGAGGAACAGTATAATACATGTACTCGTCTCCCAGCATGACAAACACTTGTTTGCTTCATAAGAGGCATATATGTGATTAGTTAGGACATTGCCCAAGGCTTTTGTATTTTGTATCAGTGAGAGAAAGGGGAAATAGGTGTGTGAGTACACACATGTATCCAAGTGGAGGGTTGTCCCCACCTTTTTAACCTCCAATACCACAGAACCAACCACTTTGAAACTAAATTATGACCCTTGGTGCATCTGTCCTTAAACACATGAACCCCTACTGCTATTTTGTGTCAACAGATACTGATTTTATCTTAAATGTTTATGCACTGTAAATTTAGAAGTGCATTTTTAATCATTAGACTTGATGTTAATTTAAATCTCAGTTTCTGTAACAGTCCAGGGTTCTGTAGAAGGAACAGATAAATGAGCAAAGTCATAAGCAAATGTGCAAAACCAGAAAGTTTGAAATAAAATACAATACTGAAAATGAATATACAGACCATTAGCTTTTAAGCCGTAAACTGAACAAGAAAACATGACTGCAAACCACAATGTACAAGTGTAATAAGGGTGATATTGTTCATGCCTTCAGATATGCAATTCATTTTTTTCCACATAAAAGATCTGTAAGATATGCCAGGTCTGTCTAGTAGGCCCTCACCTATGTTTCAGTCTTTTATAAACACAAAATGGATTTCAAACAAAATTCATTCTTTTCAAAAGTTTGCAAAACTCAACCATTCAAAATAATTCATTTTGGAAAAGGGACTATGCACAGAGAATCAATTTGGTATTACAGAAGAAAAATTTCAAGACAGATATTTCAAAGTGGAAAATACATTTTAATCCCAGTAATTGTACCAACTGTTAAGTCACTTAAATGGCATTCTCACACTTCTGAAAGACTAGTCAGTTCCAAGCTTCTGCTGAATTCTTAAGAGTTAGTGCTTGAACTATTTTGATTCTGCTTCGGAAAGCAAATAAAGCAGGCAAATAAAACCAAAATAAATAAAACCTAATTATTCTTTATTAAAACTGTTTTAAAGAAATAAACCCATTCAAAGTTAGAGGTGGATGTATGCCAATCCACATCTTAAATCTGCTGCATTTATCTAAAGAGAAACTCTACCAATTAAATCTCCTTATCCCTATTAAGGAAAAGACCACTTAACCAGAAAAGACCCAAACCAAACATACAAACAGCAACACTTAACATAAGAAACTTTCTGAACAGGACCATACTATCTGGATTACAGATTCCCAAAACAGCACTATGGAGCACACAAGTGGTACATAGCATAGCACAGACATGAGTTCCCACCACCAGGAGTGACAGTGTACAAAACCCCCATATTTGAGGACCTGAGACCTAAAGCTTGATCAAAATTATATTTACTTACTTCTCCTTTCAAAAAAAAAAAAAAATCAGTGCCTTTTCATTTCTGTGACAAATGACAGGTTTTGCCTTAACTTTGTTAAGCTGAAATATAAAAATACATTTAGGTTTTTCTTCACTAATTTATCATTAGAGATATCTAACAACTTTCAAGTTAAGGTTTCAGCATCTGTAAAGAAAAAAGTCTATTAATTCTAATGAAGTAATAGAAATGGTTTTAAACTGTGCTTTTGCATTAATTGAATTCGAATTTTCGTACAAATTGTTTGACACACACCATGAATAAAAAGGTAACTATCTAATCAATACCAAATAAATGATTCTCTATTTCTTAACATAATGGGAAAATGTAAAAATTAAGAATCTGAAGAAATGTACATTAAAGTAATACAAAATGCTAAAATAAACGTGTTTACTTACAGCATATCCTCCTGATTAGGAAGAAGCAATGCCAAAACTACCATAAATACTTCATTTAGTGACAAACAACAATCAAACCAATACAATGGTTATAACAGTTTACAGGAATAGTTATTTTTACAATGGTTTCCTCACAGAATGCACAAAAAGAAAAAAAATAATTAAAAGAATTAATAGAATATACATCTAGTGCTATGGCTGACAGTGTTACAAAAGTATCTGTCTAAAGATGGGAGGCACCAAACAGCATTAAACAAAGGTGGATAAACTACTATTAATTTTATAAACAGAAGCAGCATTAATACTGTCAAACACTTATTCCAGCACATTAAGAGCCTGTCTTGTAAGTAATGACCCTAGGCTGAATTACCAGTGCTGACATTCTTCAACTACTATTTAAAAAAAAAAAAAAAAAAAAAAAAAAAATTAAATAAAAAAATCAACACCTAAGATGTGCAACAATTCAGCTACTTCAGGTAAATAGATGGCCAAATGCTGTATGCAGTACTCCTCCCCGCTGCAGTGCACCCTGTATATCAGGTATATTGCCAGATTTTTAAGTTAGACTGACTTGTGCCCAAGAAAATGTCATATATTCATGCAAAACTTTATTTTGCACCAAAGCATAGTAGCAATAAGCACCAGACTTAGACAGTTCACACAGCATACTATTGTTCACGGGCAAAGACCATTTTCAAAGACTCCTAGTAGTAGTGACACTCCTATTATTTTTGCAGAAGTGTCTTCTGAATCCTAAATAGTCAAAAATGATCACCTAAAGAGTTCTCCTCAATTTAATACACTTAACAGAGCTTGTTGGCAGATGGCTCTTGGATGCAGTTGCTGAGTTTTGCAGTCCTTCTCAATCTCTTCCCTAACTCATCTGCAAAATACTTTCCTGATTTCAATTGTTCAAGTCTGTTATTATGCCACTCAATGAACAATAAATACTGTTTTTCCTCATACTGAAAGGGATTAATTTTCAGGCCGCATTCTCTTTCAACATGCCAATCCTCAAAATTTGCATCTGGATAGGAACGTCAATGCTCTTAAGACATTCCTTTACTGGGGATGTTACTGACTTAGTGAAGAATGACTGAAGGATATATGACCCAACAGCAGCTGCTACAACAGTGAGGAACACTATCCTCCTGAGTTACGTGGCCACAACATGGTGTTTTTTGCAGCCAGTGGCATCATTTCTAAAGGGTATCACTGCATACAATAAGGTCTCCACAACAAATTGACTGATACAACGGTTATAAAAGCATCATCTGAACTCACTTCAGGTAGCTGAAGACATCTCATGGTTTACAAGCACTTTATTTCCTGATCATTACCAGCACCCACCCACCCATCTTACAGGTAATAAACCAGTCAGATTTTCATTGATGAACAGCCAACTACTTCTCCAAGATCAGCTGTTTGTGCAGTCCTTATTGTTTTATGGGAAATCTAGCAAAACTGCTGCTGCTGCTTTCAAAGAGATCTTGCAATAAAAAGCTCAAGACAGGGAGGAACTTTGCTCCATTAACTGGAACTAACTCCTCCATTTGCTCAGTTTCATGCCAATAACAGCAAGGTTTTTCAAAAAGTTGAAAGTACAAATATTAAGTGTTCCCTTTTCACTTCGCAATAAGTGAGACTGAAAGCCTGGGTTTCTCAGTCACTAATTCCTGAAGCCCAAATCCCCCTAGTACCAAAGTCAAAACAATTTGCTACAGACTTATTAGCAATATTATCATGAAGAAGACTGAAATGACGATGATTTATCTAGAAGGTTGGAACATAGCATTCTAGTTCATTATGTAGTTTACACTTTGGCAGATAACAAAAATGTGGATGAAATGCACACATCAAGTATATAAATCACATTAGACTGATGAAATTTTAAAGGCTGATCAGTAAAGAAATTCCATTAGTTCTAATTGCACCTCAAAATATGGAACACATAAGAGTTCATACTTCAGAGATTGTACTTTAAGTCCAAGGAAACCTCAACCACAAGAGCCTTCTTTTAAAAATTATCTGCATTGTTAGCCATATTCCTACCTTACAGAAGTTATGTGGAAGTAGCTTATAAAACTGGTTGTGATCTTCTGAGTTCCACAACAGTGACTGACCGGTCTTTTCAGTCCTCTGCTGGCCCAGATCTGCCAACCATCTGCAGGTACAGTCCTCAGCTGCAATCCTGAGGGGCTCTGCAGTTAGCTCTGAGGGTGACCCAGCCCTCCTCACTCCTTTTTCTCTCCCTTGCTGGGAATCAAATACACTGAAAAAAGTCCACCCATAGCAGTTCTATAATTCCTGGTTCAAGTCCTCTCAGGCCTCCTTCCTAACTTTTTACATCTATGCTATAACAAGTCCAGAAGGAGAGAGAAGACGCTTAAATAGACTCCTGCAGGAGTTCAGAAGAACCTGAGAGGCATTTAAAAATAAGTAGATCAGTGCCATTACTTTCTGTGTAAGCTACAAATTACATCGTAGAAGAGGAAAAGCAATTTGCATGACTTGGGTTAGCTGAGGACATTTCCAAAACAGCAGAATAGACAGAACTTCAGACGAAATCAGTAGATAGCAACTTGGTTTACGCTTGACTCCTTTACAGTCAAGTAATAATGAAATGTATGTAACAGACACTTTAACAACTTTAAGGCTTCACTGCACAGAGAGTGGGGGAGCGCAAGAGTGAAAGGAATTCCAGTACAAACGGGACTTAGTCCCAGCAACTCAGGGAGATGATGACCCAGTGCCAAAAAGGCACTCAAATTGTGGAAGTCCAAAGCACTCACAGCCGTGGATCCAAGTTAGCTGTAAACTGCATGCATAATAATAAGGAAACAAAGTGGTGTGGCACATAAAAGAAGTTAAGGACTGTTTTTTAGAAGAGGAGCACATGAGGAGGAGGGTGTGTGGGTGTGTGTGGGGGGGGTGGTGCGTGTAGGGCCCATAGGCGGCAGTTCAATCTTACCTTCTGCATGCAGTGCAACCACCCTTTTGCACTCTATCAGGTGTTATCACTTAAGTCAGACAAAAATAACTAACTTCATTTTTTTTCTGTTTTCTGAAAGAACCTATTATGCATGTCTGGCAGTGGTCTTAGTTTTGATACAACCTTTTAACCCCAGTGCAATGAAATGAAAAATACATGTCCAGGGCTTCCCAATGCTTAAGTGATGATAAACACTGTGAAAAATTCATCGCATTTCTTGCCCACTATGATTGTCAACCTCTGTAAGTGAATAAATTAATTATTCCATTTCATTCATAATTTAATCTAGCCCTTTCTGTCTTCTTTTTGATCCCCCTTGAGCTAGGATTTTGTTTTGCTGTGGGATACTTCAGGTTTTTTTGAAGATGAGGATGAAACCACAGGCAACATTAAAAAAATCCATATACTCGCTGATTCATTTTTTGCTACAATATGGTTTATATTAAAATACCATTTGGGCATTACTGTCTCAAATCAAATGAAAATACTTCAAAAAACCAAGTGTTCTGCAAGGTAATATTATATTTCACATGTAAATCCCCTTCTTTTTTCTTTTCTTGAGGATTTTTCTATAAGTCTCAAAGAAAATATTCTGCTTCTCCCAAAGTAGTTAAAACCTACCCCTACCCTATTCCCTTTAAGTTATTTATCCAGTACACTCCCATCTTAACAACTTTCTCTGTCTCAAAAGTTCTGTGAGATCTTAGGGGGTGATCTATGAATTTCCCAACAGCAAGAAATTCAAAACCTCCAATTTTATAGCTGGGGGAAGCATGGCTTTTGTTCTATACAATTTCTATGCAATAAACCAGAAAATTATGACATAAAACAGAAGTTGGAGGTCCTTCAAAAAGGTTCTAGAGAAATAAGCTGTGGATCTGGATTTAAATTTTAGAGCTGGTTCCTACTAAGAAAAATATTCTCATCTGCAACATTTGCATATCCGTTCATCATGATGACTTGTCACACCAAGACTGTGTAAGAAACACGTATGTACAGATGATAATGGAGCTTTGAGAGTTTAGCACCATGACTTAAATTGCAGACTTACCAGTGAAAACACATACAAAGTGATACCTGCAGGCTTTTTGGTCCTCTAAATCAGGCATTTTTCTCCTATGTTTGTACAGCAACTAACACAGAATGATGCCTACCCACAATAGGGGTTTCACACCTTCTATGACACTGTTCACAATTAACAATACAAGTTCCAACAGTTGTTCAGAGAAACACCTCTTTCATATGAGCATGCACTGGGTATGCACTAATTTAACATAGAAAACAAGAAGTTATCAGTTTTGAGAGGAGGATAGGGATTGTTTTGTAAGTTAGAGTGGCATTTTCATAGTAACAGGTCAAAAGAAATGACAGAGAAGGAGACATGAAGTTTTCTAAGAATGGCAATAGGTTTTAGGCACTTCAAAGTTGTCATTACCTTCAAGTTTGTTATTGCCAGCTCAGAGCAGTTTCAGATGCAATTGAATCTGGTTTGGGCAAAGCAACTGCTAAAAAGCTGTTTCTGGCATGCCATGTTCCCTGTCAAATGCTGCTCCTTCTTCCAGAAGTCCCTGTACTAGTGGTGACTCACAGCAAGCAATTCCTTCCTCCATCAGCGAACCTTGGCCTTTTGGTATGAGAGAGAATAGCGCATTGAATTCATGGCAAGATGTAGGTATGTCCCTCTGCCCAGCCTGCCAGCCCACCAGACTTGGCTGGCATGATGAGAAGGAGAAAGAAGTAGACAAGTCCCAGCATCCATTCCACACTCCTGGAAATGGTAGCTTTTCTCTGACAGCACACTTTGCAGCCCTGCCAACATCCACATCTCCTCTGGGATTGCTCACTGCTGCAATGCAGGCAATTAGCAAAACCGTAGCCTGCACCACATGTACCATGTGTACATGGTACCGAAAACAAACAGGAGTAATGGAAAAACCTGCACTCATTTAAGGCCAGACATACAGATTCTAATTTCCAAAAGCAGGCATGAACATTTGAAAACTTCAGTCCAAGAGCATACCACTGACGCATGATAGTTCCATAACAACAGTAAAGCAACATCAACACTATTTCCTTGCACTTAAACATTAAGCTGCAAAAGATAATCTGCAAACAATTAAAACCTTTAACAATACTATGGTAATACAGATATGTACAGCGCTAAATGAGCAGTGACAGGGAGAGCAGTAGAACGAAACTGGGAGATGAATGGCAGATAGACAGTAAACCATTTTCCTTGATTTTGACAAGCTTTCTAATTCAGTGTTGGTTAAAAGCAACATTATTTTTCACTATTGAATAACCAGTACAAAAATCCCAGACAAGATAATCGGTACTCTTTATTAGGATGCAAGTTCTAAGAAATTTAAAGCCCCTTTTCCTTCTAGCAACAAACCATTGTTCAACTGCTATTTCATTTTCCATAAAAATGGCAGCAATCTCTAAAATTGCACTTGCAGGTACCTATTTTGAAAGGTTACCTGGAAGTTCAGTTACTACCACATTCATCCTATGAAAAAGCTCATCTACAATCTCCCCTACCAGCACTCCAAAGCTTAGTATCTTCAGACTATGTCCAGACTTTTCCTGGTACAAATTTATTACGGAGTACATAATTGCATACATAAGGTTGACCTATAGAATCTGTTTATCTCCTTTGATCGTGATAGTGCATTATTTGTAGGGATAAGAAATGGCATGGAGATTTTCTTGAATAACTGTGTGGAACTGGAACTAAATAAAATCATGCATTTAGTGGAATGAATATCTTGCTTTGTTCACACTGTGAGTTTTTTTACCCTGAATACTTCCACTTAATTTTAACCATGCACTGCATATTGTACATTACAGAAATCATAGATGGGAAAGACCTGGGCAGTATTGGTTTCAACTGACATAATCTTTAAAATTCTCTCCAGGCACAAAGAAAGAGCAAACATTTAAGTTCATAGAAAACATACCCATAACTTTCTTAGTATGTGCAGTTGTAGAACCAAGTGGCATTTCTAAACACCATTTCGTATCATTCAGGATAACAAGAGAAAACATTTGTCTCAACACACCTGGTTTGTTGCAGCGTTGCCTCTTTGAGGCTGTCGTCTTCTTTCTTCCTGGAGCTTTGTTTCCACTCAATTGCTGATATGAATTTAGAAAAAGAAGACAAAAGTAAAATGTCCTACTGTGTTACAATGGGCCAAAGGTTTATTATTACTCTGCAATGCTTTAGAAGTGCAAAAGCTCAGGGAAAGCTCTGCTACTATCAGCTCAGTGAGCATGCTGATTTCTGTCCACTTCTGCAGGGGACAGCTCAGAGAAAGCAGCATTTCCCTACAAAATTAGACCATCTGTTTAATAGCAAAACCACTTTCACATGGGGCACTAAACATCCACAGATGACAAACTGTAAAAATACAATGTGTAGCAATGTTCCTTACAAAAGCATCAGATATAATCTCTTCCTGGGCTTCAACAAGATACTGTCGTCATCTTTCAAAAGTGAAAAGGATTAAATCAAGAGACAACACATGTCCAGGATCAGACATGATTAGTTTTAAAAATTCTGGATTGTTCTTACAAGTTATAAAATTCTGGTATATCCTAAATTCCCTAGAAAATCAATTTACTGTATAATTAGAGAAGGGTGTGAGAGACTGAAAGAGTTAATGTCTCAGACATTGCAGGGGGGGAAGGTCTCCTTAATGGCCAACTCTGCAGAACCACAACCCCAGCCTCGCGATGGACGGCGGGTCGGTGAGCGGCCAGTCAGCAGCGGGGCAGGGGCGGGCTGGAGGGTGCACAGTTCCGCGGTCTGAGGGGCTGAGCGGGGCAGCTCACCGTATATGGCCAAATGTCAAAGAATAGCCATACCTGCGGGGAGGGAGCAGTTACTCCCCAAATGACCCCCAAGCCCACCGACACGTTTCCCAAATGTTCTAGAAGCACAAACCACATGTGACTCCTAATCAGCTTAATGAGTTCGAGTGCCCACCCAAAGGAGGGGCAAGGACCTTATAAAAGGGCACTAATGGGAGCTCTATGTATGTATGCCATTAGGAACTAGGCCTCTAGGCTGGCTGGACACAAGACTGGTAAAATCTTTCACTTTTCTTTCTCTCTTTCTTGCTGCCTTTTTTTCATGTAATCCCTACCTCTCATCCCTTTAGACACAAACCGTTGACCAAGTCTGGGGCTAGGAGTGGATCCAGTTGCCCCTAGGCTTCTCTCTGAGAAGGAGTCTGGAAAGCAAGGGGGTCCGCTCTGAACCTCGTGACTCAACGGGACGGCTCTCCTTATTGACTTCCCTGAACTGATCAAAGCAAGGCCTGTAGTATATGTTTGGTGACATATGGTTACCACATGTAACACAGTTTACTGACATGGTTTCATGCCGATTCTTGTTGTGAGCGAATAAAAGTTGAGTTTTGTGAGTTAAAGGATCCCTGGTGTTGTTTCACATTAATCCTGACCTGGGAATCGGTGAACCAGAGTTGTTGCCCTGAGAAAGTCGGATGTGACAAAGGGCCAACCATGCCTCTAGTGGAGCTTGCAACAGACTGTTCTACACATGACATAAGAGAATGAAATACAGGCTTGATGAAATGCTCCTCATAGTGGGAACGACAGTCTATCAACAATCATGTCAACACCATGTCATGCATTTGACCCCTTAACAATAAGCACTGTTGGAACATTTCACATAAAAGGCTGAAACTAAACCAACTAATTAGTGAGGTTAATCTGTAGGCTCCAGGTGAAAAAAAAAAAACAATCCCACAACTTCAAAGTCTTTTCTTCTGCAGGCATTTTTTCTCGTGTTATAGTAAAGCTACTGCAGACTACCTGGTTCCGTGTCATCACAAAAAAACCAACAGAACATACCTTCAGAAAATATCATCTAATATGGAAAAAATATAGCTTTTTATTTTAATATGTAAGCACGTTCTAGAACAGAACACTTCAATTTGAGAAAAAAATTGTTGCCTAGACAGCTGATCAGAAGATAGTGAAAATACTCTAATATGATATTATAGATTTTAAGTAGTGGAGGCAAAATTCAAAAGTAATTATCTTGTGTTAGGCCAGCTGATAAACAGGAGCCAAAACCTGATACAATTTTGCAATTGGTGTTCTGTCACATATTCATACAAAAAGCAGAACAATCCAGCCTAAGTACAGGTTAAGGATTACAGCTCTTAGTGTAATCTAATTACATAAGTCAATTTGATCCTGGAGAGAGAGTGGTAGTTAACCTCTGTCAATAGGGAGGAGGAGGAGCTGTTAGCACCTGTGTGAAAGAAGGGAGTCAGCATAAAAATTACTATGAGCAATAAATCCAATATGTGTCCAGTTCACAATTTTAAGTATCTTAGCTATGAATTCATGTTCCAAGATTGGCTTTTCAAAGTATTTCCTATGACTTCTCCCCACAAATTTTTCCTGATTCATATCCTTAGACTATCAGAGAGATGATAGCACTGCTATTTTAAACTGGTAGTTCCGCAATAAGAAACTTAACACTCGCCTTTAGTACAGACAGATTAATGAAGGATCAAAAACCCTGATGGGCAAAAGAATGGATGCTATCAAATGCTATGATGAAAATGAGATGAAGTGCAAAATCATTTGGTTAGCCAAAAAGAGAATTAAGTCTAAATGACAAGAACATCTCATCACCTCACAAAATATAAAGGTCCTTATATGAAAAGATCCTTTGAACTTCACCACAGAAGGGCAGAAAATCAGAAGCACTGATGTACTTGAATATCTGCAGCTACTTTATAACATTGCATTAGTTATGCCTGCTTGAAGACAAATCAAGCGACTCAGTGAAATCACTTTATTGTGTTGCATGACAAAAAGACAGAACCAGACAGAAGAGCCTAGAGGTAGCTAAACTCAAAACACAGCAAAAACCATAACCTGTTCAATTCATGGCCAAGAAAGCACAAGGCATTTGCAAGAGAAGAAAAATCCTCCAGACCAAGTTTTAAAAAAGCCATAGATGGCATGCTGTTTTACAATGACACAGTTCAAGACAGTCAGATTAGAAAATTCACCAGAAGCAGAAGACACTCTCCAGTTAGCCATGTCACCTTAGCCAAGAGGCAAAGCACCTTGTTCAACATAAAGCTGAGCTCAATAATATGCTCAAAGCTAACATTCTAACTCAACTCATGATCTGTGTTGGGAATCCAGCCAAAGGAAGGAGGCATAGATAATCAGAAAAAAATACTTTTTTCTTACATGTATTGTTTAGCCCAGTAATGAGTCAATTATGATAATTATTCTCAGATTAGCGTACCTTAATAAGGGCCTGCTGAATTACTTATGTGTGTTTTACTAACAAGTTACTAGTTGCATAAAGCTTACTTTGAATTAAATTACACAAATAATGTCATGAATCTTGACATTGTTTCTAAAGAAATGAAATCAAAGGATGAATCAGTCTCTTTACAGCAAAGGTTTGCATCAAGAAAACAACCTAAGGCTTTCCTAGAGAAATTTCTTCAGAGTTTGTGACCAAGAGAATGAATAACAACCTGCTAGTGAAAGAAAGCAGCCTCATAACTTAGCATAATCATGCCACTATCTTAACAGCTTTTGCTAGCACAGCATTAGGAATATTCTTGCTGATAGAGAAAAAAAAAATCCAGAAAACCAGAAACCTGTGGAAGGCATAATCTTATTTATTTTTCTGATATAAGGCAAGATATTTGCACTCATACAAATAACAATATGGACAAACATCACTTGTTATCTTTGACTTATTTGAATGAAAAATCAATTCCATAAAATAAAGAATTACTTCCAAGGATTAATTGTCCTGTATTGGTCATTATATAATCAGCCCTTTGAGAATAAATAAATTCAGATGCTGATGAAAAGCTGCTTTTAAATCCTGGGTAACTGAAGAGTTTCTATTCTCCTCAACAAGAGTAAGAGAGGCTTGGCAGGGGGAAAAAGGAGCACTTCAATATAATAGAAATTTTGAAATACTTCCTCTTCACAAATCATCAAGATTGGCTTAACAAAGATTTTCTAAATTGTCTAAATTTTTTTTTTGCATACTATAGTACAAATTCTAAAAGATACAAACACTACACTGAAACAAAAAAGAAATAAAAGCCAAAATACATTGACACAAGTTCAGATTGAATACATTTTAACTAGGAAAAAAACCTGAAACAGAGGCACAGTCAAACATTGCAATATTCAAAAGTTTTATCTCAAAATTTTCAACTGACTTTAACTGCTATACTTTTCAGCAACAGTTCTGAAGAAATCTCTGCCAGAACTGAATGATAATCGGAGTTTTTTACCTTGGAATTATATTAATACCAAAAACTCACACAGAAGTAGAAGAAACTACTTCAGCTGTGAAAGCAGCTAAACAAGTTTGTGTGGGCAAAACAGTGGGAATGAGGCAGCCAGGACATCTGGCATCACAGGACCAGGCCAAAAGACACACTTGACCCTTTCTGATAGCAGTACATGTTTGGATATTTTTAAAATAAGCTTTGTGACACTCAATATTTTAAGAGTTCTGCTGCTTCAGTTACGGGACAGTGAGCAACACCAGCCACCATTTAAAAACAGAGGGAGATTTTTAGTTTCACACTGGCAGTGATTCAAAGCTCTCTGATATCAGAAGTCAAGCAAAGTTGATTATTTTTAAAATTACTGTTGACAGAAGAGTTCATGTTTTCTGGTCAGTTTGGTTTTGTCACTAGAAATGTCCACAAATTCAGCTCTGGTCACTTTCTTGTTGAATAACAAAAGCTAACTTGACCATTGAGCTGAAACGTTAGGTCAGTCCATAATCTCTTACCCTATAAGGCTTCTGAAATCTTAACATGACAATGAATCAAAATAAATGTATGAAGTGTGGTGGCTGAAACCTGACTTTCTACATACTTTGATACATCTTCAACAAATTAAAAAAAGGGGGGTGGGAGGAGACAGCAGAAACTGGGAACCCACCAAACCAACCTCTACAGCATTCATAAAATCTGGGGAAATTCTGAGGCTCCAGGACTGCAGCATCATTCTGCTCCCACCTCTCAAGGTATTCTCAGGAGAAGATGCCAAAACATCTGCTGAAACTGCTACCACACATTTGGTCACAAATGTCTTTATTTTCATCCATCATCTCTCTTTCAGACGTTCATAACCATATGGCTTCTTCAAACACCATGCTAACTAGGAAGAGCTGTCTGGATTAGGAAATACAAACAATCCCATGTGCATTGGAATTCCAATCACACAACTCATTATGCCTTAATTTCTGGAACAGAAGTGCTGAAACTTCCAAATGAGCTTTCTTAACCTACATAGCAACTTTAAAATTTTGAAACAATGCTTGGAAGAAAATATCTTTTAGATACTTTAGTCAGTGTTACCCAGTAATTTGGAAACTGAAAGGTAAAAGCACCAAAAATCTCCCTGGGGACAAGTACAAAACTTTGGCTTTACTTTCTTCTTAATGTAAGATAAATGAATCAAATAATATCAGTTTGAGAGATACAGGGCCAGTTTGGGAAGATCTGAATCTTTCTATTTTTAAAAGATTTAAACAAATACAAGTCAAGATCATTATATATGCTTACATTACATCTGAATGCATCTGTCTGCAGGGAGGGCAAGGTAGATTTGTTACTGAAAGCAGAGTTCAACTTCACACCTGCGCTTCTTGAGAGAGTATACGTCATTAGCATACAACATTTGTTGAAAACTGCTTGTTAACACAAGAATCAGCCCCGGGGCATATTATTTAGAGGGAAAGTATAGAGCTAAGTGTAGATGCCAAACAAATTCTTAAGCATGACATGAAAAACATCTTGAAAACAAGAACACAAACAGAATGAAACCCAGTTTTCTTCATAGCAGCAATGATTCTATGAAATTGGAACAGAAGTTCAGATTTACAAATAAGGCCCATGTCTCAGGTCACATGCAGAAGCTAATTTAACAGCTCACAAAACAGAATGCTCCAGGGGGTGACTGTTGCAGATGCATTTACTTTACATTGAGAGGGGACAAACATTCAGTTTACCAGAGAAACAAAAAAAGTGATACAGGCTTGCAGAAAGAATACAGGGAAGAGTGAGGGGAAACAAGGTTTTTACTTCAGAAGAGCCATGCCACAACCTTTGAACCTACTCCTAGCTTAAAAAAAACCAAACAAATGTATCAATGAGGTAGTATTAAATTTACAGCTATGTCTCTTTATGATGATGGTTTAGCAACTAAATGCCAGGAAAAACTGAATTGTAAAATCTGAGCAATGGTTCCCATCATAATTTTCTTGAAGTTTCACATTTCTGTTTCAGATCTAAAAGGATTTGTGTGCACAAAAGCTGGTCTGCTTTCCCTCCAATTATATCAGATATTGCTCTTCCAACAGAGCTTCGTCTTGCTTATTATCCCAGATCACCACAACTGCAACAGTCTTACTATCCTGAACTTGATTTCTTCTCAACCATCCAGATTATATGACAAATTAGTGTAGTTTCTTTCAAAAAATATTTAGCAAATATGAAGTAATATAACTGCAAATGACAGTGTGTATGAACAATACCACTCCACTTTTAAAAACTTTTTCTTTGCTCTGTCTCCTTGCATGCCAACTGCTGCCATTAAAACCCTAGAACATTAAACATGCTCCAGGCTCAGCAATTATGACAGATTAGATGCTTGAGCTAATTTTCCAAGGAACCTGACTGTGAACTTCAGACGAGCTTTCAAAACAATTTGTTATGCTAAGAACGTGCAAGAACAATATCGAAAAGTACACAAAAGTCCTGATGGCTATAAGGTATTTTGGGCTTATACTCTATAGAGCAATGGATAGACACCCAGAGAAATCATTATACCTTTGGTAAACCTCACTAAACACTCTGTTGGTTTTCAGCGTTAAAAAGTACATAGAGCTTTCCTTACATTAAACAAGATCACCTTATTCCCCTTAATAAGAACAACTGAGTTGTAGTGCATTTATAACCTGGTTTAAGATACTTGCAAATTAAGTAATAAATGTTTAAGCATTAGATGTTCTTATGATACACTACTGAGGTCTGATTGCATTTTTCAAGGTATTCATAAAGAAGTTTATATTTAACCACATTAGTGATGGAAACATTACACAGCAGAACACAGTACGCATAGCACACAATACATAATGAGTACATACAGTTCACATACACTTATAAGCGTTACATAAATTAGGGATCAAGAGTGACTGTATTCCCAGGATGACACTGTCAGCATATTCTCACCACTTTTTGTCTAACTCTCTACTTCATTATAAATCTAAAATACTTTAACATAAGTTACTGCTAGAAGATTTACTTCATAATTAAGAAAATCTTAAGCTATGGCACGAATTATAAGAGGAATTATAAGCTTTTCTGTTAAAACAAGTTACCACTTGAAACATAGTTATGAAGATTTGATGAAACATGCTAACATTAATAACAAATACTTTGAAAGCAGTGTGCCCAGAGTGCCCAATATACCTGTGAAGGTCATACCCTACTATAAAAGTTCACTGGTTTACATATCTTCAAAACTCTGCAGTTAAGTCCAACTGAAAAATATAACAGAAATACAGAAATTATATTTTAAGGATCTGCAGGCAAGGCATCAGAGAAGGAGAGAGAAAGAATTCCCATTCTTGATATGAATTCTCCATAGAAAAAATTACTCTACTTCAAACAAAATAGTGAATACTTTTTACTGAATAAAAACTCAGTTTTGCATGTAAAATAGACTCATGTCAAATTTAATTTGTTTTGGAAACCAAATTAATTTTTCAGCTTTACTTTTTAGTATTTTCATAAAGAATTTTTTAAAAGGCAAAAATACATCAAAACAGATTAAAAAAACCCATACATGTTATATTGAAAAAAAATGCAGTATCTCACTCTCCAAAAAGCAGCCACTTTTAGTATCCTTAGTACATCTGCATACACATCCACGTGAGTACACAAATAAAGGTAATACAGAAATTAAATTAACATTTTGCAGTGTCACACTCACTGCTACCTGAGTCACCCAAGGCAGTGAAATTCCCTCGCACAAGACTAGCTTTAGTTTGCCCTCCTCTTTCATGCTAGCCACGTCCAGCCAGAGAAGCTTTCAGTTTAGCTCAGACAAAAGTCTTTTTGGTCATGTTGAGTCAATTTTTTCCGACAGAACTTTTCTGACCAGCTCCAGTTTGGAAGTCAACCTATACTTACGTTGAAGAAAACGTGTGCTCCTAATTGTCATAGGCACTTTTTGGCATATATTTCCTTTTACACATCAGCCCCCAGAAGTTAAATTGGAACAAACATCCTTCCTTGCTCTGTCTTGTCAACTAAGATTTTAATTTCCTGAGTGCAGTGACTTATGTGCATTTCCAAGCCTCCCTGCAGAGATCTCTGAATTCAGCTGGGGCCTCTGGATGCTGCTGGGGCTCCGTGGTGGGTGGCAGGCACACAAAAGCACAGTGCAGGATCCAAAGCAGAAGTGATTCATGCTGAATTAGAGCTCTTAAGACCTCCTCATTAAAAAACTCTGCAGTGGCTCTGCTTACCATGCATGGCATTCCCTAAAGTACTTGCACAGCATCTGCCACCCCAAAATAATTAACTCTAAAAATGAGGGAAGGTGCATGTAGCAAGTCAGACTGGTTCTTCCCCCATGTTCTGTTGTTAAAGGGACATGAAAAGGGTAAAAACACCAAGACAGTTCAGCAATTACTTCACCACACAAAACCACAAGACAGCCAAGAGTGTTCACATTTCAGCACTGACGCAGCAGATGAACACAGCTACCACACAGCAGCACTGCAAGCTCTGAAACGATTTACATGTGAAAGCATGCCCTAAACTCCCTCAGCGCTTTCTTGCCAACACAAATTGTACTGGCTTAACTACAGTGGTATTGTCAGAACTCTGTAGTCAAGTCCACAGTGTACATGTGGTTACGAGAGCACAAAGATGCTCATACAAACTGACATAAAGTGATACAAGGATAAGGGGTAGTTACAGCAACATAAATGCATCCAGCCTAGCAAAACTGTGCTGCTTTAACAGAAAATTCACAACCATAACTAGCAGCATCATATTTTCACACAAGCAACCTGCCTTTCAGATAACAGGTATGCTTAGACAGCCAACACGAGACAAAGGTTCAGAGAAACTAGAACAAGGGGATTCTGAAGTAGGAACAGCAGCTCACAGAAGATGGAAAAGAAGGGAGGTACCGAGCACAAACATTATGCAAAACTCGCTTCATTACTGACCAGATATTATTGCATTGAAGTTATAGGGTATCACAAAGTTGTGGTTTTCAGCTGACTAGCTGCCAAAAAATAAAGAAAAAAAATTATTTAAACTTATGCACCAGATACTTACTGAAAAAAAGAATGCATGAAACATTTATCTTGCAGTGGCAAACACTTTGATTACATATCGGAAGAAACAAAACTGGGAAACCAAGATATAGTGTATGTAGAGTGTGAAATAAAAGTGCTTGTGCTTAATATAGTGGTAGCACTATCCCCTAGCACTTCAATAACCACAATCAAAGCAGCACAGCTGGAATTTGTAGCCAACTGAGTTATCAGTTTATGAAGAGCTGCTTAAAAGACACAGTGCCATCTGGGCCAATTACAAATCACATATTTTAGGCATGATGGAAAATGGTTGCAAGTCATGATGTTAAAATTCAACATAATTTTTCCTTTGCTTGCTTTCCATTTGGTTTTTATCGTCTTTGCCTCATCATCCATATATTTGCACTTTTCATTCTGCTTATCTGTTGCCTATCTGTTGATGCACAATTTATGACTTTTTGTTTGTTTTTCCTCAGACAAATTCTGCTTAAACAAAACTAAATCATATGTGAGACATGTCCTTTGCACTCCTAGCAGGACTGTAATATGCAGTTGGCCCAATATAAAAGCAATCTTTATTTAAGAAGAAAACTAACATTTCTAGCCACCAGGTGACCTGTAAAGAAATTTGTTCTGGAACAAATCCTACATTCAGGGTTGCTCATTGGTTGTAAATAATTTTCTGAATATTCAGCAGTAAGAATTTCAATGGGGTACACACAGCTACTTTTACCTTAACATCCTAAGGCTAAGTTATCCTGTCTGCAGAGAATACTGGAATCTTGTTTTTATTCCTTTGAGGAACACTGTAAAAGAACAATTAATCCACTGAAGTTAGCCCTTTAGCCCCACCGTGTTGCTGCCCTTTGAGGGCTGCTCCTTTTTCACCCCTAGCAGATGACATAGCAATGACATATGTGGTAGATATGTTCAGTACGTGTTCAAAAAGGTACCAAAGTAGTATCACAAAGATTAACTCTGAGCCTTCCTGTTGTTAAATTGCCTCAGAAAAGAGCTTCATTCCAGTGCTTCAGTTTAAATTTGCAAGAACTCACCTGGCAAATGTAAAAACAGCAGTACTCAGTAGGGAGTTGCTACCATCTATGTTTAGTCACTGACTTTGTAAAATAATTGCTTCTTTCATTACTCTCCAGGAAAAAAAAAAAAAAAAAAACAACTAAGAAAAATATTAACACCCCTATTTTGTAGTAACTTGTATGATAACAAATAAAATCTATTTTTATTATACTGAGTAAGGTTCGTATTGTGTAAATCTATGAGCAAATAGGCACATACATTTCAAAGAGGGCTACTGTTAAGAAGAAAAAAAAAAAAAGCATTCAAAATAACGTAGTTAACTCTTAAGACACATTGATCATTCACTGGGCAACAGAACAAAAGAAAAATAAAATCTCCGAACAGACTGATGGAAACATTTCTGAAAGCAAAATATATACAGAAAGATACTGTTTTATGGTACCAAGATATTTTCATCATCAGTACCATTAGATTTAGTTTTGCATCTTGAAATGAATATTCTAGCTGGATGTTGGCATAAAGCTGAACTAAATGAAGCATGAAATTACAGGCAGGTATTCTTATGCTATTTGCTACTTAAGTGCATCTGCATTTTTTTGCCAGTTCTCAAATTACTGTATAAATAACAATACTCCATTTTACAGATGGGGAGACCAAGATGCTGAACAGTGAGGTTTGCTGTATAGGAATAACAAGCAGTTTAGTAATAGAGGTTTCAAACCTAGTGGGGCTTAATTCAAACAGTGCTACCTCACCTATCATATGAGCCGTGCTCACATGGCACGACTATGCAAATAACTTCACCAGTGGCAGGGGAGGAATTGCCAGCCAAGATCATCAACTCTTCCCTGGTTTTATTTCTCTGACAAATCCTCTCTCTAGCTATAGATTGTCAAACAAAGAGTGTTAAATTCCCTTTGTCATAGTAAGTGAGAGACTAGTGAAATGTTCTTGCAGAGTTCAAACTAATCAAAAGGAGGTGGGTTGGGTTTTGGTTTGTTTGTTTTTGGTTTGTGTTTTTTTTTTTTTTAATTTTGTTTTGTTTCAAGGGATTAGGCAGGTGAGCATTTTCTTCTCCATTCTATTCAGTGTCTAATGTTCTTCTCCTTCACCCACTTTTATGGCAAGGGCATCAAAACAACTTCACAATGGAAGGGAAATAAAAAAGGATTTAAGAAGTTAGCTTCTTGGAGATCATACTGCAACAGTATCCCAAATCCCAAATTTGGTAGTTAGACACCTAAACAGCTGGGGAAGATGGAGAGAGTCACGTTCAGAGTCCTCTCCCAGGGACTGTTTTCACTGATTAATCATTTACTATAAAATACAGAAATAACCCCTGGTACACAGAGCAGAATAAAACATTGATTCTAACTTTCTGAACGTTTCATTTTTCATACAGAAACATTTTTATGCTTTTGAGCTTTTTAAGCTTTTTGACACCTGTAAAGATATATGTGTATTACAGTAAAGGAAGTAAACAAGTAATCCTCTACATCATAAGGTAGGGAAAAATGCTAATTCTAGAAGTTTCCCAGCATTAATCAGTTCTTTCAGAGCTGAATCTTTGCAGATTATTTTATAGTAAACTCAAAAGATGAAGCATCCAATGACATAGCATACTGAAGGAGATACTTTGTTTGCTGTAATAAATAATGATTGTTAATTTCTGAAATAATTCATGATGATAGAAGAAACTATGTCTCCTAAGAAAGTCTTCATGTCATAAACATGTTAAATAAGAAAAACCTTTGGAGAGATGGAACTGCAGTGTCTGTGTAGTGAGTAACAGACTTTGGGATGAGTAAAAAACCAACTGCTTCCACCAGCATGCATTCTCAGAGATAACAAAAATTCACCAGCTGCTATGAAGTGCCACAGGAGCCAAGAACAACAACAAAAAAACTGCAACAACAGATGTTTTCATCAAAAGGGAGTCTAAAAGTTCAAAGTCTGAGAGGCAACAGAGTTTCAAGGAACAGACCTTTAACGTAATGAAATCTATTGAATATCAAATAATTTTTGACCAAAAAAATGAAATAATAAAAAGAATTAAGATATCAGTAAAGTTTGCCATTGTAATTTTTGTGGAAGAAGTTAATGCCAAAAATATGAATTTAAAGTAGTAATTTCTCTTTACTAGCAATACTATTGGTGGTTCACACTATGAAAAACAAATAAGTTTGGACTGCCACAATATTTTTTTAACCTAAATTTCCACCAGATAAAAAAATGGATCTCCAATGTAAATTAAAATCTTCAGTCCATTCTATTTGCATCTACAGGTATTCCAACCCCTGCACATTTCCCTCATTTCTTTATATGAAGCTCCTCCAACAGCAACTTCACATATTATTTCTAGATGATGCCATCACCTTTGGCAGAGCACAAGAAAAAACCATAACCAGCAAAGGTCTGAGGTCACACAGAATCTGGCGAGATGCATTTTTTTCACTCTGCTTTGCAACTAGATGCAACTTTTTAATTAAATGCTGAGACAGCCTCTAGTCCTGAAAGCTTCAGGCACAGTCCCTATCAGAACAGTTACACAAAAATGTGAAGGATGAGACTGTTAAGGACCAGACTGTTTAGACTGTGTGAACAGCTGGAATACATGGGCAATACAGAGTAACATTATCTAGGGCTATCATGAGAGAAATCTGTCTGAAATCTTCAAGAATAGTTTGCATTTTCTGGTACTTTCAAATCTGGGACATCCAACCAGAGACATACTCTACAGCTTCAAGAAATAGAATCATAGAATCATAGAATCATTTAGGTTGGAAAAGATCTTCAAGATCTTCGAGTCCAACCATCAACCATGCCCACTAAACCGTGTCCTGAAGTGCCCTGTCTACTCGCTTTTTGAATACCTCCAGGGATGGTGACTCAACCACTTCCCCAGGCAGCCTATTCCAATGCCTGACAACCTCCTCAGTAAAAATTTTTTTCCTAATATCCAACGTAAATATCCCTTGCCTCAACTTGAGGCCATTTCCTCTCATCCTATCACCAGCCACCTGACAGAAGAGACCAGCACCCACCTCACTACAACCCCCCTTCAGGTAGTTGTAGAGAGTGATAAGGTCTCCCCTCAGCCTCCTTTTCTCCAGACTAAACAACCCCAGTTCCCTCAGCCACTCCTCATCAGACTTGTGCTCCAGGCCCCTCACCAACCTGGTTGCCCTTCTCTGGACACGTTCCAGCACCTCAATGTCTTTCCTGTAGTGAGGGGCCCAAAAACGTACACAGGACTCGAGGTGTGGCCTCACCAGTGCCGAGTACAGGGGATGATCACTTCCCTGCTCCTGCTGGCCACACTATTTCTGATACAGGCCAGGATGCTGTTGGTTGCCTTGGCCACCTGGGCACACTGCTGGCTCATATTTAGCCGTTGGGGTCCTGTATGAAAAAGAAAGTGAAAAATCTTCCCTGAGTAAATTCTTATATCATCTGAAGTTTGTATAATCACTATATTTCAAATCAGGAGAATGAGTGGCAATTAAAGCTTTAAGAGCCATGAATCTGGCCCTCTACCTCTGCATCCTTTCAGCTACTATTCTGTGCACTGTCGGTTACAGAATACCACATTTATTAACCCTTCCTCATAAACAACCTATGATAAATAGGTGTCATGGTTTCAGCCCAGCCAGTAACAAAGCACCAAGCAGCTGCTTGCTCACTCCCCTGGCCCTGGTGGGATGAGGAGAAAATACAAAGAAACTCTCTTGGGTCACGACAAAGAGAGGAGGGAATCACTCACTACTTACAGTCATGGGCAAAAGACAGACTCAGCTTGGGGAAGAAACAAAATCAATTTGATTTACTACCAATCAAATCAAAACAAGGATACTGAGAAGTAAACCCAAACCTTAGAACACCTTCCCCCACCCCTCCCTCCTTCCCGGCTCAACCCCACTCCCGGTTCTCTCCACCTCCTCCCCTCGGCAGCGCAGGGGAACAGGGGATGGGGGTTGGGGTCAGCTCCCCACACCTTGTCTCTGCCGCTCCTTCCTCCTCAGGGGGAGGACTCCTCACTCATCCCCTGCTCCAGGGTGGGGTCCCTCCCATGGGAGACAGTCCTTCACGAACTTCTCCAACATCAGTCCTTTCCGCAGGATGTAGTTCCTCACAAACTTCCCTGGTATGGGTCCTTTCCACGGGCCAATCTTCAGTCACAGCCACTTCAGCCACTCCATGGGCTTCCCCATGGAGTCACGGCCATCTTCGGGGACATCCCCCTGCTCCGACGTGGGCCCCTCCCCGGGCTGCAGGTGGGCATCTGCTCCCCCGCTCCCCTCCGTGGGCTGGGGGGACACAGCCTGCCGTCTCACCACGGGCTGCAGGGGCATCCCCTCCTCCCCCGCTCCTCCTTCTGCACTCACCTCGGGGTCTGCAGAGGGGTTCCTCTCACATTCCAATCCCCCCACTCACTGCCTGTTCCCCTTCTTAAATCTGTTATCCCTGAGGCGCTACCACCACCACTGATGGGCTCGGCCTGGGCCAGAGGCGGGTCTGACTTGGAGCCGGGGAAGCTTCTAGCAGCTTCTCACAGAAGCCACCCCTGCAGCCCCCTCCCCTGCTACCAGACAAAATGCACTGCACAAACCCATAACAATACGGTATTAATACCTATTAATACCATAAATACCCCTAAGCAAGGACAAGATCAACCAGGAAAAAAATTAATTCCTTTTTTTTAAAGTATTTCTTTAAATTATCTCTTAAGAGTCAGAATATTCATTTCTCAAAAAATAGTAATGCATTATAAATTAGGTTGAAACTGTTACTTATTTTTTTTAAAGCTGGAGAAACAAACAAAAAAAATATAGAATTGTTTACACTCTTTAAGACAGATATACAACAGAGGAGGGAGAACTGCAATATTTACTTAAAGCATGAGATAAAAGGATACATTTTATATACAAATATCAGCCAGGCAACAAGATACATTCTGTGTTAAACAAAGACAAAACAACAAATCTATAGGCAAGCATTATAGCTGTGGGGCATCGTGGTCAACTTATGAACTCCTGAGTACAGACTGAGGAGATAAAGCAGCTGAGGAGATAAAGTCAGGCATTGTTTTCTCAGCTAGTGTTTTCACAGAAGGTCTCTCAGTACAAGGCTACCCATGAAATGCAAGTTTTATCTGGGAGTTGGACTCAATCATCCTTATGGGTCCCTTCCAACTTGAGATATTCTGTGATTCTATGATGTATAAAGTTACTGCCTTTTTTTCAGTATCAGCTTCAGCAAGATACCCTGGAGATTTTTGACACCAGTTTATCTTCACCTTCTACCTATATTTAGACCATGGCAAGCCCATAATGATACAAAGGGAGAAAATCCCAGGTTTTACCTCCCAATAAAGTTCTTAAATCAAAACAACCCTGAGCAGACTCAGCTCTTCAGGGTGCAATGAAAGAAAAAACTAGATTCTTTAATTAAGCAAGACAACTGGTTCATATGCCATAATCATTTCGTCATGGAGTACTATTCAACAGTTTCATCAATCTGCCTTGTCTCTTATCATCACCCCATTTCATAGAATCATAGAATGATTTGGGTTGGAAGGGACCTTTAAATATCATCTAGTTCCAACAACCCTGCCATGGGCAGGGACATCTTTCAGTTGATCAGGTTGCTCAAAGCCCCCTTCAACCTGACGTTGAACACTTCCAGGGATGGGGCATCTACAACTTCTCTGAGCAGCCTGTTCCAGTGCCTCACCACACTCATCATAAAGAGTTTTTTTCTTATATCCAATCTAAATCTACTCTCTTTCCGTGTAAAACAGTCGCCCCTTGTCCTGTCACTACAGGCCCTGTTAAAAAGTCTATTTCCACCTTTCTGATAAGCCTCCTTTAAATATTGAATGGCCACAATAAGGTCTCCTCAGAAGTTTCCCTTCTCCAGGCTGAACAACCCCAATTCTCTCAGCCTTTCTTCATAGGAAAGGCATTCCAGCCCTCTGATCATTTTCACGTCCATTGTCTGGCTCTAACAGGGCCATGTCTTTCTTGTGCTGTGAACCCCAGAGCTGAATGCAGTCCTCCAGGTGTGGTCTCATGAGAGAAGAGTAGAGGGGGAGACCTCCCTCCCTCAACCTGCTGGTCATGCTTCTTTTGTTGCAGCCCAGGATACAGTTGGCTTTCTGGCCTGCAAGTGCACATTGCCAGCTCACGTCCAATTTTTCATCCGCTACTGTCCCCAGGGGTGCTTTCAATCCATTCATCTCCTAGTCTGTATTGGTATGGAGGATCACCCCAACCCAAGTGGAGGAACTTGCATTTGGCCTTGCTGAACTTCATGATGTTTGTATGGGTCCACTCCTGAAGCCTGTGAGGGTCCCTCTGGATGGCATCCCTTCTCTCAAGTGTATCAACTTCACTACTCAGCTTGGTGTCATCCACAAACTTGCTGAAGGTGCACTCAATCCCACTATGTCATTAATGAAGATTTTGAACAGTGTCAGTCAGAATATGGAATCCTGAGGGACACCATTTGTTACTAGTCTACATTTGGACATTGCACTGAGCCATTGATAGCTCTTTGGATGCAACCATTCAGCCAATTCCTTCTCCATCAAATAGTCCATCCATCAAACTCATATCTCTCCAATTTAGACAAAGAAGTTGTGTGGGACCATATCAAAGCCCTTAGAGAAGTCAAGGTAGATGACATCAGTTGCTTTTTCCTTATCCACCAAAGCAGTCACTCCATCATAGAAGGCCACCAGATTGGTCAGGCATGATTTGCCTTTGGTGAAGCCATGTTGGCTGTCTCCATCACCTCCCTGTCATCCCTACACTTTGAAGTAGTTTCCAGGAGTATCTGTTCCATATTTTTTCTATATTTAAGGGCAGCTTTTTCTCACATTCAGTACATGTTTCAAGGCCAAAAGCCCCTGCTCTAACACTTGGATGCTTCAGTGTCATCACAGCATGCATAGCTTACCTCATCAGCAAGGAAAATGGCCACTGTTGCCTCTCTTTTTAACCTGATCATTTTGCTAGCATGCAATGAAACTCATTAATTACCATCATGGGCAAAACAGATGCAACTTTGAGGAAATTAATTTAATTTATTGCCAGTTAATAACAGAGTAGAATATTAAGAAATAACAAAACTAACACCACCTCCCCACCCCCTTCTTCCCAGGCTCAATTTCACTCCCAACCCTTCTACCTCTTCCCCCAAACAGCACAAGAGGATGGGAAATGTGCTTCATCTCTGCTGCCCCTTCCTCCTCACAATGTTCCCCTGCTCCAGTGTGGGGTCCCTCCCACAGGATAGTCCTTCATGAACTGCTCCAGCATGGTCCCCCCCAGGGTCACTGGTCCTGCCAAAAAACCTGCTCCTGCGTGGGCTCCTCTCCATGGGCTACAGTTCCTGCCAGGAGCCGGAGCCTGCTCATTATGCTCTAAGTACCCCATCCTCAACTTTACTTCTGTTGTATCATGATTGAACTCTCTGCAACACTCAGAGAAAGCAGTGTTAAATGTTCAGTCTTAACACTGTGTGTGCATATTTCTCACCACATGTGATGGTCTGAGAAATTATAGCCAATGTCTCAAAAATTTGTTAAAAAACATTGGTGGAGAAGACGGCCTCCGTAAAAGCACCAGAGTTGCATAAACAGGAAGATGCAGCTGGAGGAGAGGACCCCATGGGGGTGAGACCGTGCTTCTCCAAAGCCACACTTCCCTACCTTAAGCAACCATGAGAAGAGGCATGACACATGTGCCAAGAAGAAATGTCAGACAGCGATCATGCCTACAAGGAGGGAGAAGCAACTCCCTGATGACCCCCAAACCCACCAACCCATTTCCAGAGAATTCTGGAGACATGAACTGCACATGTCAAGTCCACTGACTCATTTCTGGAATGTTCCTGAGCACACACTGCACCTGCCTAATGATGACAAATCCCCATCTATAGGGGCAGACACTTCAGGAATAAAAGAAGGAAGGACAAGTTCTTGGCACACGTGCCTCGCCCCCAGAGGACCACACCTATGAGTAGAGACCATCGCTGGATCCAAGGCTGGTTCTCTCTCTCTCTTCTTCTTTTCCCTTTTTGCATTTCTTTCTCTATAACTCCCTTCTCCTTTCTAAGGGTGGCTTAATGACATGATACAAAGTTCATATTGATAAGTTCACATGTACTTGGGCAAGGTTAGCTTGGCTGAATAAATGTTGATTGTTGTTTGAACTCTGCTGGTGGTGTTTCACCTCAGTTCTGACAAAGGAAATCCACAAACCTGAGTCGCTCCAACCTTGGGATACGACACCATACAATGCAATATATTACAAAAGCCAGCAGAAAGCTGCAAAAAAGAAAAGCTATCTGAAGACAAGAACATGTTAATTAAGATAAACAAGAGAATGTTAATCAAACGGCCTTTAGGAAGCAAGAGAAAGGAAGTAATGACTGCCCTTCTGCTCCTTTTTCATAAGCAGTTCTTCCACTAATAATTACAAGGCACTAAGTCCAGCATGGAGCAGCAGAACACTTGAGCACTCTCAAGAACTTCTTTAGTCCTGTTCTCATGCAAATCCTGAGCTGTTCCTTGAAGTGAAGATAGTGCAGTATATGGCAGTACTATGCCTCTGATAGCATTGTCCTTGCCTTACTGGTGCGTATTTTGCAACAGTTCATAGGCTGGAGACATATGTTGAAATAAGACCTGCATATTCATCTGCTTACACAGGCAGGTTTTTGATCTCTAGCTATGACGTATTTGGTAAAAGTATCACATCATTTGACACCACAGATGCCCCCTTGAGACAGTCCAAAATTCCTATCTGCGAATGGCACATAAGTTTTATTCAGCACCTGAGAAAGGAGAAGGGAAGCATCTGCTGACCTGCTGTAGCCAAAACATACATGATTTCATTCTTCTTAAGAAGCACCCATTGATGTAACTCAGCAAGCAATCGCCTGTATTGTTATGGAGAAAATGCAAGGCAGCCAACTGTCCCTACTAAATCAAACTGCTTTCTGAAGCTGCAACCATCAGTGGAGGCTGGGATCTGCTAAATTAAAACATTAAAATATGACTTAAAGATTTTAACAGTAATCACCATTTTATAAATAGGATAACGATTTCCCCTGTAGCCAAACCTCCATATGTGAGACAATAAGCAAACATTTCTGTATTTTAAATGTTAACTATTCTGCAGGCATACCTCATTAAAGATGGTATCTGGTTAACGTGCCAAGTCTCAAATAGCTGTACTATAAGAAAGAATATTGGATCATGTCCTCAGCTGCTGTAACTCATTGACTTTGCTTCAACAAAAAATAACTCAATGTGCATCATCAACAGATCTAGCATATTGTTTATTGCTGAACTTGCATAGATAGAAGTGCTTTGAAAAAGCACTGCATATAATGGCCCTGTCATTCATTTTAGGATTGTATTTTCATGACTGGTGAAAGCTGGCTTTTCCTTTGCATTTTCCCTGCTTTATTGGTAGCAATTATGGGTGATTTTATGTCTGTTTACAGAAAGTTGTAATTGAAATAGAAAACATCTTTAATTGATGTGGATATTTATTGTGCTGAGGACTTGATTTCTGACTCAGAAGTTGATTGGGAACACCCTTCTTAAATGACTGGCTTCATATTTCATAGATTTGAGAAGACAGCAGAAAGTCTTTTTTTACTAATATTTGCTTTTAAAAAAAATAAAATCCAGAAAATGAGGGCAGCACTGGAACAAATTTCCTGCCATCACGTGAGCTGTTTCTATTCCTCTCTACTGCAGTAGTTACAACACCCCTGAGTTCAGGCTAGCTGCAGCAGTTTTTAACAGAGAAGAAAGGCTGGCACTATGAAGTAGGTCACCTGCAAGCTTTGAACACCATTTCTATCTCAAAGCGCAACAGATGCTTTCAGTCCTTCAAGCAGGTGCTAGTATACACTAGGGAGGCATGGGGAACACCATCTTCACTGGGTCAGGGATCCTGGTAGCATGATAGAAAAGCAAAGACAAGTTTGATCCCTGTGCCCTATACGTGCGCCTTCCCTCTACCTCACCATTTCAGTTCCAATACACAGTGAGACAGCATACCGCACTTAGACGTCATGACTGCAGGGAAAAAAGCCAGAAGGCTGTTGTTATGAAGCTGATTGCACAGGACATCTCCCCGCCTGCAGCAGCTGACTGTGAATAAGGTGATCAGGGTCTTCCACAAAACAACCAGACAAACGTGTGCAAGATAGTCACAAGTAGCAAATAAAGGGTCTTCCATATTTAGAGGTGCCTATACCACAGAGACTTTAAATAAGGACCTGTGAATGCACAATGACAACTTTCAGGCCATTTCTCTTCCTGACTCCAGACAGAAGCAGGGGTCCCCACCAGTGATTGATAGATTCATCCCTCATTCAGTGTATGCACCATCCCTTTCCTTTAGAGAACTGAGTTCCTCCCTTGGAACTACTGCAAGCCTGTGACTGCTCTAAGATCACTTGGATCAGACCTACCACCTAAGAACTTTATTTCTGCAAAGATGGTAGAGGCTTCCTTGATCAGCTGGAGAAGCAGCAGCCTGCAGTGAGATCTGGAATCAGCAGCACAAAAATATGGTCTAACATGTGCATGTGCAAATGGAATTGTGTTGCCAGGAGGTCTTTAAAACAGCTTTCTGCTGCACTGTAAGAGACTAGCAACGAAGGAATTAACTTCTTCATTCTGGAGCCACCATTCACTACATCTGTAGTGCTGAGGTATGAGAGTGGTTCCCACCTGTGCTAATCCAGCAATAATGTGTCCCTGAAGTAATTTTGCAGGGCAAATATCTATGCCTCCAGAGGACATTAAGACAAAATGATCAAGTGAGTTTCCTTGGGAGTTTGTAGCGTGTAAATTTCCTGTTCTTTAATGACAAAAGCAATTATAAATTTGTCTTCAGAATGTGACTTTGCTTAAATATATGTGATTATAGAAAGAACTGTAAAATAATATAAATAATGCATGATAAAATTTAATAAATAAAAAATAAATATGATGTATAACAATCTTGGTTTAAAAAAAACAACCAAACAAATCACAACCATGAACAGATCCTTCCAAATTTCAAGTGAATTAATGAAATAAATAATCAGGAAAGTACTATCTCTATTTTTTTAAAACACTTTCTTCCAGTGAAATAGCAAAGTACTTTTCACAGCAGTTAGATAGCGCTTCAACCAATTCACTCTTTGCTGCTGAATTTTTAAATACAGGTTTTGGAGGGCTTTTCAGTATTAAAAAAAAACCAAACAAACAGCAAAACAAACCAAGAAACAAAGGTCCAGTCTGCATACCACACAATTTGGAACAGGCTTCAGAATTCAACCTAATGCAAGTTTCCTAACCTGAGTACCCCTGAAGCATCCTCTGAAAATACCTGAAAGTAATTATCAAAGTCCAAAAAACCCCAAAAGTGCCTTCCCAAGGCACAGCTCAGAACCCTTCCCATGCTGTCTTTTTTCATATTGCACAAGTCCATCTGTTTTAACAGCAGAAGTAAGCATGCTGTCAGGCAGATGACATTCAAACAGACTGAGCATCTGAAAAATGTAATACTGTGAAGGAATCCTGCTTTAACAGCAGCTCCTTTGCTGAGGATCTGCTGGAGGCAGATGGAAGCTCCCATCTGAGTTGAGGGAAACCCCATCTCTGTTACTACTGCATTTAAATAGTACCCTGAAGGAATCTTCCCTAGCAACTCTTCTCAGGCACAATTCTGCCAAAGCTGTGAAGGGAAAGAAAACTTAATTTGTATTTGTATGTCACTTGCTTTCCATTCTCCCATGCATTCTCTCTTCTACCCCTTCCTAGAAAACCTCTTGAGTATCTAACAAGGTGTATGTCCTGTCTTTCCTCTTCTTTATTCAGGGAACAGGCTTATATGATCTGTTTAGATCTGGAAAATCCTTTCCTCATGCAGCAGTGAGTAGTTCCAGTTGGAAGGAATTGAGTAGTTTAAATTGGAAGGGACCTACAAAGACCATCTAGTCCAAGTGCCTGACCACTTCAGGGCTGACCAAGTTAAAGCATGTTTTTAAGGGCGTTGTCCAAATGCCTCTTAAACACTGAGAGGCTTGGGGCATCGACCACCTCTCTAGGAAGCCTGTTCTAGTGTTTGGCTACACTCTCAGTAAAGAAATGCTTCCTAATGTCGAGACTGAAACTCCCCTGGTGCAGCTTTGAACCATTCCCACGTGCCCTATCACTGGGCACCAGGGAGAAAAGATCAGCACCTCCCTCTCCACTGCTTCTCAGGAAGCTGTAGAGAGCAGTGAGTTTGCCCCTCAGCCTCCTTTTCTCCAAAATAGACCAATCCAGAGTACTCAGTCCTCACAGGACATGCCTTCAAGCCCTTTCAACCAGCTTTGTTGCCCTCCTCCAGATGCATTCAAGTACTTTAACATCCTTCTTAAATTCTGGGGCCCAGAACTGCACACGGTACTCAAGGTGATGCCGCACCAATGCTAAATACAACCGGATAATCACCTCTTTTAACCTGCTGGTTACGCTGTGTTTGATGCACCCCAGGATGCAGTTTTCCCTCTTGGCTGACAGGGCACACTGCTGACTCATATTGAGCCTGCTGGCAACCAGCACCCACTTTCTGCAGGGCTGCTCTCCAGCCACTCGTCTCCCAGTTTATACTTGTGCCTAGTGCTACTCCAGCCCAGCTGCAGAATCCAGCATTTGGTCCTGTTAAATTTCATGCCATTGATGGTTGCCCAACGCTCCAATCTATGCAAATCCCTCTGCAAGGTCTCTCATCGCTTGAGAGAGTCAACAGCACCTCCCAGTTTATTATCATCATCAAACTTGCTAGTGGTGCATTCAAGTCCTGCATCCAAATCATTGATAAAAATGTTGAACAGAAACAGCCCTAAAATTGAGCCCTGAGGAACACCACTGGTGACTGCTCACCAGCCAGGTGCAGCCCCATTCACTACAACCCTTTGAGCTCCACCTTTCAGACAGTTCTTCACCCAGCGTGCCATTGTCGTGGTTTAACCCCAACCAGCAGCTAAGCACCACGCAGCCACTCACTCACTTCCCCCCCCCACCCAGTGGGATGAGGGAGGGAATTGGAAAAAAAAAACAACTCGTGAGTTGAGATGAGAACAGTTTAATAGCACAGAAAGGAGGAAACTAGTAATGATAACACTAATAAAATGACAATAGTAATAATAAAAAGGAGTGGAATATGCAAGTGATGCACAATGCAATTGCTCACCACCCGCTGACTGATGGCCTGTTACTCCCTGAGCGGTGATCCCCCCCCCCTCCAACTCCCCCCAGTTTATATACTGGGCATGATGTCCCATGGTATGGAATAAATACCCCGTTGGCCAGTTTGGGTCAGCTGCCCTGGCTGTGTCCTGTGCCAACTTCTTGTGCCCCTCCAGCTTTCTCGCTGGCTGGGCATGAGAAGCTGAAAAATCCTTGACTTTAGACTAAACATTACTTAGCAACAACTGAAAACATCAGTGTGTTTACCAACATTCTTCTCATACAAAACTCAAAAACATAGCACTGTACCAGCTACTAGGAAGACAATTAACTCTATCTCAGCTGAAACCAGTGATAGCATATTTCCATACACTCTGTATGGTATGTCTAAATATTTTGATGGTTTTATTATTTTGTACCAGCCGTGGGAACTGGTTTGCTGCTAGGTGACTGTAAAAGTGAGATTTGGTAAATAATTCTTAGAAATCTTATACTAACATTATGGTTGAAACAATAGACAAAATTATAGCCATGCCATTAACTAGTAGAGGTAGTTACTCATAAGTTTCGCTGTTCTTGCTCTTATGACTAGATGTTCCTGTACGCTAGATGAGAACAATGTTGAAATGGACCACATGTGATTGAAACTGCGTTAAGCTTCAAGATCAAAGAACAAGGACAAGAATAAAGACTTCAAGGACAGCCAACAAGAACTTCAAATGGGTCGGTGGTCGCAAAAGCAGCCCTTTGACTCAGATGGATCCTTCATTGTGCATGATTGGATGTAGGCAGTACAGAGATAATCAGTTGCAATCATTTTTATGTATATGTATACTAATCTGATGAATATGCAATTAGTTATTCTATATAACCTGTTTGTGCTAAAGCTGTGGTATGCACACTAGGTGGAACTATCCCCTGTGCATCCAGTGTTGCAATAAAGAATGCCTGCTTTCTAAAACTCCAAAATGAGTGTTAGTGAATTTCTTCAACCATCTTTTCCATATCACCAGGATAACCGTGTACCTGCTCATCTTGCAGTTGGACAACTTGTCCAGAAGGATGCTGTGAGGGACAGTATCAAAAGTCTTACTAAAATCCAGAAAAAATACATCCATCACCTTCCCTTCACCCACTAGGTGGGTGACCTTATCAGAGAAGTATATCGAATAAATAAGTTAAACAGGACTTTCCCTTTGGGAACCCATGTTGACTGTGCCTGACAATTGCATTGTTCTTTAAAGGCCTTTCAATAGTACCGAGTATGATCTTCTCCATAATTTTTCCAGGAACTGAGGTTAGACTAACAGGTCTGTAGTTTCCTGAGTCTTCCTTCACACCCTTCTTGTAAATTGGAATAACACTGACTAGCTTCCAGTCAGTGGGGACCTCCCCAGACTGCCAAGACCTTTGGTAGATGGTTGGGACGGGTCCTGCTGTAACATCCACTAGCTCCTTCAGTACTCTGGAATGAATCTCATCAGACCCCAGGCACTTGTGAACATTCAGCTGATATAGCTGGTCCCTCACAATTGCAGTGGCCACAAATGGAAAGTCACTGCTCCTACGGTCATAGTCCTCAAACTCAAAGGTCCGGGCAGCCCAAGGTCTATCAGTAATATTATTAAAGTCTGAGGCAAAATAAGCACTGAATACCTCTGCTTTTTCCTCATCCCTATTTGACAGGTGACCATCTTCAACAAATATTGGTGCAATGTTTTCCTTGGACCTCCTCTTGCTATCAACATACTTAAAAAAACTTTTCTGTTGTCTGACACGACACTGGCTGTTTTCAACTCTAATTAAGCCTTGGCCTTTCATGTCTTCTCCCATTGCTTTGTAATCTTCATGTGAAGCCTGACTTTGCTTTCAGATATCATACAATTTCTTTTTCCTCCTGAGTTCCAAGAGGAGTTCCCTGTTCAGCCAAGCTGGTCTTCTTCCCTGCTTGCTTGACTTGTGATGTAATGGGATTGCCTGGTTCTTAAAAAATGGACCAGGACTCATGGACCCATAAGTCCTCAAAAGCAGGTTCCCAGGGGACACTGCTAAGTACCTCCCTGAGTAGCTTAAAGTTTTCTCTCTTGAAATCCAGGGTAGCAACTCTGCTGACCTTTTTTTCACATTAGATAAAAATTTTAAACTCAGCCATTTCATGATCACTGTGGCCAAGACAGTCACCTACCATCACATCTCCCACAAGTCGTTCTCTATCCACAAACAGCAAGTCCAGGAGGGCACCTTTCCTAGTTGGTTCACTGAGTACTTGTGACAAATTATCTTCCACAAACTTCAGGAATCTCCCAGACTTGCTTGTCACAGCAGTATGGTATTCCCAGTTGATGTCTGGGAAGTTGAAATCTTCCATAAGGGCAAGGGCTACTGATCCAGAGTAATGTAAATGCTCCCCTTAGCATTGCCAACCTCTGGGGGTGTCATGCCACCCCTAGGCTTACCTTCAGCTCTCATGATGTTATCCCCCCTCCCCCCAACAATTCTAGTTTAAACCCTGCTCAATCAGTCCTGCCAGTTTATGAGCAAAGAAACATTTACCCCACTGGGACAGGTGGATCCTGTCAGGCCCCAGCATACCTTGTGTCTCAAAGACTCTTCCATGGTTATAAAAATCAAAGTTCTGGTGGAGGCACCAGTCCTGGAGCCAGGCATTGATGTCTTGGGCATGCCTGTTTCTTCCGGTGTCTCTCCTCATTACCGGGACGATTGAGGAAAACACTACTTGTGCTCCTGAATCCTTTAGCATTCTTACCAGGGCCCTGAAATCTCTTTTGACTGACCTTGGACTCCTTGTTGCAATGTCATTAGTACCCACGTGAAAGAACAGGAGGGGGTGATAATCCAAAGCCTGTACTAAGCTCATCAGTTTTCTGGTGACTTTCCTGATCCAGACCCCAAGGAGGCAGCAAAATTCCTGAAGAGAGGGTCTGGTCTGCAGATGTGTGTCCCCCTTCCGCTCAGGGGGGAGTCACCTATGACCATAACTCGCTGTTGTTTCTTCTCAGTGCTGGTCGTAATGCAGCTCTTGATGCAAGGGGTTGGTTGATCTGACCTTGGTGAGAGAACTTGCACAGATTCCTCTTTCTCCATCTCATCATGTCCTTTGTCCACCACAGAGCCTTATACCTATTGTCTAAAGCTAGCTCAGAGGGCAAGGAGGGGCTCTGTGCAGTAACTTGCTTCCACTCCCCCCTATCCCTCCTGTCACTGCCTTCATCCTGGCACAAAGCAGATAGTGGAGCTACCACAGTAGTGGCCATGCTGAGTTGGCACATGTCTACCAGAGACGGCAAGGCACGGCTCCACTGACCTATCTCTTTCTCAGACTCCCAGATGCTCCTCAGTTTGCCCACCTCCTCCTGAAGTTCAGCTATCAGGCAGAGCAGTTCATCTACTTGGGCATACCTTCCTTAGGCATGTTTGCTACCGCCCTCAATCTCTGGGAGTAGCCCCAGGCACACCCTGCAGCCTGAAACCTGGATGGTTGCATGCTCTGACTGGAGCTCTGTCTGTGTGGCTATATTGGTCCTACTGGGTGCTGGAAGCTCAGGAGAAGCAGAGGACATGCCTTTTTGCCAGGTAGTCACCATGCAGCACTCACCCGACCACCTGGAGATATATATATATATGGGTGAATTGCAATTAGTGGGGCTGGTTGCCTTAGCCTGTTTAAATCAATGGAATTGAAGAAAGATTCAGGAGGGCTCTAGGGACTCTTTCAGGACACTCATACAGGAGGGCTCCTTAAACATTCTTCTATTTTTCCTCCAGTGACCCCACCAACAATTAGCATGTCCTTTCCCTCTCCTACATCAAGCATCAGCCCAAGTTTCATGTGGCAAAGTTCAAACTTCAACAGAAGTACAGTGATTTAGAGCAATGGAAAGCCTATGTGGTCTTAACACTACTTATGTCAAAGAGGTTACTGGAACTTTTGTCAGGAAGCAAGCCTATTGCTCACTCCAATGCCCTTGAAATCTACTTTAGATGAAAACAGTAATGGTATCTCTCTCCCTCTTCTTTCTCTCAATTCTTCCTGATGTCACAGTGAAACCCTAAACTAGAATTAAGGAAGACATAGAACAGTAGCAGGGTAGAACTCAATGGGCAGCACTGCTGTATGATTTCTTATCTAGTCAAAACAGCCATGGAAGGCAGCCACCACCTCACTGCGCAATATTCTTAGTGTTGGCAGTACAGCCATCTTTCCCAGCTAGAGCATCAAGACAGACCATCCCACTGCAAACCTTAATCATCTTCACCAGGATAGTTTTGGCTGGTTTTGGCTGGGATAGAGTTAATTTTCTTAATAGTAGCTAGAAGGGGACTATGATTTGGATTTGTGCTGAAAACAGTGCTGATGATGCTGAGATGTTTTCATTACTGCTGAGCAGTGCTCAAGCAGAGCCAAGGCCTTTTCTGCCTCTCACCCCACCCCACCGGCGAGTAGGCTGGAAGTGCACAAGAAGTTGGGAGGGGACACAGCTGGGACAGCTGACCCCAACTGACCAAAGGGATATTCCACAACATATGACATAATGTTCAGTATATAAAGCTGGGAGAAGAAGGAGGAACAGGGGACGTTCGGAGCGATGGCATTTGTAACTGTTAAGCGTGATGGAGCCCTGCTTTCCTGGAGATGGCTGAACACCTGCCTGCCCATGGGAAGTGGTGAATTAATTCTTTGCTTTGCTTTGTTTGTGCATGCAGCTTTTGCTTGACATATTAAACTGTCTTCATCTCAACTCATGAGTTTTCTCACTTTTACCCTTCCAATTCTCTCCACCATCCCAACCAGGGGGGAGTGAGTGAGTGGCTGTGTGGTGCTTGGTTGCTGGCTGGGGTTAAACCATGACACTAGTGAAGGAATTCCCTTCTGTTAGTTTTATGCCTGTACTGCATTCATCATTTAGTCATAATAATGCTACAGCACGCAAACAAGTGAGGAGGACAATAGATACTATGTGCATGTTTCAGCTTCTACCTTTATACTTTGTGTTTAACCACTACATATCTATGTTGTTTTCTATGAAGTCATATTTAACAAGTCTTAACAACAGTTGGAAAATGTCCACAGAGTCACCTAAACAAGATCCAAGTAGCAATTTAAGAAGGCCTTGTCAGAAAGATACTAAACAACAAACCACTTCCCATAGTAGTTTTAGTTTTCTCTTCCTGTCTCTTCTAACTAAGCTGATAAGGGCTCTCCTAGTGAAATAACATGTTCAACATATTAAGCAGACCTCAAGACCCCTCAGGAACTATTTAGCCCAAATAAGTGAGAACAATATCTCTGCAGGACCTGTTACGTCACATACTATTTCAAGTGCCCCAAAAGTCTCATCACTTAATACAAATAAGCACCTATTTCCTGGTATATTTTTTTAATTAGCTTCATGTCATGAGTGGGGAAGCCAACTCCAACAATCAGAACTATTAAATTCACATAAATTTTTTTAAACCTATAAAACATACTAGCAACAAGCTTTTCCCAATATATTCCTGGACTAAGAAAACAGTAGTTCCTACAAAGACATCAAAGTTTTAAGACACTGTTTCAAAAGCAAGCATTCTTCTGTTTTCTGGCAAACAGTGTTCCAGAAACAGTGTTCTGGTTTCTGTGCAAAAGGTTTATTGGAAAATGATTTGTATCATCCTTATAACTTTTTGAACTGAACCATAACTTTTTCAGTAGATGAGGGAATAACGAATTGTAATAATTAAAAAAAAAAAAAAAAGAAAAAAGTTTTCTACTAAACTGTATGAAGTCTTCAGAGCAAGGTCTCCCATTAATCTAAGTTATGCCTCCTGAGGAGCAGTAAATTTCAAGCAGTACTGTCTTTTAGTTTCATCTTAAAATATTTGCTCCACCTCCTTTAAAGGACCTGATTGATACATGAATTAAAAGACAAAGTATTTTAATCTCCTGTAGAAATAGAGGAATATTTTTTTATATGGGTCTGTGGCAGTACAACTACAAGTCTTGGCTTATTGTGGAAGGATGGCTTTTCCATTAGATAAATAACTGAAATAATTTTATTTGGTACAACTGCTTTTGGGGATGGTTGAGGTCTTCTGGGGATCTTTCGGGCCGTGCCCAATTGTCCCACTAACAATTAACATGTACTTTCTCTCCTGCACATTAAATCTCAGTTAAACATGCTCTAAGGTGGTGCTTAGGAAATAGGAGATGCAAATTATGCCTAAGCAGAAAGCTGAAAAAAAAAAGCAGGACAAGCATCACACAAATTGGAGCAAACATACCTGAGCCCTGCCACCAGTTACAGACACAGAAATCGAAGGGAGGCAGAGGCATCGTAATACTTCAGTCTTCTACTGAGTGGGAGAAGGAAATCCCAAGCTAGTGGAGACCCAAACAAGTAGATCTGTCATCTCCAACAGTACATAGCCTTTCTGAATCGGCATCAACACATTGTCATCCATATACACTGCTGGTAGGCTTAAGCTGGCCAATTACACATGTAGCCTGCATATTTCTGCTTCCATTTTAGAAGTCAACACAGGCACAACTGTTGTCCCACAAGTGGTGTTTGTTTACCTGGTTTGCAAGCCAATAGCACACAGAGTCAAGGTATTTTCAAATTAATTTCACTGATGCGCATGAATGGGTGCCTGTCTCAAGACAGCACACGCTTGTCTCAAAGATTCTCATGTTTATACACTTAACTAATACATATTCATAGTTATTTTCCTTAATGATTGGTTCTTTCTTCTTTGCCCCTCATGTAAATTAGTGTGCAGAGTCTGTCTCCTTCCTTCATCGTCTTCTTTTGAGTAGGTGGTATCAGTTGAGTAGGTGGTCAATGAGTCAGTGGTCGTGATGTCCCCCTGAAGGAATTACCTTTTATCTACTTCTTCCCTAATCTTGGCAGTTCCAAGCAGTTCTTCAAGGTTTATTGACCAGACTGCAGTCCATTACCTTTTCTGACATAAATATAAAGCCTCATTGTCTAGTAGTAAGTTCCTAAACCCTAAATCATGTCTAGTTATTGTTTCCCTATTTAAATATTAACTGACAGGGGCTGTACACAGGACTTTAGTAGTTCCCTGGTTATTTCAATCATATTATACATATTAATTGATAACAGAACCAGTTCAGTTATGCTTGCCTGCACTGTGCAGGCATGTCTACAAGTCACTCTCTTGTTTAACATGGTCACCAAGATCTTTTGACAGTAGTCTGGGGGTTAAGTTTTAAAAAAGACCACAGAAAATGGAGAACAGACTCCACTTTCAAGCAGCTTCTCCTAGCAAGCCTGGTGGAAAAGAGCCTGGTAAAATATTTGGTTTTTAAGAGAATCACTGCTTCAGTAACATATTATCAAAACCCTCCAAATACACAGGTCAGAGCCCTGTGATATCCACCAGCCAAAGTCCAATATACATCTTACAATTTCATCAAGTGCCTCCAGAAGAAAGTGTCTTATAACCCCAAAATTATGTTGTGCACCTACAACGTTTAACTCCAACTCCTCCAGTTAAAGTAATTTATACACATTTTGGATTCAGTCTGTCTTAAAGCTATACTGCCAAGTGCCAGAAGCCCAGACTGGTGTATTCCCTCAGCCTTATTGCTCTTTTGGATGTAACATGTTAATCAATGTCAAACAGCTGACTGAATAATCAATATTTCATTGCTACTGATGGCTCTTTTAGATAGCTCAGGAGAAAATAAGGCATTCATAATTAAGGGTAATCAACTCCAAAAGGCAAGGACTCCAAGGAAAGATTTATATTGGTAAATACTGATAAATTCCTGGAAGTGAAGAAGTTGAGCACGAGATAAGCTACAATAAGATTTATGCAACCTGTCTTTTCTTTAGGCATTGCTGGCTGTTACTCTACAAAATAAGGAAGGCCAATTCTTTAGCCAACGTGGAAGAAGACTGGAAATCCAGATTTTGTTCTCCTCTGTTCACCATTAGGCACCTACCACTTCAGGGGAAATTTGAAAAGGTCCTAGGCGATCAACATGGTATCTGTGCACAACTCAGTCCTATGACCTGCAGCAAAGCACAGGCCCAGCGCCCCTAAGATAGCAAGGGCCATAATAAGTTAACATTCAACTTTATAGAGTTTACCAGCTCCAAACTGGCCATTTGACCACACCTGGTTGGAAATGTGTCTGAACTCACCCCTTGTTTTTTGGGAAAAGAAACTAGTGCCCAGTTCTCCACCCCTTCCCCACAAGTTCTCCAACCCCTGGGGTATTCAGTTTCATCTCCTCTATCCATATCAGTTCTTTTCTATACTCTGAGAACAACTTCCCTGGGAAGGAGACAGCTGAATCCAAAGTCCTGATGTCCTGATATACTTGAATCACTAAGCCAGCACTTCCCAAACTGAGTTGAAACACCTCCAGGGATCACTAAGCATTAAGTGGCAGCAGCAGCTCAGTTCTGCAGGGCCAGAGGAATGGCAACAGACTGCAGATTACGAGGCAGCAGAGCTAAGAGCAGTCAGGCCCTGCTAACTACCTTCAGCTGAGGCAGTGGCTATTTCCTAAGGGATGGAAGATTTCAGCTTGTAATCTTTTCACACTTACTTCCCAAAACATTAGCCCTGGGGGGTGGGAGGAGGGCACATGGAGGCAGAGAAAGCAAAGGGAGGACAGAAGAGTACAAGAAACCACACACATTGTGGAGGTGTTGGAATTGGCATCACTTCCCCATCCAGGCACACATTCTGGCAACCACAGCTCATTTTGTTTGGGAAAAGGATGTGGCTACTTACTATCAGGGGAAGATTTCACAACTTCAGGGGGCAGCAGTGAGACATCTCAGACCAGAATAGGGTGTAATTTAAAGTATGCATCTTTTCTTATTGCAAGATGTGTACTTATCAATCTCCCTGCCCATATAAGGGATTGCTTTACAATGCACTCCAGCACTATTTATTTTTTAAAAACAGCTTAATCTTTCCTGGTTCTCTAGTTCCTAGAAGGGCAATGCAACCAGAGGCAGAACCACCCCCCCCACCAAATCTGCTCTTACTGAAATCAGCAGTAAAGTTCACAGCTGCCAGACATGATGGCAGAAGCACGTTTAGAAACAGTGAGATTAGAACATTTCCAACAGATAAGCAAAGGCTGATAAAGACAGCCTTAAAGTGTGTCCTGCAATGACTATAAAACATAACAAAACAAAACAAAACCAAAACCAACATAAAGCCATAGAACAGTTTGGGTTGGAAAGCACCAGTCCACCCCCCTGCAATGAACAGGGACATTTTCAACTAGATCAGGCTGCTCAGAGCCCTGTCCAACCTGACCTTGAATGTTTCCAGGGATGGGGCATCTACAACATTTGTAGGCAATCTGTTCCAGTGTCTCACCACCCTCATCATAAAAAAATTCTTCTTTACATCTAGTTTGAATCTACCCTCTTCTAGTTTAAAACCATTACCTCTTGTCCCGTCGCAACAGGCCCTACCAAAAATTCTGTCCCCATCTTTCTTATAAGCTCCTTTTAACTATTGAAAGGCTGCAATAAGGTCTCCCCGGAGCCTTCTCTTCTCCAGGCTGAACAACCCCAACTCTCTCAGCCATTCAGGGAAGCAGTACCATCTTATCACCAAGCATCAGGTTTGGGACAACCAAAAGAAACTCTTAAAGCTTCTTAGTGTAGTGGTTAGATTTGGGGAGGCTGTCATCACCCTCTGCTTTATCCATTTTCAATGCACTGCAGTTCTTCATCTTGAGGTGTTGTCCTACCTACTCTGCTTTATGTCTGTTCAATAAATTCCTGTAGAAGTTCTTCCAAGCTCCTCAGCTTTTAAATTGCTTTTCATGGTTGACCACTTATTCTTTCTTGAAATACCATCTTTTAGTACTGTTTCTTGCTTCTCTGACTTCCTTTCTCTGGTATATTTTAATCCAACCCTGTTGACTTGAGGGAGCGCACTTCTGCAGTTCATTATCACTCTGCTTGTACTGTTGTGTCTATCTGCTATCGTTTCTTGGAAAGAGAAAAGAAGAAACAATTCCAGACACTGATTCCGAAAAGCCGGTTGAAGAAACTAAGACTCATTTTGGAGTTTTAGAAAGCAGGCATTCTTTATTGCAACACTGGATGCACAGGGGATAATTCCACCTAGTGTGCATACCACAGCTTTAGCACAAACAGGTTATATAGAATAACTAATTGCATATTCATCAGATTAGTATACATATACATAAAAATGATTGCAACTGATTATCGCTGTACTGCCTACATCCAATCATGTGCAATGAAGGATCTATTTGAGTCAAAGGGCTGCTTTTGCGACCACCGACCCATTTGAAGTTCTTGTTCGCTGTCCTTGAAGTCTTTATTCTTGTCCTTGTTCTTTCATCTTGAAGCTTAACGCAGTTTCAATCACATGTGGTCCATTTCAACATTGTTCTCATCTAGTGTACAGGAACATCTAGTCATAAGAGCAAAGAACGGCAAAACTCATGAATAATTACTAGTTAATCACTTTACTAGACTTTGTAATTATCTCCCCGGTTACCCTTTGTCTATTGTTTCAACCATAATGTTAATATATGATCATTTATCAAATCTCAATTGCACAGTCACCTAGCAGCAAACCAGTTTTCATAGAAGGTACAAAATATTAAAACCATAAAAGTTTGAGCAAACCACACAAAATGTATGGACATATACAATCAACGCAAGTTTGTGTTTGTCTGCCAAATATAAAGCAAAGGAGTCACACTGAAGACCTGGATGTAAGATTTGAATTACATCTTTTTGCAGCAGATGACCTCCTGAGCAATTAATTTTCCAGAACTATTTTGCCCAACCAAAGGGATTCCTTAAAATACTTCTTTCAAGCAGCTGCAATGAAAATGTGCTCATGAATCAAGAAACGGTGTAAAAACCAAAAAAAGGGATGTTGAATAGAACTTTAACCTAAAAACCGTGGATAAACACACTTAGTTTTGACATTTAGCTTGTTTTCTTTTGTTTAAGCTCTCATGGGAATCTTTCAACTGGAGCAGATGTTCAGGCTGCAATGGCAGACCAACGGTTTTGACAGTACTTGGTCAGGAGAAATAAATGTTGAACTTTTATTGGCCTGACCCAGGGATATCAGAAGCTGTGCCTGAGAAAGAAGATCTGGAAAAGTTTATGTCAAGAAAGTGCCTTTTCGGATATTTCTACATAGTGTTTCACTCCCAGCAGTGTGCCACCTTCTAGCACAACTAGCAAGCCTTGAGTACCTGAGGGTAAGTTAATCAGCCTGAGAACAAGAAGAAAATTAGCAATCAGCTTTTCTGATATAGGGCTGCATAAATTGGAAGTTTATTAGAAATGATGGATTCCTTTCAGAACATCTTCGAGTGAATTCACAAGCTGTGTGCAAGAGTAAGAACCCATCAACAACCCAGACCAGAACAGCCAGAAGGGCTATAGCACAGGTAGGGAAATCTAGCATTGCTACTGCTAGATACCGCTACATGTATGTTTTGCCTAAGTCATTTCTTCCACTGAAAAAGCAAGAAAATGCTAAAAGATTCTAGAGGGTGAGTGTGTTTAGCACAGACAAGATTTTCTGGGTTTCTTCGTTACTCCTAAAGGAATCAGTATACCTAGAGGTGCTAAGGGATCAGAAAGCCTGCCATAGCATAAGCTAAGGTACAACTGTATTCTTTCCACACTAGTAACGCAGACTTTTCAGCTGCCGTATTGCAGATTTCAGTTCTTGCCATGGGACTGAACCAAATGGCTGCAACAAAATTCCTTCAGAGTGGTACATTTGTTCTTTTCCCAATTGTGAGCAAGTAAGGAAGATTAATTCCTCTTGTTGGTTAAAAGGATTCACAGTAAGGTCTCATTATAAGGTAAGGCTTGTCTCATGTCCCTTTGCTACAACACAGACATGATCTTGTAGCCCTGAGAACACAGGTCTGAGTAAAACGTTCATAACCTCAATAAGTGCTTTTGGGCATGGTCCTTCTCTTCAGCTTCCGTATTACTGGGGATAGTTACTTATTTTCTGGCACAAGCAGCTCTCTATACAAGCTGCACTTCAGTTGCACTCCATTTGTTGAGCAGGTGTTTACTTTTTCATCATGGTTCAGTGATAAGATCAACTTTCTGTTGTAAACACCAGCACACCTCAACCTAGTCGTGTGCTGCAACACACATAGCTCATGTCCTGTGAAAAGCATATGCTGTATGTTTCTCAAGTGTTTTCTTGCTCTGGTAGGGCAACAGGGGTATTAAGTAGAATGTGAGCCCCACGCCACTCTGAACAGAAATGTCATGGCCCATTTGAGAGAGAGCAAGGCTTAGAAAGAAGAGATCAAATTGTGTGAAATGAGCAAAAATAAAAACTAGTCAACTAATTCCCACATTAACCTGATTCTGAAGCATTTTTATCCCAAACAATTCTGAGCCAAACGTGCCCATTCAACAGACAAATCTGTCAAAAAATGGGACAAAAGAAAGAGGTTTCAAACTACGTCCTGACTCACCCAGAACCTTGGGTATTTTATGAACATCCTCAGGGCTGAAATAACTTCCACCATAGAACAACCCATGGTTCACTATTCAGGTACTAGAAAACAGCTACAGGTTAAACAGGGAACTCCACATCAAACCCATTTAACCTCACTACAATCTGTGTGAGAGATTACTAAGAACCACAGCAACAGTCCTAAGTCCCTCAGAGTTTCTGCAGAACTGAACTATGTCAATCAGTTTAAATATTATTTCAGACCAGAAAAATCAGCAAAAATGGTTATCAAATTCAACCCAGCTTAAACAGCACTGTGTACACAAAATGCAGCGAGAATTGGAGAAAGCAAGACACTGTACTATGTGGGAGCCTAGAGGAGCCTATGAGATCTTCTACATGTGCATATGCAATTGCATATTTCAGAAATAATCTGTACATCTATACTAAATATCTGAATAGAAGTCCTAAAATATATTTCTGTAGCAACTCCTTTTTATTTAGGAGAATAGAGGAAGAAGATTAAATAACTTGGTTCAGAACTTCAAAAAAATAGACTGCTCAATGAGCAACAGACAACATTTTTTGAAGAGTAAAAGGTCACACTTCACTTGTTCCTTTGCATTTTTAAACACATTACTGCTGAGACAGACAAGTCAAATACAATGAACATAAAAATAATATTAAAAAAAACATACAGGCAGTTCTGCTTCAAAGGCCAATGTAAAAAATGAACAGTCAGAGTACAGCAGAAAGTTGTTGTGAATTGTTTCTTTGGGTTTTTTGTTTTTGTTTTGGGTTTTTTTTTGTGTTGTTTGGTGGGTTTTTTTCCAAATTAAAATTAATTTAGGGACAGGAAACAAAATGAGCCATAAGCAATAGAGTTCATCACAAAAAGATTATTCTGACTACAAGGGGAAGGCTCCCAGTAACCAATCTTTTATGATTTAGAATGTGTAAAATTACAACTAACAGTGATTTTCATCCAAGAAGCTGCAAAAGAGAATAAATGAATGTAACCTTTTAAGGCAAGCATTGTTACCCTTATTCTGATGGAGGACAAAGCACTGCACAGCGTGATAAAGGGACTATTCATATGCATCCAGTATTTACCTAATATCTGACAATGATGACTTTTATCAGACTTCAATGGGTGCCCAGTTTACATAGTCATAAACGTATCTGAAAATACAGCCGTAGATTTTAGACTCCTCCCATTCTCAGTACTTTGGTTCACACTGACCCAAATGATAATAGTTTGGTCTTAAATTTTCGGAGGTCAGAGTCACAAAGACCTGAAATCTAGACATCTCAGTCTAGGGACCAAAGGCTGTGGAAATCAAGACAGTCTACCCTTTTAAGCCCTGCTACCTTGTTCCACTGAAGAATTCAGTGATTGGATTAGGAAGAGGATCTCAAGTACTCAGTTGCTGTAAACACCATGCATGCCATTTTAGTACCAAAAAGACTAATATTTTGACTCTGTTTGTAAACTCAGGGTTAGTGAAAAAAAATATAAAGCTACAAAAATACACAGCTACCTCAAAGTAGATGTGCATTAAAGAGATATCAAAGAAACCTTGTTTCCATCTTGGAGATGTCCACAGTTGTAAACACAGCACAGAGAAAGGATAATACTGTAGGTAAGGCAGTAGTGACCTGCTCCGGTCAAAGACCAGGCAGATAGCAGGACCATAACCTTGTGTGAGGGACTGAGAGACTGTGAGAGACTGGCAACCATTTTGTCTCAAACAACCAAGCAGGTAGCCACCAGCAGCCGAAACAGGACGTGCCCTGCAGAGGTGGGGTACTGAACTGTTTCTGGGAGGCTTTCAATGGGGTGCTGAAATTTTCCCTGTCCTTCCTGAGTCATTGTCATGACACCTGTGTGCAGCAATGGACTATCTAAAAGATCACCTCCCTAGACCCCACCGAGGGGGACAGGGACACCTCATATGGATCAAGTACAACAGAGTACAGCTTATTTACTTGTTACACATGAACCAGGCATCAGATGAGCAGATGCAACATGCAGCAAAGGTGGGTAGAGAAACAAGCCACACTTGATACTCTAGGCTTTTCTGCATGCAAGTGATAATATCTTTTCGTTCGTAACCCAAAACATAGGAAAACACTCCCAATGTGCCGACACAAGAGCTGAGGAAAGAGTCAGACCATCAGTGGAGCAGTTTACTGGCAACTGGTTAGCTAAAAAGAGGTTGATCACAACAGAGCAGACTCCTGTGAGTTACAGACACATTTGTACTTGGAATAAAGTTGCCAAAAGCACAGAAATACTTCACAGTTTGTAAGAAGAACTGGCAAGAGTTCGGGCACTACAGATAAAGAGAAGACCATGATGAATTCACCACCAAGTTCAGACACATAGAAACTTAGAAGGCAATGAACACAGAAAAAAAAAGGACCTCAGGAAATTTTGAAAAATATTTTTTAATATTGTCCTGGTTTCAGCTGGGATAGAGTTAATTGTCTTCCTAGTAGATGGTACAGTGCTATGTTTTGAGTTCAGTATGCAAAGAATGTTGATAACATATTGATGTTTTCAGTTGTTGCTAAGTAGGGTTTAGACTAAAGTCAAGGACTCTTCAGCTTCTCATGCCCAGCCAGCAAGAGAGCTGGAGGGGCACAAGAAGTTGGCACAGGACACAGCTAGGGCAGCTGACCCAAAATGGCCAACGGCGTGTTCCATACCATGGGATGTCATGCCTAGTGTACAAACTGGTGGGAGTGGGGGTGGAGGGATCGCCGCTCGGGGACTAACAGCCCGTCGATTGGCGGGTGGTGAGCAATTGCACTGTGCATCGCTTGTATATTCCAATCCTTTTTTTATTGATGTTGTCATTTTATTAGTGTTATCATTATTATTATTATTATTATTAGTTTCTTCTTTTCAGTTCTATTAAACCATTCTTATCTCAACCCACGAGTTTTACTTCTTTTCCTGATTTTCTCTCCCATCCCACTGGGGGGGGGGGCGGGGAGGGGGAGCGGGGACTGAGTGAGCAGCTGTGTGGTGTTTAGTTGCTGGTTGGGGTTAAACCATGACAAATATATATAAATATATATGTAATATATGTGGCTTTCCTCAAATAACAGCCCTGAAGTTTAAAAACCAATTCACTGAAGAATGCCAGTTGTTAGTAGCCCTACAGAGCTTATCAAGCAAAGGGCCAGTGAAGTTAAATTGCATTTTCAATACAACTGGCAAACTGTGCTAAGAAACAGAGCATGAATGGCAGACTATTTGGACAGGAAAAAAAAAGGAAGACAAAAGAAGAAGAACCATTCAAGTCCCCGAAGATCACGTATTCATTGCTGGTGAAGTAGAAAGTCCACTTACTTAACTTTCTTTAACTGCTTAATTTCATTCATACTGAGACAGATCTAAACAGTTATAGCCTGACTGGAGAACTACTTTAAGGTGATGGGAATGACAGAATCGTGATTACATGACATCACCTCTTAGAAGTTTGTAAACAATCAGATTATGATATTGGCAGTGCCACCTGCTAGGACACCACCTGATGTCTCTCTGCTCTGAACAGTCAGCTCTGGAATATAATGGGAAGTGATATTGACTTATCTGAACTTCGAGTACACATGATCAGTATCAAATGCCTACAAAGGAAATGCACTCTCAGTTGTAGCAGCAGTATTCTGGTAGGACTTAAAACTTCAGTCCTCACATGCTTGACTCAGAGCATTTCACTTTGATTCTTGTGGCCATGCAGAAAGAGCTCGCTATCTGTCATAACTTTGTGCCATTCTGAACTGCAATCAGAGAGTTGCCCATCCCACAAAAAAGCAGCATGCATGCAAATAGTAGCTGTCAACTTATCAGAAATATATTTCAAGGCACCAGTAGGGACAAACATGAATAACCTATCCTCTTCATGAAAATCTGCTGGCAATATTGCAAGCCTTGTAATTGTTTTACTTTGTCAAGGCTGTCTTCAGAAAAAAAAAGAGGGTTTGAAACTTAGGCCAAAGTGTTCCAACTTGTATGCCTTAAGTTATCACTGACATAAATCTGTATTTTGGCACCTAAGTCTAACTGGCTTTATTTCATCACCCACAGCTACTAAAGGCATTGACACAAGACAGGTACAAGATTCAACACCTCTATAAATCACAATATTTTTTATTTACACACCTACTTTCAGTATAAAACCTTAAGGAAAAAAAAAACACTTCTGAAACATGAAAGTACAATTATCCTCGGCCAAGTTTGTCCCCAAACGTGATGCAGTTAAAAGAGAAAAAACCGTCATGAATGCAGTAGAAACGTGTTAAAGGTATTTCGTAGTTCTTATCAAATTGCTTCAGAGACAAATACAGAAGTCAAGTCAGGTCTCTAGGTGAAAAATCACACTGAATTAACTCATTTTCAAATGTTAATATAAACATGTAACATAAATATGCTATGAAAGATTACTATAGTCCAAATATTTCAAGACAGATCACAATGCATGAGATGATATAAAATAATCCTTTAGTAATCCATTACACAAGTAGGCTTTTGTTGCTAGAAGAACTGAAAAATCTAGTAAGAATCAGCAAAAGTATATACAACTGAATAAAAACTTACAAAATTTATTTTTTAACAATAAGAGCATTTTTCTAAATAGGGTTTCATCTACTTATACACTGATGTTTCCTTAATATCTAATAAACATTAGATATCTGCATATAAGAGAGATTAATATGCATTTAATTTCAAAGTGTTCTGTCCAAGTATACAGATCCACAATAAAAAGTTCACTGGATTTCAGTGTCAGTCACAGCAGACAAGTTCAAACAAGTTGGGAAAGGAGAACTGAGCCTCCTTGCATCCTTCAGCTAAAAATCAAAATAAGTTTTTCCCTGAACTTGCCAGAAGCACTAGGGTCTCCCACAGAACAGCTGTAGATCACAAGTGCAATCAGCTCACCACTGCACTGGAAGAAGAAAGCATGCCCAGTTAAGAGTGCCTCTATGTTTCTTTTGAATAAAACCTCTGTGGACAAAAACAAAGGCCAAACACGAACCACCACTGAGGTGTATAGAAAAATCAGAAACGTCACTGAAATCTGTGGCAGCCACAGAAACTGAAAACAGGTTGAAGGGGTCTCTATAGCCTCTTAACTGCAAAATCATGTGATGGCACTACAAACTGTACCTGCCAGCAATTTAGTTTCCCAGACACAGGGAGTCAGGGAGAAAGCCACATCAGAAGCATATATTCTCTTAAGCACAGGTCTTTGGCAGCAGCCACCTAATAAAGAACACCTCTTTCAAGCACATTTAGGCATGCATAGAGTTATTTCCAACTACAACAAATGCTTCTTATCTACTTTGAATAAATCACAAATTCGGATAGCTTTTACAGGATAGCTTCTTCAACTCCATGCTTTGTGTACGATTAGAAGCAAAAGCACTGACATCTCTTCTTTCAGGGTACTTTTGGCTGCACAGGAAAGAGCAAATAAGAGACGCTTTCTTGTCTGGTTTTGCATTCCAAGGAGATTTAGATACCTATCTACCCAAATACGCAGATGCCTAGTCAACCTTACCCTGAAAATGTCTGGTACATCTCCCTACACTAATCAGAATGCAGAGTTTAACATTCACTCATTTGCAAGTAACATAATTAATACACTGGAACTCTTTGTTTAAAATGTTGCCTTGGCTGAGCATGTTGAAAATTAACCTCACATTGAATTCCTGCAGTTGATGCTTTCATTTACATTTCACGTGGGACTTCTATCCCTTGTAAGAAGTTTGAGAAGCGGTGTGTGCATCCTTATTTTTTTAAAAAGCTTTTGGTGTTCAGGGATTTTTTTCCCAAGTTTCAGACTTGCCAAGCAGTTGCAGGCCTCAGTGATTTTGGTTTTGACATTTTATTTATTAAAATACACTAGATACAGTTTAATTTATTTTGAAAATATTTATTATTGTTTCACCTGCTTTTAAATGGAAGCCCTGTGCACTTGAAAGCTGTCTATTTCCACAGCAGCATCTGCAGATATCTGTGTAACTTCTCTTGAAATTCTATTCTCTAATTTCTTGCAGCAGTATTTCTTCAGGTACCATAGCTGATATTCTTGTAACTTCTTTAGTAACAACTGCTTTAATAGAATCATTTTTCTTTGCCCCTTCCAGCCCTGGGTAAAGAAAACCCCCGACGTCACTAAGATTTCCTAGATTAATTTCATTTTGTACTTACAGATTAAGAAAGTGAGGAAAGAGGAAGTGTAAAAAGAAGACAGCTTGACTTGCTAGTACACACTATTTGTGTAGCAGAGACAAGTATTGTCCCAAAACATTTCTTAACTTAAAGATTTAAGATCCTCTTGTATATTTACTCCAAAATTACAGGAAGATTGCAAGCAAAAATTAGTTAAACCAGACTAACAGTTCAGTTTTTTGGATAAGGTCCTCATGAGATCAAAAACTTTCTAGTTTTACTCAAGTTTTACTTTCTCTACTCTAGTTTTACTCAAAAGACAGGCTTCTCCTGGTTTAGAATACAACTTGAAACCAAAACCCTGTGGCATGTTCAGATCCATGTCATCTAGCAGCTTCCTAAAGGGAAGGTTTTATGAGGAACTTGAAATAATGATCTATTCCCCCAATGCATAATAAAAATACTTCAGTAACTGCTGTGAATGTAACTTTCAGATTCTGTTTCCTTGTGCCCGTGATAATCTGGGGGGCCAAAATTTAAAGTTAAAAACTACTCATTTCTCAAGCTATGCCTTTTTAATGGTAAGTACTATAACTGGGTGGAAAATATTTCCTACCCCATGGAAATTCTTCATAGTTTCACAGTACACTTGTGATATTTAAAAAAGGCAGGAGTGCCTGCTTGGATCAATGGAAAGCACACACTTAGAATGAAGACTTCAATGCCATAGACAAGCCTCCTAACAATTAAGTTACTGGACATTAAATAATTAAGTCTCCTCTCTTAACCTGAATTTCCATCTCAGACCTGAAAAGTCTTTGCCCTTGAAAATTTAGTCAAAACAAGTAAAGCCTTTTCAACCATGTAGGTCAAAAGATTTGGAATTTCCTAATAGAAACACTACTAAATTCCTCAATTGTTCTCTCAACGATGCTGCTCCACATTTGATTGTTGCAGCTGTCAACATAGGGATTTTCATAATCTCTAATCCCTCATTTTATCACAGTTGATATTTTAGTAAAGTGTGGGGTGGACAAAAACCCATTCCACTAGTTAGCTGTTCCACTAGGAGCTACACGGCCTACATGGAACTGTGCCGTTGCCTTATCAGGCCCCAATTCTGAACTCCACCCAGAGTAATGTCTTGAGTAAAGGCTGGAGTTAAAATATTCCATTGTATTTTAACTTGTGCTCACTTAAGCGACTTTGAAACTTTCTGTATGTAAGAAAACCTTGAGGTTTGTTAACAGTATGGACAAATAGATAAAAAACCTTAAGTTCTGCTAAGCTTTGTGACTAAAACCTGCCAGGGCCAGCTAATTAGGAAGAAGAGATGAACCACCTGAGATGACCTGCACTGCACATGCCTTAAGAGAGAGTTCAATTAGCAGACACCAAGAAAATGACCACTGGAGGGTTTTGAAGACCCCAAAAGACCACCAACCCATTTAATAGCGCATGCCCAAATGCACTATGGGACACTATGTAAGTAATTTCTGGAAAATAACATCAATATGTACAACAGTTCCAGGAATTGTAATGAATATGTATATATTAGAACAATATAAGCTTTGCTTGCTGTGGGTAACAGTATGCATGCTAGGAGGAACTATCCCGCATGCATCCAGCACTGCAATAAAGAATGCCTGCTTTCTAAAACTCCAAAACTGAGTCATAGAGAGTTTCTTCAACTGGCTTTTTCGGTAACAAGAGCACTACATTTTCTCCCTTTTACAGATGAATGAGAAAAAAGCTGCTGTCCTATCTCCTACCTCAAGCTCTCTGACTTAGCTGTGTTCCCGACAGCTTTCACAGGGAGCACGTGCTCTATTGACCTGGATCCATAAGCCAATTTGATTAAACACAAGCAGGTCATGGCCCAAGTCCTCTACATAAATTCTTTGAGCACCTTTCTTGTATGACATTTCTTGGTAGCTTCACCCACTTCAGCTTTTCTTGGAGCCCCTCACAGTTCTTAAACTGGATTTCCCAGCCTGGGTGAACCTGCTTTAGGCAGGTGAGTGGGCTAGAGAGCCCTCTAAGGTCTTTGTAGCCCTATATTTTGCAGAGTTTCAATTTTCTTAAGTTCAGCCTTAACTTTTACTTAGTATACTAACAAATTAATAACATGGCACTGAACTCAATGAAAATGCTTCTTTAGAATGCTTTTTCTGGCAACAAACTCACCTTCAAAAGTAACTAGGATTACCAGAGTAATTTAAGAATCATCCTGAACATAATTAGAGTGACTAAGCAGAGATTTAAATCTGAACTCTTTTTAAGACCCTAAAAAAGAACTAAGCATATGCTAATAAGTGTGTTACTGAATGGAGACAGATTTCAGGATGCATTCAAGTCCATTTTGGGGTCCATATTTTGGGTTACTGAATATCACTACTTTGAGCCATGACGACATTTCCCAAAACAAATGCTACCACAAACCACTAACAAGGTTAACATCTTCATAAAAACCTCATTATTACACAAGTCTTACATTATATTCAGGTTTAAATACTTACCAAACTTCTGGTGGCCCTCAGCCTCCCCTCCATTGTTGATGGTGTATTCTCTGCTCTCACAGTTTACCTTTCCTTCCCTCATTCCACTATGGTCTGTTCAGCTTCTATAGAAATTAACATAATAATCTTTGGGATTTACATTTCTTACATTGTCTTCACTTGGGTTAGATAGTTGCAAAAGTTTAAAGTTACATAGTTTGTGAATCAGCTCAATATAAGCATCTTCTGTTCCATACCAATATTTTCTAAAATCTGTCTGAACACAGTCTTGAAAGCAGTTTTCATTCACGCATACAAAAAGTATTAGCTAACATCATTCAAATACAGACAAAGCACATGAGGGCCTATAAGCTGCATACACATCATACCCTTTTCATAATTGTTTTTGTTTGTTTCTGTGCATAAACAACTGATAGTATTATTAACAATCCAGTTCATCTTACATGGAAGTTACTGGTTTTGCCCCTTCGTGGACTTCCTCCTATTGCCTCTATTCTTCTGTGCAGTTTTGAAGACTCATAACCACATACAACAAGATTTAACTAGTATAATTTAGTACTAGAATAGTAACTTCTGGGCTGAGGTACAAGAACTAGATTTAAACGACTCAGGCTTCATTCAGGAAAAAAGAACATCAAAGATAAACATCTATGGATCCAGGCCACACAGGAAAATATCTGCTGGACTGACTGCAGCAAAAAACCCCCACAAATAAACGTCTAAATAGCAGATGACTGTATTGCTGTGATTTAAGCGCTAATTTGTCTGCTCTGTATAGCAAAAACAGCACTGTGGTGACCTGAATGGAGTATTGATTTATGAGTAGAAAACAATATCTCTCCAGTAGTATGTTTTAATTGTTTCAGGTACTGCCACAATATTAGTAAAAAGATTGCTACCTAAAAGCCAAAATGAGACCTGAGGCACTGGTTATTGGTTATGCTTCATCCATTGAAAGTACTTTTCTGAAGTTTTAAAGCTTTCTATTGAATGAACTTCATTTTCATCCTCCAGTTTTCTTAACTTCAGGTGAGCAGTTCATACAAAAACCATTTCCCTCCCATCAATGAGATTGGTCACAGAGGTAAAGTTACCCGTACATACAAGGTGCACAGAATAGAGTAGTAATCATCTAACATTTGGTGTGTGCAAGCTCCTGCACAGGCCTTCCAAAAAAGACAGCAGACCTTTATGTAAGTGGGCAATTGCAAGATTAGAGCTGAAGTTCATGATCTGCCACTGGGTTCCTGCAGCAAAGAGCTTTACATTGCACAGACTCGTGCTGGGTCTGAATCTAGCTCAATCTATTCTAGAGTTCACAATATTCTGTGCCTGTAAGCCTCCAAATAATTTGTTTTCTCCTACATTTATACATAATTGTAAATCAGGCTATGGCAAACAAGAGGAATTCTATCTTTTGAAAAGTAGTTTAGACCAAGAGTTAAGCTGCAGATCTTCTCCATATGAAAATACTTTTACCAAGAAAAATTTATGTTTCATTAAATGTACCTTAAATTAAACCCTAACTACAGTGTAAGAAATTGATCTGATAACCTCAGTTGAGGAATACCAGCTTAAATGTTTTTTCCTACCTAACATCATGAAGTATTAAAAAAATACATTTTTATGTCCATTTTACTAACTTGCCACACTTTTTATGAATTGCTGATTAAAAAGAAAAAAACTTCTAATTTACCAAGTCTCAGGTAAGAACACATTAGTAATCCAAGATCACAACACACCTTTAAGAGAATTAATTCTGTTTAATAAATAACTTTCTATCAAATGATTAATCTCTTGATTATTTTAATTAGAATTTGCCAAATGTACATTATTTCTACTACTAGAGTAGGCAATAAATTATTTATGTACTTGGTTTTATATGGCTTACAGGCTTGAAAAATTGCTTATTCAGAATGACTAACTAATCTATCACTTTTTTAGTATAAAGAGGGCAAAGTGTAAAAGAATCCTAATAAATTTACTAAACACTGTCTATGTACAGAATGAAATTAAACAAATCAAATTAAAATTTCAGTTGCACACATGACTAAGCAGGAGAATGCTCTCAGGGTAGCAGAGGTTAATAATAAATTGCAATGAATCTAATAACTAATTGTTTCTTGCTTCTAGAAATGGCTGCATTTTAAAGTAATTTCGAATGCAAGCTCAGGGCAAAACGTGTTCTTTTTTGCTTTTTCTGCGATGCTTGTTCAATCAATACAGCACAAATAACAGAAGTTACTCCACCCTGCTCCATATATGCCCTCTACATATTAGTGCCAGGTGTCAAACAGACTAGTTCCTCAATGTAAAGGTTACCATTGTAGGTGTACTTCAGTAGCCTGTCTCTGAGGTGACCAAGAAATGCCTTCAGGAAGGTGTAAAAGGAGGACATCCAGTGTGATGTCTCCCCAGTATGTGCTCCCAAACATCAGCAGCTGTTGTTCCAGCTGTATAAGGAACAACATCCAATAGAAGGACTATCTTCAGATTGGCACTGCACTACTCTCACCCTCTCTTATTTCCAAAGGAAGCATTACATGTAATTTAAAAAGTTAAAGGCACTTCAGAATCATGCTCTCTTATTCCCTAGAGAGAAAAAACAAGCCAATATCATACTTTACACATAAGGCTGAAATCTTTTCAGAAAAAAGGAAATAAAGAACAGGAAGATATATTGGAAGGATTGTAATAAACCCTTCCAAGAACAATTTCAGGTGAATGTAGTAGATAGAAAGAGCAAAGCAACACAGACTATACTAACGAGCAGTAGACAGTCACAGCAATAGTTATGTCCTTGAAGGGTGAGCACCAGAACACCAAAGGTGGCCCTGGATCTCATTACGTCCATTCTGTCAAATTACAGAGCCCTTTATTATCAGAAATCTCCATCATATCTGTCCTTTAGGTAATAATCAAGTTACCTCTTATCTTTCTCCTGGATAGACAAGCAACCCAATTTATTTAGTTTTTATACAAGGCATGTTCTCCAAACGCCAACCCAGTTTAGCAATTTGGAGGAAAAAAATACATCCTTCTGAAAAGTGACAAACAGACTGTGCCCAGGTGTCCTGGTTTTAGCTGGGATGGAGTGAATTTCTTCTGGTATAGTGTTGTGTTTTGGATTTAGTATGAGAACAATGTGGATAACACACTGATGTTTTTAGTTGTTGCTAAGTAGTGTTTAGACTAAGTCAAGTATTTTTCAGTTTCCCATGCTATTCCAGTGAGCAGGTGCACAAGAAGTTGGGAGGGGACACAGCTGGGACAGCTGACCAGAACTGGCCAACGGGATATTCATTAGCATATGACATCATGCTCAGGATATAAAGCTGGGGGAAGAAGAGGGAAGCGTGTGTGTGTGGGAGTTCAGAGTGATGGCATTTGTCTTCCCAAGTAACCGTTACACATGATGGAGCCCTGCTTTCCTGGAGATGGCTGAACACCTGCCTGCTGATGGGAATTGGTGAATGAATTCCTTGTTTTGCTTTGCTTGCGTGTGTCGTGGCTTAACCCCAGCCAGCAACGAAGCACCACGCAGCCGCTCACTCACTCCCCCCGACCCCACCCAGCGGGATGGGGGAGAAAATCAGGAAAAGAAGTAAAACTCGTGGGTTGAGATAAGAATGGTTTAATAGAACTGAAAAGAAGAAACTAATAAAGACAACACTAATAATATGACAACAGTAATAATAAAAGGATTGGAATATACAAGCAATGCACAGTGCAATTGCTCACCACCTGCTGATCGATGCGCTGTTAGTCCCCGAGCAGCGATCCCTCCACCCCCACTCCCACCAGTTTATATATTGGGCATGACATCACATGGTATGGATTATCCCGTTGGCCACTTTGGGTCAGGTGCCCTGGCTGTGCCCTGTGCCAACTTCTTGTGCCCCTCCAGCTTTCTCACTGTCTGGGCATGAGAAGCTGAAAAATCCTTGAGTTTAGACTAAACGCTACTGAGCAACAACTGAAAACATCAATGTGATACCAACATTCTTCTCATACAAAACTCAAAAACATAGCACTGTACCAGCTACTAGGAAGACAATTAACTCTATCCCAGCTGAAACCAGGACAGCGTGACAGCTTTTGCTTTACCTATTAACCTGTCTTCATCTCAACCCACAAGTTTTCTCACTTTCACCCTTCCACTTCTCTTTCCCATCCCACCGGGAGGAAGTGAGCAAGCAGCTGTGTGGTGCTTAGCTGCTAGCTGGGGTTAAACCATGTCACCAAGTAACAGTAGTTTGCCATACATATTTAGTTAATTTTTCCTTGCTTAGTCCACTCAAACCGGGGTAGCACGCCAGATAATATTCACAGGTTCAGAAAGAGATAGAAGCAGGTCTTAGTTGTACCTACTACTAACACTACTATTTCTCTTAGAAGCCTCCTTAAGTATTCATATTACTTTCTCATGGAGGACGGTGAAGACATGAGGAGTAAATGAAGTATTAGAAAGAAAGTCTGCTTGATTTTATATTTCCTGACAGAAGCATAACAAGCTAAAGAGAAGCAGGAAATGCAAAAAAAAATTCTTTAATCCAAAGAAAATTATTTCAAAAATGTTTTTTAAAAAAACAAGAAAAATAAGAAAAATCCCTTGTACTGCATTTGCATGGCAAGGTTTTGGTAGTGGGGGGGTTGCAGGGGTGGCTTCTGTGAGCAGCTGCTAGAAGCTTCCCCTATGTCTGACAGAGCCAATGCCAGCCAGCTCCAAGACAGACCTGTGGCTGGCCAGGCCCAGCCCATCAGAGATGGTGGTAGCACCTCTGCAGTAAGATACTTAAGAAGGGGGAAATGTTGCTGCACAACAAAAACTGCAGCTGGAGAAAGGAGTGAGAATATGTGAAGGCAACAACCCTGCAGACACCAAGGTCAGCGAAGGAGGAGGGGGAGGAGGTGCTCCAGGTGCCGGAGCAGAGATTCTCCTACAGCCCATGGGGAAGACCACAGGGAGGCAGGCTGTCCCCCTGCAGCCCAGGGAGGTCCATGGTAGAGCAGATACCCACTTGCAGCCCATGGAGGACCCCACACCAGAGCAGGTGGATGCCCAAAGGAGGCTGTGACCCTGTGGGAATGCCATGCTGGAGCAGGGTCCTAGCAGGACCTGTAGACCCATGGAGAGAGGAGCCCACGCTGGAGCAGGTTTTCTGGCAGGACTTGTGACCCCACGGGGGACCCACACTGAAGCACTGTGCTCCTGAATGACTGCACCGCATGGAAGGGATCCCCGCTGTAGCAGTTCATGAAGAACTGCAGCCCATAGGATGGACCCCCATTGGAGAAGTTCATGAAGGACTGGGTCCCATGGGAAGGACCCCTCACTGGAGCAGGGGAAGAGTGTGAGGAGGAAGGAGTGGCAGAGACAATGTGTAATGAACTGACCGCAACCCCCGTTCTCAGTTCCCCTGTGCTGCTTGGGGGGGGAGAAGGTAGAGAAAATCAGGAGTTGAGCCTGGTGGGGGGAGGTGGTTTAAGATTTGGTTTTATTTCTCATTACCCTCCTCTGATTTGATTGGTATTAAATTAAATTCATTTTTCCCAAGTCAAGTCTGTTTTGCCTGTGACGGTAACTGCTGAGTGATCTCTCTGTCTTAATCTAGACCCACAAGTCTTTCATTGTTTTTTTTTCGTCCCCCTGTCCAGCTGAGGAGTGGCCATGATAGAGCAGCTTGATGGGCACCTGGCCTTCAGCCAGAGTCAACCCACCACATACCTCTAACTTCAAAACACCTTTGTTAAAGAGCATTGCATACTAGAATCAGGCCCACCAATTGTAAAGATGAAGGACAAGAGACAAAATACCACATGGAGCCCCTGTACTGCCAATAGGAACCTACTTCACATCTGCCTTCTTTCAACCTCTGTGTTGGAGATTCTTGTTTTGCAGGAGGACACTGATCATCTTGGTGAGTAGAAACAAATTCTAAAGAAAGCTTCTACAGCTCAGGCTGCACTGTCTCTCCCATTACACTTTCTCTAAAGCCACCCCAGGCCTTTCTTTAGCACTGCAAGGAACATAAAAAGAATAATTCATTCAAGACAAAGACTGCAGTTTTGCCTTCATGGGTGCTCCTCTTGAAGCCTGATGTATTCTCAAACCCTGCAGTACACTACGCCATTTGACCCTGCTGCTGAACAAGTAAGAGCAGCAGGAGAGAGCACAATATAGTATGTTTTCTTCATCTGTTCACTCTGTCTCTCTCTACGTTTTTCCTGTTTCTTCTTCAGATTTGGTCTGGCATAGCATTGATACCCACTCTTCATTCCTGTGCTAAGGTCTGGTAAACTCTCTGCATAATGGTACAAGGACTGGGAACTATGGAGGGAACCCTCCTCAACCTTTCATCCCCTCTAGAGATTTGAAGAAAATGCAGAGCCTGCCTATAAATAGCAAATTATCCTGCCCATCCTTTTAATCCTTCTGAAAGAATGGCCACAAAGGCAGACAGATATCAAGACACCTGAAGAATACCCTAAGTGTCAAATTTGTTCAAAGTGTTAGAAACAATTTAAAGTTACAACTCTCTAACACATCTTGGAAAGAAACCCAAGGTACCCACAAATTAAATGCTGCAAACTGTTTATTGTAATGTTGGCAACTGGAGAATCTAAGCAGCAACTGTCACGAAAAGACAGCAGTTCCTCCTTTTACTGCTCCCCACCAACAATTTGTGTGCCAGGTCTGCATTTTCTGCAGCAGTACAGTGTTTGAAACCTCGTCTTTCCACAGCATACCCTCCTACTCTTTTTTTTTTAAAAAAAAAAAAAAAAAAAAGAAAAAAAAAAAGCAAAGTTCCCCATACCCCAAAGAATTTTTTCACTGGACAAAACTGTTGCCAGTGACACTAACGCCTGGATTTCGAGAGTGCCATGTAGCCTTTGCAAAGGTCTGGTCTGCAAAGCTTAGTAGACAGTTAAGCACTGGGAGAGAGGTTCAGCATTTCCATTTTTTTCAGGAAGCCTGCCCCAGCAACCAGATCAAGCTCCTTAGCATCAGCTAAGAGCTTCCACCAATAACTTCTCTAAACCAAAGGTCTAATGGAGCTTGCCTGGCTAACACTTAAGATTCTTTTTAAGCCTGCTAAAGACTGGTAAAACAGTCTACTTAGTAAGACTGCTAAACCACATAAATACCTCTGTAAATTAGTGACCTTCACGATAAAAGTGGATACAAGAAGGCCAGAAATGCAACTGGAGTAATTTTTTATGAACTTGAATGATGCCTTACAGAACACCCTGATTTTTCCTCTCCTGTGTTATATCCAACCTTTTCCTTCATCATTCACATATTAAGCAGCTCTACCTCAGAATAGTCTGTCTTTCTAGTAAAATTTGAGCTGTGCTTTAGGGCTCATTTCAACCAATAATACTAGTGCCAGAGTGACTGAACTATCCAAATAGCTAACCAGTCCTGCATAATTGTTTCTCTTGACATACAATCAAGCAGAATCTCAGCATTTCTAGAAAGAAATAAAGATTGTCTCTCAAATGCTGTCAGTGAGTGTGGAAAGCAGGAAAACCCAATTTCTCCCTCCTACCACCAGAGCAGCTAACCAATAAATTAGGACTTCTGTTTGTGCTGGTAACAAAACATTGGGGTTTTGGATTACAAATTAGCATTGATGCAAACTAGCACTAAAATCAGTCACCTGGGAGCCTGTTGAGATAAGGTCTCTTGACCTCTAATCCTGATTTTCCACTACCTCTTAAGAAGACACAGGCGTAGAAGCATTCAACTAACAGGGAAGCTTCTTTCCAATTAAAAATTATAGCAGTAGGTGCAGAAGGGGAAAGTTACATGAAGGTAGAAGACTTCACAATAAACAAGGCAGATGGACATCTTAAATGATCAAAAGACTATTCAGTTCATTTCCCTCCTCTGCACCAAGTTTCTCTACAACCTTGAGCAAGTCAATCATGCTCAGGTTCAAGTAACTACACTCCCAAGGCACTCCCAGTGCCTCCTGCCAAGCCCAACCAGAACTACTTAAGCCATGACCTATGTTAGACTTCTGACCAACCACTTGACTAAACGTCACCACAATTCATAGGCCAAGGTTTCTCCCAGCTTTAGGGTGAAATCTCATCTGATACATAGTTTAAAACACACTTAGCATATGGGGGACACAAAAGACGGCAAAAGTACAGGCAGCTGCTACCCATATTCAGCCGGCTGTCAACCAGCACCCCCAGGTCTTTCTCTGCCGGGCAGCTTTCCAGCCACTCTTCCCCAAGCCTGTAGCGCTGCATGGGGTTGCTGTGACCCAAGTGCAGGACCTGGCACTTGGCCTTGTTGAACCTCATACAATTGGCCTCAGCCCATTGATCCAGCCTGTCCAGATCCCTCTGTAGAGCCTTCCTACCCTTGAGCAGATCAACCCTCCCTCCCAACTTGGTGTCATCCGCAAACTTACTGAGGGTGCACTCGATCCCCTCATCCAGATCATTGATAAAGATATTAAACAGAAGTGGCCCCAACACTGAGTCCTGGGGAACACCACTTGCGACCTGCCACCAACTGGATTTAACTCCATTCACCACAATCCTCTGGGCTCATCCAGCCAGCCAGTTTTTTATGCAGCAAAGAGTACACTTGTCTAAGTTATGAGCTGCCAGTTTCCAAGGAGTATGCTGTGAGACAGTGTCAAAGGCCTTACTGAAGTCCAGGTAGACAACATCCACAGCCTTTCCTTCATCCACTAGGCGGGTCACCTGGTCATAGGAGGAGATCAGGTTGGTCAAGCAGTTATGTTTAGTTCTGACACTACCTTGTGAGACTTGGTTAACAGTCATTAGGTGGTGACTGGGACAGAAGAAGACAGAGAATGGAATTGTTTAAGCTTTTTGTTCAGGGGTGGAGGGAGATCAACAAACTAGAAGTCCAATACAAATACAGAAAACAAAACAAACCAAGATTATTTACATTTCTTCCAAAGGAGTCCTAAGAAATATCTTCAGAAGGAAATACTGTTAGAGAGACAAAAGTTTTAGTGATAAGGGGTCCGAGAAAACATTAATGCTCCTAACCTCTGAAATACCACATGGCTTTTCAGAATTCCTTCAGAGCCCCCGATTTTCCTGGCATAACCAGTTGCATAATAAAAGATCATTTAACATACCTGTTTCTAATTTATAGCATTCTGTGTGCTTGACAATCCTATTTTATTATTTACAAGAAAACCAAAAATAAACCCCAAAGCCATTACATCTATTTCAATTAATATAAATAGCATGAAAACACAGTTTTCAAAAACTGTGTCCTTGCAGAGCTGATAGATGTTACCTGCTTGTCACTGAATGCAGACTGGCATTGCTGAGCTTACACAGCAGGAATACCTATGATTTCATTTCATCACCAATGCTGTTGTATAAGAAGGGGCAAACAGGCATACTAGGAAATGTACATGTGAACAGGAGGGAACTAAAAAGGAAATGCAAAGCATCTCCAGCAAGTTCCAAAGTTGTTGTTCAGCAGTATTTGGCACCCCAGACATCTTTTTCTACAAAAAATATTTCTCTACAGCAAAAAGAAGCCTTCTCCTACCTTCATGTTTTCCCATATGAAATTATGTAAAATTTTCTGGCTACAATTTTCAATTTCTGAATAATTTACAATTTTCTGCTACAACAGGCGTCACCCACAACACGGCAAGGTAAAATACGTCTGCTGAAAATTGTGTAGATAAGTGTATGCTAGAACTATTGATTTAAAATTCATTAGGCAGAACCCAGAAAAAATTATTTAGCACAGTATAGAATGTTGTCTTCAGAAATCATTTACCTTTGATTAGCAACCCCCTCCCTTTTTTTTTCTTTTTTTTTTTTTTTTTCCTTCCACTGTCACACATGCACATATACCTCTTCCCTGAACTGTGTCCAATCTGGCAGTTTAGCATAAACTGCTGCCAGCAGCCTGGCCCCACAGTGTTTTTCACTGCATCAGGCAGCAAGTGCTCTTGTTTCATTATCTATTCCTCACTACGCATGCTCGTGACTCTGACATAGCCCCTGACTTGTTTGACTTCTTTCAATAATATTTATGCTATGCTTTGCAAGACTTATGTTAGCTGACATCTTTCAAACCTCTGTTTTGTACTTCCAGATACAGTTTTCTGATACCAGGCAGCTCAAACAGTGTAGGAGACTTTTCTCCAAAGATTTCCAGTCTCCTTCTAAGAAAATATTTCAGTTCTGCAAAGTCCAGAGTGCACTTACTGTGTGTACTATTGATCCCAGTCCTTAATGTAGCAGGGCTTCCAGGAATAAAGAGGTAGTTTCTCTGAGGCAAACTAAAATATGTATCTCCATTTGTGAAAACATGAATCCAAGGCAAACAAGTGAGGAGTAGGAATCCTCATAAGCACTGAGTTTCTACTGCTGTGTCCTAGCACAACTGCAGGTATCTATGACAGTCTCAAGAACCAAGGTTTCCCAACTCTCAACCCCCAATGCTGCATCCACAAAGGCAATTTTTTCTCTTGTCTTTCCCATAAACCACATATTGAAACAAGAAACAAGTTCTCAATATCCTTCCAGTAAGCCTCAAAATCTGAAACATATGAGCCAGTTCTGAGACCATTCAATATTTACTGTCTCCTGAAGATACCAACAAAGAAAACTACATATTGCCACAACGCTGTTGGCTTTGTTCTTCTGGAAGCCTGTGTGGCTGACAGTTGAAACAAGCCAGCTTCTTCTTTCATGCAGGGGAATAGAAAATCTGGATATTTAGCTTTGGTCAGGCACTGGTGAACACTTCAGGACTACTTCTTTAAGTTGAAGGAGCCCACAACACAAAACATTTTGAAGAAGACCAAGTGCTTTGTACTGTGCAGTTTTAACCATCTTCAGGTAAACGGGGAACACATTTCCATACAAGCATCTCTTCAGACAAAGGTTAACTCTCACTCCCAGAAGGGGCTCTGCCCTTAGGATCATGAAATTCTAATAAGCTAATACAAAAAGACTGCTGCTATCCCAATGACATCCAAAACAGCATCTGATTCAGGGAGACACTACTGAACAGGGAAAGAGGAAAATCTGAGCAAAGGAGACAAGCATTTTTAAAGACAAGGGTTCATTTGATCAAATGAATTTTGATAAAAGGATATAGCACTGTAAATCAGACACATCTGCTGGCATTTTATTTAGGAGAAAAAGTAGAAGTTCCTACTCCATGGAGGAAATGTATTTTTGTCTATTTCTGAATCAAGTATGGAGTTTTAAATGAGTAATACTTAGAAAGGGTATTTATGAATTTCTCCTCAAGAGAAGTAGTCTAAACAAAACTTTTTTTTTTTTTTTTTTTTTTTTTTTTACAGTAGTAGGGCAACATTAGACAAATAAAGGAGGTTATTCCAGGTCGTAAGAAGATGAATTTTGACGTCTCACACAAGCAGAATTTGCACCCTATTCATGGATCTTGAAATGGTCAGGCCCTGCACTCAAAACCTTAACACTGATGTGATGCACATTCACGATCTTTAGGACACCATCAAATTTCCAGCAAGTAAAAATTAAGTTGCTTTCCTAAGAATGCCTAACTAGCAGTCAGTAGAGTTGCCTCTAAGGCAGAAAACACAAATCCCTCTCTACTATAATACTTGAGTTTTACTTGGAACTGAAAGGGGAAACAAGAACTGTGTTAACAGTATCATGCAGGCACACAGTGCTTCACATGAGATACCATGAATAATCACAAACCCATAGGTTTTTATTCTTTGCATCAATACCATTATTTCCAAATACTAGAATTAAAACAGGATTACACATAACTGTTCAGTAGTACTGAGCATGTGTAAAGAATGCCTACGTTTTCCTAAGCAATTCTCCTTACATTCATTCCCCTCTGGCTGAATTTAGTTCAGAAAACAGCACAATGGAACCTAGAAAGAGACCTTCATCAGTCCCAGCAGGATTCATACATGTTTACAGTTCCTCTTCTTTGATGCTGACCCTGTCTATAAGGTTTGTAAAACTGTTTGAGCACTACACCAGAATGGAAACCAACCAAAAGACCGCAGCACATTTCCTCACCACCAGTTTTCCTGTAAAATGTCCATTAAATGTCCCCACATGTCCACAAAATGTTCACTGAGTTCATTTAGTCCCTGACTTTGGGCTCCATCTGTTACGGTGGTCAGTCAGGACAGGAGATGTGGTGCGTTGCATGGAGTTATTGGCTGCCAAAGCCAGCTCAGGTGGAGTCACTGCTGCACTTGTGCTGCTTCTTGTAAGGCTTGTGCTCCACTGGTTTGGGTGATTCCTGCTATAGTCATTCGTATAACATACGCAATTCAAATCAAGGGTTACAACAGTTTAAAGGTATATCCATTACAGTGTCCACTCCTGGTCCCTTTGGGCCAGGTTATAGGGTTTAATATTGCAATGAACTCCTCCCCTTGCTTCTATCCTGGCTAGCCACAAGGGGTACCTCCCTTAACATGCAACCCAAATCCCAGGTTACAACAATTTAAAGATATTTCCATTACAGTCTCCACCCCTGGTCCCTTTGCACCAGAGCATAGGGTTTAAGATCGCAATGAACTGCTCCCCTTGCCCCTGCTCCAGCTTGGACTTATCCACAGACCGCAGTCCTTTAGGGTTGTACCTGCTCCAGGTGGAGCCTAATCTATGAGCCACAGTTTCTTCAGGGGTATACCTGCTGCGGTGTAGACTTATCCACAGCCACAGTCACTCTGAGGTGCACTTGTTCCAGCGTGGCCCTGCTCCAGCATGGCTCTACCCATGGCTGCATTCCCTCCAGGGGTGTACTTGCTCTGTCTTGGGCTTATCCATGGCCATATGCTTTGAGATGTTCCAGCATGACCTCATGCACAGCCATAGATGCTTCGAGGTGTACCTTCTCCAGCATGGACTTATCCTTGGGCCACAATCCTTTCAGAGGTATACATGCTGCAGCACAGACATAACCACAGGCACAGAAGCTTCGAGGTGTACCGGCTCTGCGGTGGACTTATCCATGGTCACAGTCCCTTTGACTCAAGTTCACACTGGAGTTCCAGCCTGTCCAGTACAGCAGCACAGAAACAGCAGCAATGCCCTGGCCATCTGCCAGCCCAGGCACATCACTATTGCTGTTATCAAAATGTTCTCAGGCACAGCAGAATAAAATGATAAGCAGTACATCAAGCAGCAAAAGCAAAAAGCAGCCACTAACAAGCACAAGACTCTACTATACTGTAAGGCAAGCAAGTCTCATGGCAAGCACAGGAGCATGCCAACTAATAGCTAAACAGCAATAATGACTATAAATTCCATATAGCACATTCCAATCAAAGCTGTCGTTATCTTGATCCTTGCAAGCACCATGTTGGTTGTCAAAAAGGACTGTCGCGGTTTAAACCTAGCTGGCAACTAAGCACCACACAGCTGCTCACTCACTGGATGGATGAGGGAAAGAATTGGAAAGGTAGAAGTGATAAAAGTTGTGGGTTGAGATGAAGACAGTTTACTAGGTAAAGCAAAAGCCGTGCACGCAAGCAAAGAACAATAAGGAATTCATCCACTCCTTCCTATCGGCACACAGGTGTTCATCCATCTCCAGGAAAGCAGGGCTCCATCATAAAAGATTGTGGCGGGTTGGCCCTGGCTAGATGCCAGGTGCCCACCAAAGCTGTTCTATCACTCCCCCCCTCAGTTGGGCAGGGGAGAGAAATATAACAAAGAGCTTGTGGGTCAAGATAAGGACAGGAGAGATCACTCACCAATTACCATCACAGGTGAAACAGACTCAACTTGGGGTAAATTAACTTAATTTATCACAAATCAACCAGAGTAGGGTAATGAGAAATAAAGCCAAATCTCAAAACACCTTCCCTACACCCCTCCCTTCTTCCTGGGCACAGCTTCACTCCCAGATCCTCTACCTACCTACCTCCAGTGGTGCAGGGGGACAGCGATGGGGGTTACTGTCAGTTCATCACACGTTATTTTTTGCCGCTTCATCCTCCTCAGGGGCAGGACTCATCACACTCTTCCCCTGCTCCAGCGTGGGGTCCCTCCCACAGGAGACAGTCCTCCATGAACTTCTCCAATGTGGGTGTCCTGGTTTCAGTGGGGATAGAGTTAATTGTCTTCCTAGTAGCTGGTACAGTGCTATGTTTTTGAGTTAGGTTTGAGAAGAATGTTGACAACACATTGATGTTTTCAGTTGTTGCTCAGTAGTGTTTAGTCTAAAGTCAAGGATTTTTCAGCTTCTCATGCCCAGCCAGCGAGAAAGCTGGAGGGGCACAAGAAGGCACAGGACACAGCCAGGGCAGCTGACCCAAACTGGCCAACGGTGTATTCCATACCATGGGACGTCCCATCTAGTTTAGGAACTGGGAAGTGGGGGAGGGAATCGCCGCTCAGGGACTGGCTGGGTGTTGGTCGGCGGGTGGTGAGCAATTGCCCTGCGCATCATTTGTACATTCCAATCCTTTTATTACTACTGTGTAGGGAAGGGGATAGAACAGGCTGACTATTGGGGATGCAGCCTTCCAAAACCTTTTATTTTTCTCCAACAGCAGAAAAAACCTTCTGTAAACCAAATGCTTACATACAGAATGCTCCTCAAAAGCTTCCTTATTGTAAGGCCAGGGGCAGAGATACTCCATATCATTCATTAGACAAGTATTGTAAAAGTCTTCTGGATTTTCAGGTTTCTGAAATCAAGTTGAAATTTGCACCAACTAAATCCATACTAACTGAGTTAGAGGTTCTCTGCCTCTAACCTTTTCACAGGTAGGCAATGTAGAAATCCCAACATATTTAAATAATAAATAAGTGTATACCTCCATGTCCTTAATTTCCACAGAAGTCTCCATTTCAGCTGCTATTACAAGTTTCCATCACCTAGCTTTTAAAGTCTCTGACATCTCCCCACAAGCCCCTTGATTTATTTCATGTTCAAGCACTTCATTCATCCCATTACACCCATTTATTTGGAAGTTAGTTTAAAAGTCTTCCGATTGCTCTCATTTAGAGCTCCACTACTGAAAGAGGCAGGACACTGCAAGCAAAAGGTACTTTTCATAAGTCACTATACCTTAAGGCAGGGACCATGCTCAAAAGGGAACTACATCAACACTGATCAGAGTGAACTGCCAACACTATGAGCTAAAATATAGTATCATAAGACTGGAGTCAAGATCATGAGATTTGCTGAACTGGTATGGTTTTTACTTTCTTCTGACTCTGAGGGAAATTCAGTTCTACACCCAAAATCTGTAATTTTGTAAGTGCAAATCCAGCCTCAGATAAACATGCATCAATGTTTTTCCCAACAGTTGTCTGAAGAAAACATCTGCTTTTCTTCTTAATCCATACATTGGATGCTACTACCATACACTTTTTCACCCTGCTCATGATTCTCCATATCTCTTTAGCACCCAAATGCACTCAAGAGACATTTTATTTATGAACCAGGCCCATGGGGGTGGCAGAGAAACAAACCACCACCCTCTTTATAATAACCTAGCAACAAATACTGACCCAGGGAGCAGCAATACAGGTTCAGGTCCCTTCAGTCAGTCAAGTGGAAAGAGATGCTCTCTATCTTTGCTGGTAAAGCTGTGCCCCTGCACAGATCGTGGAAGATGAACTCCAGCCACTAGTCTGGAGCCACATTCAGGCTTAGTCATGAGACAGTCTTCCTCTTCCATACACACTTTTATTGTGTTCTTCTCTTCCTCAGCAAGTTTTATGGAACAAAACTAATGGTTAGAGAAGATAAATATCTTCTCCAGCTGTATTCAGTGTCTACTGTGCTAAAGGAGAGCTAAGGAAATAGCTAGCCTCAAAGCTCTGTAACACATAAATGTACATTAGGCACCATGCTGGTCATCCACACCAAATTGTTTTTTTCTTAGGGACACTGCAGACGAGCAGAATTTTACTCTCCTGGCTAAATAGATGATGATACAGTTTGTCTTTCAGCAACAAATGTGAAAGTTTTGGACACATGAACTAATGAAATAAAAAATCCCAGCAAATTTCAGGGGAATTGGAGAAAGCTTCTGGGCTGAAAGACAGTGGGAAGAAATTGAGCATATAGTGACTTAATCATTTACGTTTTTTAGACACGGAGGCTTTGTCATTCCCTTAGAGGTACTCTAAAATCCAGAGAGTTACGGTGCCATTCAAAGAAGGAAATTTCATTTGAAGTCTTCCAGTGTGGCTGCCCTGCCTGTTTTTACCCTTTATTTAAAGCATTCCAAAGTTTAGAAACAACATTATAATAGTAAAAAAAATAAAGCTTACAAAAGAAATGACAATGATGGATTGTGTTATATTGCAGACCTTTATGCAAGCTGCTTTCATGCTCTTTAAGAACTGGGACATAACAAAATAAGGCAGCCTACAAGAGCTGGCTGTTGCTGGCATGCCACCAGGGGACCAAAGATAAATAAATAAATCAGGAGCTCTAATTAGGTGTTTTACGTGCAAAATAGCCCTCTGAGCAAGGTTTAGCACCTGCTGCTGTAGTTGATATAATCTTCCTATTTTTGTTCACCTTCAAGGTTTGATGAGCATGCAGGAGGATCAAATAAATCACCATCTCACCTTCGCATGAATCTAGCAGAAAGATCTTTTTAAAGCCTTAATTTGCTGGAGAAGGCAGGCTGCAAACTATGGCAGTTATCAGGTGTCAACCTCACTATTTCATCTCCCACCCCTCTTCCACACAGTAAAAAGAGCCAGTCCCATGACATAAGGGAGTCCGGTACTGTCTTTCACATTAACATACAGAGAGGTCATACGTTACTAGCACTTTTTATTCAGTCATATGATTACTAGAGTCCTGCCTCGTTTAAGCATTCCACAGATGCTTAAAAGTAGCCTGTTCTTCAAACTCTGCAAATTTTTGGCCTTTGCTGACAGCCAGTCATACAGTGACAGTGTCCTAGTCTACCATGTGATTCTGGGCAAATAATGGCAGGCTTCATATCATCTACATAACTCAGTTGGGATTTTATTTTTTTTTTTTTAAACACTTTGAACTATTCCATTTCCAACACAGTGTTATAACAAAATACCTGTGGGACCTACTGGTCCTGTGAACTCTGTATCTCACACAGAAGGTTGTAGTTATTCCAGCTGAAACATTGCAGTTCTTTCCACAGTATTCTGGGGTAGTGTAATTTTTCTGTAGCCCTGACAATTATTCCATGTACTGAGGTAGTAACAGGCTAGTTCAAGTTGCCTGTCTTACCTTGTCCCCAGGTTTTCCTTCCAATCAGTGGATGTGACATTCCCATAACATGAATTCTATATAATGTCTACCTTGCTGGTAGACACTACCTGCCTTGCACTAGTGTATAACATATACTGAGATTTACAGTACATAGTGAAAAAATTGTTTCTGTATATAGTAAATCCAGTGAGTCACTGTCACACTGGCTCTTACTCTTTTGGAACTGGCACATGTAGATCAGCAGAAAGTCTTCTGGCATCAACTGGGCAGAATCATGATGCAGCTCTTCCCCTAGCAATAAGTATTTTTGAAGCAAACCTTCATTAAGCAATGGACTTTACAAAGACAATGTTGTGACAGTGTGGGTGTCAGCAGATACAGTTATGCTAAAGCTTCCCATTGTAAATTCTCAATTATTAGCAGTCATCTATGGCTTAACTGTATAAGCTTTCAGGATGCTCTCATGCTTCTTTTGTCCCTTCTTCATGGAGAAGATCTGCAGGTAAATAGCTTTTCTGGTTGAGAGCTCCTTTGAAATCAAAAGTTTTGCAAGAAGATGTGACATAACCTCTTGAGTGTTTTAAAGGCAAATGCCACCCCAGCAAAAGCCATCAGAAACTTCTGAAAAAGCAGGAGAAACTGAACTTTTCCAAGACATTTAATTTACTTAGTCATGGTAACTTTGCACACTTCAGCTTCATTAACTGAGACCAAGAAACTAAGAAGCTGGAAGATAACCAAGACTCCTCTTTAGTAGAGGGAACAAACTTTGCCAAACTGTTGCAAACTGAAGACAGGTGGGAAAGATGCTGTTATCCAGAGCTTTTCTTTTCTCTAATCTTTCTGGTGTTTCTACTCTTAGGAAAATCAAGCCTAAAGCTTAGATTTATATGTGCATTTAAGCTACATTTGAATATCACAAGGTACCCTTAAAAGATTTAAGTCTCTGCAAGAAGTAGTCTGCTTTCTAGGAGTTTGACTGCACCTTAACTAACTGGAAAATGGGGTCCTCTCAGGTTTCAGTCTGAATGTAGCAGAAGATCTGGATAAAGAATATACACACACACACACACACATGTTCTTAATATATATGTATAAAATACATAAAAATCTAAAGCCTTATGATTATTAAAAGAAACAAGCTATATAAGCATAACAAAATGTAACGAATATTCAGTCTAGTTCTAATTCTGGAACAAGTTCTTACCTCTTCCACTTCACTCCATAAAAGAGTTAATCCTAAAGTTATTGTGATCAGTTATATTGTAACTAGATATGGTTAATATATCAGCTTCCTCAATGTTTGTTTTACAATTGGCTTTGTCCAAAAAGAACTCCAAATCTTTCAGTAAAATGTTATGAGAAACAAGAACAATGTAAGTATTGAAACAGTTAAAACTGTGGTCTTGAGACACCACGGTTTGTCACCATAGTTTAAAAAAAAAAAATTAAATGTCATTTGATTAAAGCCAGAAAGAAAGCCCTGCTTTGAGCACAGGAGAGGTCTAGGTGACCTCCGGAAGGCTTATCTTCTAGCCTAAATATTGTGACTGAGAAAGAACATAGGAACTATTTGAAGCAAGTCTGCTGGCAAATCTGTTCTTTATTCATTCTTGACCAGTCCTACATTTGAGTTGTTATATTCACAGCTAGGCAAAATATTCTTTTCTGCAATAGTAAAGTTTAACAACAATAAGCATTGAGGAAAATCTGATTTTCTTTTTTTTCCCAATTTTTTCTCATTTACCCAGTATGCTTCACCTGCATATCAACTGCAGATGCAAGAAAGCAGGATGCCTTATCACTGCTAACTCTTGCTGGTCAAGGCACACCCCACTTTAGACCAGATGAACATGCCACATTTTTATAGACTTATCTTTTAACCCAAGATGAGGAATTTCAATGTTGTATGGAAAGACACAGACAGAGAAAATGAGCCATGATTTCAGATACAGAGGAACAACAGCAGATCTCTGTAACAAAGCACCAGCCAGTACAGGAGTACAGGAGTGCTTTAAGGCTTCTGAGGAAAGTGAATTTACAATTTCCATGGAAATGAAGTACAAACTCTGCAAAATTAGCTCATTCATACAGTATTGTCCACAATGGCTGCTCTGGGGAGGCAAAGCCATCCTGCCTGAACCTGACAGAATGTCTGACAGCCTTTAGGTCACCCAGCAGCTAAGCTGCCCAGGCTTGGTGGGAGACTAAACTCTCACAATACACAAGGTGCACATCCAAATACCAACTCAGTGGTCTGCCAGCAGACATTTATACCATATCTTCTGAGAAATTTCCAGAACAGTTCTGCCCCCATATTTCCTTTCCCAACACACAGCCTAAATTTAGCTGAGCACCAGAGCTCTTCTTTCTGGGGCTCTGACCATGTAGCTACCCATAGCTGTGATGCCTTATAGATGAGATAGATGAGACATATGAGAAAAGAAGGATTTGGGTATGTTATAATCCATAACTAAACTTTTTTTTTACAGCCTGTGGAATTCCTAATGGTGTTTTCAGGACCTCTGTGGAAAAGCACTAAATAGAAAAGTCAGCTGTACAGCAGGTGAAGCAGAAGACTTTTGCACTATAAAAGTCTCACCCAAAGGCCTGGGTTCACATTTCCTGTAAGGTACGTGCATGAATACCCACATATGCAAACCAATTCTGCAAAGGAAATATAAAACCAACTCTCCACCACAGATGCTTTTTCCTTTGTACTGCCACTGGATGGGATTTCTCCTTAAAACATACCATATTGCCTGAAGTTACAAAAAGGGTCATTAAACAAAGATCCTTTCTGACTCAAGAATATGTGCCCACAGGGTTGTGGTCAGGTAGGAAAAAGCTGCTGGGACACTTCTCTTTTGCAGCTTACCCCAACCTGGCCCTAAACAAACGTATTTTGTATTATAATATATTGGCTAGTTTCTAACAGTTCTACAAGACTGAAACAATAAGGAAAGTCCTGCTCTTCTGTTCATGGGAGCTGAAACAGTTCAGTGCTAGGAAAACCACAACTGACTGTCTGTCAAAAAAAACCCGTCTTCTGAACCTCAATCAAAACTTGCGGTTTGATTTCTCTTAATGGTTCTAGACTAAAATTTCATTAAACTGTAAACTTTTTGTTGGAACTAAGCCAATATTGTTGCCTTGTATTAGATGGACTCCTTAAGATTAGAGGTGGGGGTGATGACATTTACATGTTTCTTCACCTGAATTTACACTCTGTTTGTTGTGAAGCCTCGGCAATCTAAGTCTCAGAGAAAGCCAGCAGTTCAATCTGTGCAAAGCATCTAAGCTCTGAGCCTCAGATCCCAGGCTAAAGAATAAAGGGCCATGACACATGATTCATTCCTCAGGCCAGCTTTGGCCCAATTCTCAAATGGAGTCAGTGTGTGCAATAGCTCAACCCAGTGCCTGGTGTAAATTGATATAGCTCTGTTGATAATAACCGCTCTAAAATGCAGCTGTCATCGCTGGAGTCTACAGGATTTCTAAACTTCCAGGAGACTGCCTTATAATTGTTGTCTGCTTCATTGACTCACAACTATAATTTGGCCAAACATATGAGTCCAATTTTGACATCCACCCCTTAAAATCATTATCTCTTTGCAACAGTCTACAGTTTGCTGAAACATACAAAGCGGGGGGTGGGGGGGAGAATCAATACAGCCCTATAACGATATTATTCCAAGAATCTATGTTAAGTCTGCACATATCCTTGTCCATTCCCTGTTTGCTATGAATTGCTATCAACAGACTGCTGAATACCACAGGGAGTGGGAGAAGCTGCATACAGCTGTCTTTGTAAGTGGGCAATATTGTGGAAGTACTGCTGGAATAACACTGGGATCAGCAGTTCACTGCTTATTTCTGAAGATTCTCTTGTATGTTTAAAGCACAGGAATTGATGGCAGTAAGTGATTCACATATTCTATAACAGCAGTCCATGTATTTATGTAACTGGGGGAAAAAAAAGGTAAAAAATGTTTAAGAGATTTTGAAACTTGTTTGTAGCTACACAGAAAAATACGTTGATGAAACAGTTCAGCACTGAAATAAACATGCTTTATATAAGAAAACATAGTATATTTGCACAATTTAAGGGAAGAAATCCTGTTTTAAAGAAAAATAGACACAGTAGAACCTAAAGTTATAAGAGGAAAGAACGGCTCTGTGCGTATTCTTTTTTATCTCCAGAGATAGACAGCTGCTGACATTGTTTGACCAAAATGTTAGCAAAAGCACTTGCAAGCTAGTTGCCAGGATGGTCAAGTTCAGTATCTTCATTATTATCCCATGTTCCCCAAATTTTATTAGTAGACAAGTTTGGGGTTTTTTTGGATATTCTAAGCCTTTTTTGTTCATGTTTAAACTTTTCTCAGGAAACAGAAGAATCAAAATATTCCCAGAAAAGTATCTTTTGAACTAGCTCAAGGTAAAATATCAAGTCCTGCTTCTAAAAATTTTCCCACCACTCCAGAGCAAGAAGGCCTGCACAGGGCAGTTAACAGAGCAGGCAGCAACCAGCATTTCTAGTTTTCATTTTCTTCCAGAAAATAAGATAATTGCTTCACTTTTTCATTTAATCTTTACACTCTCCTGGTATATAATAGCTATGGTGAACTCCAGATTAGTCATTTCCTGGCACTTTTTAACCTATTGGATAAAAAAATCTCAAGTCAACAGCCCCTACACAGATTTTTACTTGCCAGGAAATCTCTGACCCTGGAATCAATTACTGGTTAATTATTCTATAAATTTAAATCTATATAATGACAGAGACTCATTGGGGTGGACCATGCCACCTGTTCTTAACCGACTTTTAGGAACAGCTGTCAAAGCACTGAATTTCCTTCTTTCCTAGGCACCTCATTCAAGTTTTGTAGTATTTCAAGTTTTCTACATACATACGACCAAGCTGTGAAGACACGGTCCTCTCCTTCCTGCAGTTTTTGTGGTATTTCTGTGCCTCAGGAGGAACAGTCAGTGTTGATTGTAGAGCTGCACCGAAGACTACTTGAGCTTTATGGCCAGATTGCCTCCTTTGTCCTGCCAGAGGAATCAGCCTCAGATGCCTTCATCGTCACTTTTCTGACAGCCTTGAGAAAGTTGTGGGCACACGCACACACACACCCCCCCCCTTCAAGAAGGAAATCCTACAGACAACTTCACTGTCCTTTTTTCATCTTTTCTTTTAAGCTTCACTTCAGCCATGGAAACCAAAAGCACTTTCCCAGCCACTTTTTTTCCAGCTGCTCACCACCGCCTCAGTACAGCTAGCACCACCTCCCAGTTTGTTTTGGGTTTCTGTAAGTCTTAAGCTTGATTAAGTTTATACACTTTGTAACACCATAGCTCTGATACCTCTGTAAATAGGGAAGATTCCCTCAATAAGATGTGAGATATCAGGCCCTTTTTCAGAGTTTGAACAGGTCTACAGCAAGCAGATGTGTGGAAAGTATTAAGAGCCATCAGCACCTGCTGAAAAGCCCAGCTTCTGTTATCAAGGGCTGTTTAGTTTAGTGTATTTCAAACTACAGAACATCAAAAACCCTCTTTTCTCTCCACCATATCCTAAGAGTGGAGGACTAGCACTCAGATGCTGCAGCTCCTGCATGTCCTTTTTCAGCTTCTTCCTTTTTAGCCATTTGTCAGGGATACTGGGCAATAGACACCCACCTTTTACAGGAGCAATTTAGTCTCTTGTTATGTCTACACCTCAACACCACCTTAGCTGTAGAAGCTTCTCTATTTAGATGGCATGGTCTTTTAAACACACAACCATTTTTGTGTTACCTATTTTACCTACAGGTTACATCAACTATGCCTAACCAGTCCTGACAGATGTTTTGCTAACTTGTCCTTAAAATCCTCCAGTGATAGAAATTCCACAGCCACCCAAAGCAGTCTCATACATATCAATTTATTATCATAGAATCTAAATAGAAAACTGAAAATTTTAATCAAAGATTACATTTAAGGCTCTAAAGTGAAACACATATATAGTTTTGAAACTGCCTGGCTATCATCCAGGCTGGCTTGAGAGAATCACCAGAAAAAAGCTGTGTAATTGCAGTGCACTCAAGGTCAAGGCCAGGACCCAGTAAGGTACACCCATTTACTCAAAAGGATGATGAATCAAGTGCTGCATGCAAATGCAATAAAGAATTATAAATTACTGACAAAAGTACAGCATTAAATCCATGCAGCACCTGGTAAGCACACATGCACACGCAACTTAGTTGTGTGTCTAAATGTTAGCACAACTAACAAGGTAGCCATTTCTTAAGCATTGCCTTTATACTTCTGCTAATCTTCAACCCACAGCAAAAGCTTCAGTACTTAGCAGTTCTCACCTCCCTCCAGTGTTCTTCCCTGTTGTTTTCCTCCAAAGCTTGGCGACACAAAAGTTTTCTTGTTAGCTGTTCAATCACAGTAGCCAGAGTTCAACCATATTCCCTCCACCACATTTCTTTCTTCTTTCTTTCTTTCCTAGATACAAGCTTCTACAGCACCTGGATATATCCTTTTAGTCTCCCATGCTCATTCTTAGTGTGGCTCCCATGCTCAGCCAGCTCTCTGTAATCCTCGATGGGCAAAAGCATCACAATTACCCTTCCCACTGCACTTCTTTCCTCAGTGTTTAGCTCCCCTCTGCCATTTACTTAATTTCACTTTTTTTTCTTTACTTCTTGCCCATTTACTTTACTTGCCCATTGCTGCTCACCATTTCTTGACACTTTCCTGTCTGACGAAAATCTCACCTAAGCTCTTAACCTCACTGTTTTGTTAAAACAAATTAAGTTGCAGAGAGTTGGATGACTTTGAAGGGAATAAAGGCATTTAAATGGGGGACAGAAGGATGAAAAGAAAGCTTGCTTGTAGCAACTTTTCTTGACCACTGTTCCCGAGGGAAGGAGGAAAGGATCAAACACAGTGATTTTATCCTACAAAAATGTTTTAATCACTTTAATATCTATCCATAGAGGATGGATATTATGATATATTCTGTTAGGCATTGCAATGTATTATCAATATGTACCTCTTTTACTAGGGAAAGTGGTATTCTATTATAGTCTACTGGTGAACATGCATTAAAAGTCATCCATGGCCTGAGTTGCAGAGTATGTGAGTGTGTTAGAGCCATGCCCCAGCAACCCTAATTCTTTTGTTTATGCAATTACAGACCATTCAGTTTCTTTGGAAATTCCCACTTCAGTACCTGGTGTTTTGGCCACCTGCTCATTCTCACACAGTTCACCTAACATATGCATGATTCCTTGTGTAAAGACAGCAATGTTTGTAAGGAGTTGTGGTATTTTTTGTTAGACCAATTGATACATCTAGAAAACACAGATGATCTTTCAGGGAAAGTCTTTAATTCTTACCTGATTTTTCACAATTTATCTCAAATAGGATATGTTTTCAGATGTTGCCCTGGTTATATCTTTAGAAATCTCATCTACACTTCTTGTACCGTACCAAACAAACCTTCATGCCTAGAGTAATGTGGACAGGCTGAAAAAATATACTGTTTTAAGTGAAAGTGCATTTTTCATGCTTGTGTTCAAGAAAGAAGAAATTACTAGCTGGAAAGCAAACTTCTGTTAACTAAGCCAGCTTGAAACTTTTGTATCTTGTTCTTTGAAAGCATGCTGTCTGGAAACACTGATTTAAGGGATATAGGAAGGAAAGAAAAGAGCATTGGAAGCTAGATGAGAGGGAAGATGCACACATCAGTAATTTATAGACATGTGCTTAGTTTGATGGGCTAGCTTGGATCCAGAATTCCTGCACGACAGTTATTCTGTGGAGAGCCCAGAGTTCTCTGAAATCTGAATGTGGAAAGGACATAATTCACTGTTACTATTGCTGTTGCCTCAAAATCGAATATCTCTTGATGTGGCATAAGCATGATAGCAGGCAGGAAGGCTCCATTTGTGATAGCATAACCCAGTTCTGAGTCTGATCAGGTTTGTGTATGGTCCCATACTGCCATACTTGTAAATACGGCTATCCAGAGATCATCAGCTAATCATTCAATTGGTTTTACTTGGATACTGTTGTGATGTCTGCATATCTCCTAGACTTTAATATGCAGCTCTGTGAAGAAGGAAAGGATAATCTCCAATGGGCTGACAGCTCCTAGCAGCAGAGACAGGCTTAGTGGCTTCCCAGAGGTCAAGCAGCTCTCTGGTAGAAAAGGAATGGTTACAACTGGGGCTTTCCAGAAGAGATGGGTACAAGCAGGAAACAAGAATCCCTGCTTGTAGCCTTTTGAGGCACTTCCAAGTCACCTAGGGTCATTGCTTCAGGAATTCTGAAACCACAGAATCCCATAAAAACTTGCCAATCAATCAGTATTGAACTGTCCCTCTTCAGGGCTCAGCAGCAGATGCCAGAACGTACTCCCTGAAACATAAAATTATTTGAGAAGGTTTGGATTTTTTTCCCAGAGAAACAACATCTGCCTGATAAAAACCATCAGGGTACCAGGAACAAGGGAATACCATGTTGGGGAGGTCAGGCTCATGATGCTATCAATTAATATGTATAATATGATTGACAGGGAACTGCTAAAGGCCCCATCAGTTAATATTTAAAATAGGGAAACAATAACTAGACATGATTTAGGGTTTAGAAACTACGAGACAATGGGGCTTTGTAAATAAGTAGGATGTTTATGTCAGAAAGGGTGACAGATTGTGTTCTGGTCAATAAACCTTGAAGAACCACTTGGAACTGCCGAGATAAGGGAAGAAGTAGGTAAAAGGTAATTCCTACAGGAGGAGATGGTGACCACCGACTCATTGACCACCTACTCAAAAGAAGACAAAGAAGGAAGAAGACAGAGTCTGTGCACTAATTTACTTGAGGGATGAAGAAGAAAGAACCAATCATTAAGGAAAATAACAATGAATATGTGTTAAGTGTATAATTATGAGGATTTTTGAGACAAGGGTGTGCCGTCTTGAGAGAGGCACCCATTCATGTGCATCAATGAAATTAGTTTGAAAAATACCTTGACTCTGTGTGTTATTGGCTTGCACACCGGGTAAATGAACCCCGTTTGTGGGATGAGACCCTTTCAGAAAACACTCCTTATCCTTTCAAAAACCATATTGAATTGACACCTGTTATTTCAGAAAAGCTTAGTATCAAGCAACCTTTGTCCTTGAGTCTAAATAGCAGAGAGCTTATCGCTGCAGAGAACTTGCTGGTTATCAGGCAGGGGAATTGAATTCTTTGAAAATCTAGTTAAATCTTTTGGTGCTTTTTCCTTTATAAAAATCCAGCATAATCATTGCTTTTTTATAACTTAAAAAAATGCAAGTGTAACAATTCATTCAGATTTTTTTTTCAGTTTAATACATACATGATTCCTTTAACCACTCTGTCCTTCCTCAAAAACTTCCAGTCCATAGGGAAAAGCTGTGTTGTAGTATTAAAAGGTGTGTGAAAAGTACACTACCTCTAATTAAACATTTGATTTTGAAGTATATTTAAAAATGCAAAATCCCTTTTCAAATGGAATTATGACCTTTTTGGAGCTGTGTTGGATTGGACAGATTCAGCTAAAAATTAAATTACCTGCCATAAGAGCAATATTTCTGCTGGATGCCCTGCTTAAAGAAACTCTGAAAGAGTACAACACACACACCTCTTGCTTCGGAAAGAGGTGATTTAAAGGTTCTTTCACTCCTTTAAAGCTCAGCTCCATGTGGAGTTGAACAGTTCTATCATGTGTGGAGCATCCTTGAGGTCTACCAAGTCTTAAAGGGAGGAAGGGAGCTCATTGGCATTTCAGAAATGAGCACATACTTTCTAAGCAGAGGCTTGGGCAAGATAGAATGCTTTCTATTCTTTGCAATACTCAACTGCTTAAAGAAACTGTATTTCTTATTGATTTTCATCAGCTCCACTGGGTTTGCAGCTCAAAGCTTGAGCATAAGGGCTATTTTGGAAGCAATTATTAAAAATAATATTCCACAGGAGTGCAAGAGTGCATTTCAGGTTATTGCAATTATTTATTTCTTTGTGACTCTGATTTTGCTTTCTGCGAAGCTTTTCACAATTTTATGAGCTCTTGCCTTACTGTAGATTTTGTGTTTTTTTCACAGTTTTGGTGAATGCTTGTTTCTTTGCAAGTCCCATTCCTGGATTCGTGTATTTTGTGATACTTTCAGCTTCACTCAAACAATAAAACAACACTGGTGTTCATGGCTGTCACTGATGAAAGAAGGTTTAGATGAGATGGGCAAGGGTGATGTGACTGTGAAATTCAGGGAATAATGCAGGGTGTGACTGACCACAGCTGTTGCAAAGAAGCTTACTTTATTTCAGCACAAAGGGGACTGGAGGGTGGTCTTTGTTTTACAGAAACAGCTATCAAGAGTTGAATGGATGAACTGGTGGTGCAAATGTTCTCTCTGAGTTCACTATAAAAGAGCCTGACTGTCCTGAGTTAGCTAGACCAGAAAGGGGGGAGAGAATATTGTGGTTTACCCCAACACAGAGCATAAAACCTGAATAACTAACAGAAGAGTTTTGAAGAGAGCAATGGGCTTGAGTGGGCTTCAACCCACCTATTCCTTCCTGGCGAGTGAGGGGACACAGCATCATGATGATGAGCATATTATAGAGACCGGTAGCGGAAATCACAATGGTATTGTGGATAAACTGTATATTGCAATTGCTATATATTTTGCTAAGTGTAACTTACATTGATATTGTGTTATGGAATAAATTCTGTATGTCTTCAGAAATCCCATGTAACATTCACTATCTTTAAAAAAGTAAATTTGGTATTAAACATTGCACCCTCCACGTGTGGAGTATCTAAAAGATAAGATAATTAGATAAGAATATCTAAAAGATCTAAAAGATAAACCTGGCCAGAGGTTATTGAACTCTGACAATGGCTATGAATAAACAGTTGAAAAAAGCCAAAAGGTTTAAAAGCAGCTCAAACGGGTTAAAATTTAGAAGAAACAAACTTTCAAATCTTTTGTTTAAAATGTTATGGTAATTAAGTTAGTTTCATAATTTTGTGAGGCATGAATGCTGGTCCTGGTGGAATAATATTGTGCCTGGTGGGAGCTGACTTACGGACATGGCAGCTGACTTACGGACATGGCATTTTTCCCCCCATCTGAAGCAAATTAGACAGCAGTACGTGCCATGTTTTGAATCAGCTCTAAGTTATACTATATTTTCAAAGGCAACATTGATCCCCTTTATTCCACAGTTAAAATGTTCTTGCTTAAATAACAGATGACTGAGTAACTTTGGATATAAATATATTACTTAGCTAATTTAAGCTGTTTCTTTTATTCCTTGTATAACTAGACTGAATCTAGACAGATCTAGGTACAACTGGCCAGCAGGTGCAACAATTTTTTGTGTGTAATGTCTGAAGCAAGTTCTGAAAAGAACTGAAAAGAAAAATGTCTCTGCATGGCCTTGTGTTATTGTTTATTCTGCTGATTTCTTGCCAGGTGATGGGCCATAATTAAAGTAAGTTCTAGCTTATTGTATGGGTGGGAGAGAGCTTGGGTACCTTGCACTTGATTTATTTTTCACAAGCCTGATAATTTATACAGTGTCTAATGTAGGTCTTCTGAAAAAGAAAAAATTCAAAGTCTGTTAGACTTTTGGACCAGGTCCTCAGAATCATTCCACTGAAGTCAATGGAGATGTGCAGAAGAACGTCAGCAGAGGCCTTGCTATCTGTGTCTTGGTTTTCACATAAACTCCCAGCTCTGTGACTAGCAACTTATACTGCACAAGGCCTTTTGTCCATTTGATTATTTATAACAATTAAGTGGGTGTAAAGGATGAATCCAGTTCTCTATAAAAAAAGTATAATTGAACTAGAAGTGTAATGGAACTAGAGTACTTTTACATTGTTTTGAGAGTGGAAAGTAGCTCCATTCTACCATGACCTTTGACTTAGTGTTGGTTCAAATCAAATATATGGTGTCCCTTAAATTGCTTTCAAGAAAGAACACGAAGGAAGCAAAGAAAAATTACTCCCGTTCCTCAAGATGCTAGTTTTTGAGACAGTGCCACAGACATTTGGACAGTATGCATTGGCTATTCCTGTCACGTTGCTGCCAACTATGTACAAATATATCCTGACACAGAGAGACTGTGATGAGGGAGAACGATGCAAACACCTCTTATGAATATGGTTGCCCAAGGAAGTTAGGCTGCCTATACATTTGTGGAAGCAGGACTTTTGTGTTGCTGACCATTTCTGAATTGTCATGCCTTAAACGGCAAAAAAAGGAAACCAAAGATTGTTATTATGGTCTACTTTCTGCCTCGTCTCTTTATCTGTAAGACAAAACAAGCAACATTGAACCTGAGAATTTGTCTAGTTTCGTTTAAGGAAATCAGATGCTCAGCACTGCTTTTACTAAGTAGGTCAGAAAATTCCCCAGGGCATCCAACATGCATTTCGTGTAAACATGAGTTGGTAGGCACATAAACTAAAAAAAATGGACACAGAAGATTTAGCATTTACATCATGATCTTTTCTTGGAATTAAAAGGAACCAAGAGAAGCTATAATAGTCTTACTATCTAGTTAAATATTGCTCTTCCATGCTGTGAAATGGTGTCTCAGAAATCTTGGGCTTTGTAAGCTTAGGTGTAACACGAGTGTACTTTTCTTAAAGCTTTGGCTCTGATGCACCTCACTGACATAGTCTTTGGATATTAACAGCCCATGTGAAGGGGGATTGAGCTCAGCTATCACACCCAAAGCATGAGGACAGTTTGCGTTCTGCCAGATGCTCCTGGGTTGGTAGTGTCTGTTCAGGAGATAGGGCGTAAATCTACAGGGCATTAAAGCCTTGATACCCCAAGCTAGGACTCATCAGTAAAAGCTCTTGCTCTCTCACACATTGTAGGCTAGTAGATACCTGTGGCTAGTAGATGCAGGGTTTCTGATACTTTTTCCAACAGCTGGGTCTCGTGTGGCTAAACTGATTTCCATTCTTACTCCAAAAGAGGGTAATGGAAAAGGATTAGCAAAATCAATGAGTGAGGTGAATTTCAAATCATGAGCCTCTCCTCAAAAGGTTTCTTCTGGTTTGTATGGGCTTTAGTGCGATCCTGTCTGAGTCCAGATCTTTTTAGGCTTGAGGGCTTGTTTAAGGCTGTGGATTTTACCAGGGAGCAGGACTTCTGTGGGGAAGGGTTTGCAGAGCTAAGCCTGTCTTGCTTCTTGTTGAGTTGACTTTATAGCATCAGACTACCTCCCACTGAACAGGATTCTGAACCCAGTACAATCCAATCCACTTTTTATTATGCTTATTTCTTGGTAATTTAGTAAGTAATTTACTCAATATTTAACCTATTTGACTGTCAGTATTTTGGTTTTGCTGTCTAGATTTTTTATTTGCCTTATACTTTGGTCCTGCTGTACAGTACCAATCTGAAACCTTCTATTACTTAGTGTCCTGGTTTCAGCTGAGATAGAGTTAATTTTCTTTCTAGTAGCTGGTATAGTGTTACGTTTTGGATTCAGTATAAGAAGAATGTTGATAACACACTGATGTTTTCAGTTGTTGCCAAGTAGTGTTTATACTAAGTCAAGGGGTTTTCAGCTTCTCATGCCCAGCCAGCAAGAAGGCTGGAGGGGCACAAGAAGTTGGGAGGGGACACAGCCAGGGCACCTGACCCAAACTGGCCAAAGGGGTATTCCAGACCATGGCACGTCACATCTAGTATAGGAACTGGGGGGAGTGGGGGCAGGGGATCACCGCTCGGGAACTAACTGGGCATGGGTTGGCAAGTGGTGAGCAATTGCATAGTGCATCACTTGTTTTGTATATTCCAATTATTTTTATTATTAATATTATTATTGTAATTTTATTATTATTATTGTCATTTATTATTATTATTACTATCATTATTATTTTCTTCCTTTCTGTCCTATTAAACTGTCTTTATCTCAACCCATGATTTTTACTTTTTTTTTTTTATTATTATTCTCACCCCCATCTCACTGGGTTGGGTGGAGTGAGCGAGTGGCTGTGTGGTGCTTGGTTTCTGGCTGGGGTTAAACCATGACAGACAGAGACATTCTTTTTTTTTCTTGGAAACGGTTTCTTAAATGTGAATTTCTGAGTAATAAAAGTTGTTTGGATTATATTTTGGAACGTGATACATTCTCTCCATACATTTAACAAGCATCTTCTCTGAAAGTCTTTCAAGTTACACAAAGAAAGGTAGCAATTCACAAAAAAAAATTACCCCAGTTTACACTATCTGGAGGAAAAACCCTTTTGTTTCACCATCATTCAGACAGTTTCATATGTGCTAAAGTCCTAAGGAATAAACAGCTGAAATGATGCACAACAAAAGCATTTCAAGAAAGGGAATCTCTGTTCCTGTTCAGAATAGTGCTTATTGGTTGGGCTTTAAGTTAAACTTCTTTAGCCCTGTTGAACTCTACCTGTTGGGCTTGAGCAGATGCTTACAAACAAATACATGTTTAATTTACTATCCTGAACTGCAATGGACTTCAGCATAAGACGATGCCAGACTTGAGATCCAAACTAGAGTACTTGCATAGGGAATCCCACAATATCAGGAAGATATTAATTAGGCGTAGACAACATGAGAACTCTGGTTCGTCTTACAGACTGAATTAAAAATGAAAATAGGAAGGAAAAGCAGCTGTTAAAACAGCCCTGGTATCTTGTCATTAAGGCATAGGTAGCATTATTGACAAGCTCATTGGTTGGTACAGAGATCTGAGGGAAGGCTGGAACAGATGTGGGACAAGCCATGGGCTGCTGGCAGAAGCTTTAAATATCTATCAGGCTGGACATACAGGAGGCTGTCACCTTTTATAGTGGGATAGTGACCTAGTTATGGGTAGGATGGAACACACTGTCCACGACTATGAGGTGGGAAGAGACACACGGGTAGTGAATGCAAGAGTTGCCACTCTGCTTGGGGGAGAGCAGAGTCTGCAGTTATGCCAGTGTCCCGGTTTCAGCTGGGATAGAGTTAACTGCCTTCCTAGTAGCTGGTACGGTGCTGTGTTTTGAGTTCAGCATGCAAAGAATGTTGATAACACTGATGTTTTCAGTTGTTGCTCAGTAGTATTTAGAATATAGTCAAGGATTTTTCAGCTTCTCATGCCCAGCCAGGGCCCAAGAAGTTGGCACAGGACACAACCAGGGCACCTGACCCAAACTGGCCAACGGTGTATTCCATACCATGGGACGTCCCATCGAGTTTAGGAACTGGGAAGTGGGGGCAGGGAATCGCCGCTCGGGGACTGGCGGGGTGTCGGTCGGCGGGTGGTGAGCAATTGCCCTGCGCATCATTTGTACATTCCAATCCTTTTATTACTACTGTTGTCATTTTATTAGTGTTATCATTATTGGTTTCTTCTTTTCTGTTCTATTAAACCGTTCTTATCTCAACCCATGAGTTTTACTTCTTTTTTCCCGATTTTCTCCCCCATCCCGCTGGGGGAGTGAGTTAGTGGCTGCATGGTGCTTAGTTGCTGGCTGGGGTTAAACCACGGCAGCCAGGAGGTTTGGGTACTAGCCTTGCAGACCCTTTCTTACATGAAAACTCATTTGGTAAGCAGATCTGTTACCTGCCAACTGGCTACATTTCACATGAGGTGTCAGAGAGCAAGAGTCAGGCTGCGCTGCTGAGCAGCGGCTGAGAAGTACACATTTCCAAGCTGCACTCTATGCTTACAGGACCCCCTCCAGAAAAAGCCACTGCAGAAGCATCATTCCGTGCCCCACCCCCAAACCACATTGCCCTGACAGTGTGCTCAACTATGCTCTTGAAACTAGGTTAATCATATACTATGGTTAAAAGATATTGTTGTACTATTAAAACAAACCAGTCTTTAAAGGGAATATGAAGAGGTTGTTAGCTTGGTCTCTTTGACAGATATTTTTAAAAACAGGTTCAAGTTAATGCCTATGCAAAAGGATAACTGAAGACTCCTGACTTGCCCTTCCTCTCTTGTGAAAAACTGAGACTATCCCCAAAGTCTCAAACCTTCAGATTCTGAAAACTCATTTTTTTTCTTGGCTCAGCTCTATTATTCAGATACAAATCCAAAAGTAGCACACAAAAGAAAGCTACCTCAGGACCAAAGCAGGCTGCAGAATGCTTTTTCTCTGCTGCTCCAAAGACTGCTAGAAACCTACTTGCTCCCTGTAATTCTGCATTTTAACTGTGCCACTTTCTATGTTCACTTGCTCAGTCTCAGCTGAGGTTGGCCCAAAGAAGAGAACCAGGCCCATGATACATGCTATTTAAGTACAACTTTGCTTACAGGGAAGTAATCAAACAAGAAGCAATTTTGCATAGCTAGGTGCCAGCAGACTTTCCGAAGGTCCCAGCACCTAGGATCACCAGTAGTTCAAACAGATGCTGAGCTCTTCTGGAATTGTGACTGATTACTTCAGAGCCTAAATACATGCAAAGTTCTTTGGAACATCCATACCAACACATGCATTGCACTAAATTTCATACAGCAGTCATTTGTCCCTGAATACATAATACTTTCATTCCACTACTGAAAGAGCTAAGATAACCCGTTTCTAGGTTTATGTCAGAGTTTAGTTAATATCTCTATAATAAATTAGATTCAAATTTCTCCTTTTTGCTTGCAATGGATGGTGTAGTCCATCCATTGGAAGTTTCTTGATTCAGTGAAGTAAGATATGGAACTAATGTTCATGGGCTGAATTTTTGATGTTTGGTATAAAGCAAAAGTGTGTCTAGAGAATAGGAACACACTTTCTTATGATAATGTGGTAGAAATTCTCAACCAAAACATGAATATGTGTATCATTACTATTTTTGATCTGAACAGATATGCAGCATTTCAGACTTTACAGGTGTTCAGTACCAGAGGGCAGAATTCATGAAAATAGATTCTTTCTTTGATATGTTTTGGTTTCTTTACAAAAAAATTATGAAGTCCCAATTATCTTAAAAAAACAGACAAGCATTTTTCCTGGCAGTGCCAAGGTCATTTATTGCCTTCTCTTCCAGAGCATCCCAGAGGTGAACTACCAAATTTTTCCATGGCTGTGTATTACAAGTCCCTGCATTTTCCTCGTCTTTGTTGTTTCACAGACAGCAAAGCATTTGTAAAACCATACTCCATTGGCTCTACCTGCATTTGGCAGTGACGTATGCATGCTGTTTAGTTGAAGGATACAATTTTTCTGCATTCTGGCTTTATTAAAGAACTCTGTGTTACATAAGACAGACTTTAGTAGCAAATAGTAGCTATAACCAAGCTGTAAAAATTCAAACCAAACAGTTTGTTAGTTTGCCCTCCTCTTTACATTGACCAGCTTTCAGCTGGTGAAAGTGACAGCCAAGTATATAATCTTCAACTAAAATCTTCCAGCTTATCAGCTAAAAAGCCAGTTGGGGCATGCTGAAGCACTATGTTTTGACTTTCATATATAGGCAGTTACTGAGTCCACATTAGACACCTTCAGCACCAAGGAACAAAAGCATGTGTAACCATGTTAAAGGAATACATAGCTAACTTCAAGCTAAAGATTACTTGAAACAAGCCGCTGAGAGAATGCGCTGAGATTCCTTTCTCATTCAAAGCAGTGGTATTTTTGCTGTTCAGTACAATTAGAACCATATCTTAAAGTAATATATTTACTACATATTGTATATAATAAACATGACCAGCATCGCAGCTTATTGCAGTCTGAAAGCAGTCATACAAATCCTTCCTGTTCTGTAAGGAAATGTAATCTAGCTCTTTTGCTGACATACATACAAATTCCAGTTGTGGTGGTGGCTTTTGTGACAAGGAAACTAAGCGTAGGATTTTCAAAATATCCATTTCCCATGATTTTTTTCATGGCATTTCTGTACTTGTTAATCCTATTTCTCTTTCAAATCATAGTCTGACTTCATGGACAGTCCAGCCTGACCTAGTTGGACTGAGAACTACAACTTAAATACTAGAATGAAGCGAGCAATTCATCATAACCAAAAATCTAGTTTTTTCTTGTTCGTATATTGTCCACAAACAAGCTGCAGTTCTCTTAGCTGTACTTGATATTAAACATAATTCGGTAAACATTTTTTATGAATAATTCTGGCTTTATTATAGGTGACTTACAAGCTGTTCATAGTGAATATGCAGTAATCAGAAGAGATGTTTTTCAGTGGGTACCCAGAAAACATGGCTTTCTGAGCAAATGAGGACAGCTCTTGAAGTAGATTTTCAGTGTAACTACTCCCTTTCATGTTCTTTTCCTGTGGATGCACAACTGTTGACAAGATCTAAGTGTCACATCCTTTTACAAGCCACATGACATCAATATCTACTGACATCAGCCATTTACTAGCCTTGTTCTATCAGCATTCTTACTTTCTGGCCATCTAGGATGATGCATATAAACACTATTTAAAGTTCACCAGGATTTTTAGGCAGCCACAGTTCCTTCTGCCCCACTACATAGGTCAGAAACAGAATAGGATATCAATAATTGCCCTGCCTTATTGCTAGTAACAAACCTTCTCTGTGATAGATTAGAAATTCATTACATGGTTCTGTAAAATTAAGTAAAGACCCCAATAGAACTTAATCTCATCAAAGCTGCAGAGAACTGTTGCCTTAATGAATGAGATCAGTTGAACTAAGTTCTGCTCTCTAGCATGGACCCCCACCTCTTCGTTATAATAGGTGGGGCTGTACTGTCATCTATTAGCTCTGTTCTCCTTGACCTGCTATTTGAAGCCTTTGCTAAGAGGGAATAAACCAGTAGCTAACCCATAATATACTAAAAATTCAGTAAGACAATAGGAGAAAATACATTTTGTCTTAGTAACAGAACCGTAGTTAGGCACATTATAATTCCATACCTATTCATAATAAGGGAATATAATTACAAGCCATTTGCAAAATATACCATCATTTCCAGCCAAGTCTCATCAACCAAACATTTTCAATGATGTGCGCAAAGAGCAGAAAGACTTTTTGTAAGTATTTCCATGTACTTGGGGCATTGCTGTGCCCTTCTGGGCTCTTTCCTGGTTACTTCCAGAATGTGGATGCTCACAGATGCAGAGTGGACATCATTTCTAGTTCAGTGTCCATGTTGTGTTTGTCATTACCCTCCTCAAGCCATCATCAATAATCTTTGCATGCATTGCTTAACCTCAAATAAATTTGGCAGATGAGTCAAATAAGCAAAGATATTAAAGCCTTATAAATTTCATTAAAATAACTATGCCTTTGGTACACGCAAGTGGGCTTTGCATCCTATTTAATACCGAGATCACTGACACATGCATGGACAACCTAGCTACCTTGTTTGAGGTGTTTATTCCTTTAAGCAGAAAATATGATTGTGAAGACCAAGCAAGATGTTTGTCAAAGATGAGTTGCTATCCAAGCAATTGGATCCTCTTCTGCAGCATTTAGTCATTTTAAGATGAAAGAGCATCTCGCATAGGTGCATCAAGGCACTAGCATACAACCCAGATCAATCAAAGTTTGTTGCCCTCTTCTTACAGAGAATTTTTGTGGAATTTCTGCTAAAGCGCAGAACCTCTCTGGGCACCTGAGTTTGACCTTTTTCTCCCAGTGAAAGGGGCAGTCACTGCAGCCTTTAGTCCTTCATCTCATCTGTCTCTCCACATATGGTACAGCCAGAAGTGGAAATCGCTACTAGAGTCAAGGACAAGCTGAGATCTAGAAGCAGAGGAGCCAGGAGATGTACCGGTTCTCAGTGGGAAGTAGAGGCACAACTAGTGGCCAAGCAAAGCTGTCTTGAAGAAGCTAGGGAACTGGAACAGAAAGGTGCAGGCTAAACAAAGCACTGAGGCAAGACCTGGCACAGCAACATGGTGCTGAAGATGTAAGAGTCTGAACAGCAGTTAAACCCACACCAGGCTTCTCTAAATCCCGGTAGCCATGCAACCCAGTCTCTGATCTGACTTTCCTTTCAATTCCCTCCTGTTCTTGTCAAGATATTTGGCCAGATATGACTGTTTCTGGAAATATTCAGATGAGTGACAGAGAATTCAAATGCCTTTGGGTTCAAAAAGGAAAAAAAAAATGTATTGAAAATTAATTCTATTCAGGAATTAATACTAACTCAAGATTAAATACAAATATGTAGTAGTGGGAAAAGAATCAGCTCCCCATGATCAGTGACTTATCAACGGATGTAAAATTTTAGATTCAGGAGAAGTTTGACAGGAGTACAGAACATATGTGACATGTTAAGCTGCCTTGGAGCGAACAAGCTGTTCACCCCACATTATTTCCCATGACTGCTAGATATCTCATTTGGAAGTTCTGCTTACAGTAGGGGGAGAACAGAGAACTTGAATTACTTCTACGCAGCCTCCAAGCTGGCACATCTTGAAAACTGAAGCACTTATGAAAGCTGGTGGCCATAAGAGTACAGCCATATTACTATGTGTTCCCTTATTCACCACAAATGAATTAACATATGTAAACTGACCGTGACAAAGAAACCAAAAAAGAAACCAACCAAACTTCAACCCTCCCACCTCCCTGTTTGTAGCAATACAGGGTGATGTCAGGAAATTATATTTCCCACCACCAGATGATGCAAATACATCTAAATACATCAGATCATCTGGACCAAATCCCAAAGGACTGGAGGAATGCAAACCCACTCATGCACGCTGTCTGTGTAGCTACTTACTCCTTCCTCTTTCTCTCTCTATGCCCCTGAGGGATATCAAAGGCCATTCGGCAAGGGTTGGAATGGAGATGCCAGTCTTGCACCTCCAGTCCCTGTGAGCTCACCCCCGTGTTTGACTCCAAGGATTCTTTTACCAATCCAGTTTCCCTCTAGCAACATGGAGGTCTAGCTGTGACCTACTCAGCTGTGATTACTGCCCCACTTAGTGACACCTCCACCCTTAGAACTACCATTGCTTGACTTTAAATTTCCTCTTATGCAAATTAGTTTGGCAATCAATTTATTTATTGGAAGATAATATTCATGCAAGACCCATAGCACCTGACAAGAAAGAGGTAGGAGGATTCAGCCAGAACATGTATACATGACCACTCATCTTACTGGTCTACCACCAAGGCACTATCAACAGCTCCAATCTTATTGCAGGTGTTCATCCTTTGACTCTGCCTGGCTCCCAGGTGGTTTAGCTAATAGTTTTTCAGTTCTTTTGTGTGCATCCACCCCTTACATTTGCCCCAAAATACGTGCTGTTATGTGTACTGGCTTTCATTCTGCTACAGAAAATGCAGGTTCCCCTTTTTGGGGGGTAGAGATTCAGTTCTAGCTACTGTTTGCAATATGCTTTTGAGACACTTGGAGGAAAGCCAGTTTATAAATGCTAAGTATTATTAATTATTTTCTTTGTTGTTGTAATATTTTCCCTTCACTTTAAAAAAGGCAGCCACATTTCCCCTCTGAAACAAAAGTTTCCATATTAAATTTATCTATTCTATCTTTAAAAAGCATCTAACATTCCAGGAATAAAAGAACAGAAATGTCACAGCATAAAATACAATCTCTTCTTTGTGGAAAATTCTGTCATATTTTATCTGCCTACTAAATCTGCATGTGAATGGACAAGTATTCATGGTGAAAGCATTAAGCCTTCACAGGGTGAAAGGACATAGAAATAGTTTGAAAAATGAAGACAAATACACATGCAATATGTGTGTTTTTCCAGCACGATATATGGTATTTTTCTGCTCTGCATTAGTTCATAATATGAGCATGTTAGAGGCTTAAAGAGTTGGAGGCATTCAAAAATATTCTGATTGGAACCAGAACTAGATCAGAAAGATGAGTAGGCTTTGATCTACTGTACCTTAACTCCAGCCAAACTCAGTAAGCCCTTTGTGAGATCATTTAAAACGCACGTGTAAATCCCTGCTTGCCCGAGGCAGTCCTGAGTAGCCAGAATTGCAGATTGCCTATCTGCTTATCATCCATCCAGACCAATTCTTTAGCCCTCTTTCACAGAAAAACATTATTTTTCTTATCCCAGATCTTCACAGCATGATTTATTAAGTGTCTCCCCTCCTTTAAGCTGTAGCCCTGTAGTCATACCATAGTTGCTATGCAGAAGTGGTTGTATTGAAATACCAGTGCTGTAACTTATCTAACAGAATGGCATCAGTCTCATCTTTTCCTGAACTTTAAACAAAACCTGTCAAACCTGCAGAAAAATTTAGGTCAGCTTTCCTGTTGCAAAAGCCTTTTTAAAGAATTTATAATGGTGGGAAGGTGTAAGGAGTTCAGGTGAATAAGAATCCCACCTTTTTGTTGCTGCTATACTTGTGTTCATTGCTCTGATCAAACGTTCACAGTCTCCCTGCTCTGGAATGGCTGAGAAGTAACTTATTTTACCTTAGTGATTTTATTTCACATATTTGGATATAAGGCATGCGGGAAGCAATCTACCACCTACTAGGAAAAGATAGTTTAGAGACAGTCATACTCAACACCTTCAAAAGGTAAGAAATGTGCAAGATATCCTCTAAAACATACTGCCAGGTGTATGAAATTGAGATTCACTGTGACCTTTTTACAGCTAAAGGTTTTAACTACCTACAGTAATATGTCATCTGATCTTACAAAGGCATATATGCCAATTACTACTGGTGCTTATGTTAAGATTTTCTAATTATTACTTGCATAGTATTAAAAAAAAAAAAAATACTTTTCTTAAGCTACATTTGAAATCTGACCTTGGAATTAACTTGACCTTCAGTATAAACTATCAAGCTGACTTTTCCGGCTGCCTCTGCTGTGTAAATATTGCAAAGGGATTGTCTGCTCTAGCCCCACACTTGATGCTCTCCTCTGAGAGGTTAGACATGTACATGTGCTTCTTACACTTACTTTTCATATGGGAAGCACTACATCTATGAGATAATGAACAAGAAATCAAAGCCCCTTGGAGTTTGTTATTCTCAACTCTGCAGTATTGAAAACATTCACTCGAACCCATCGTTTCTCAGTGATGCTGGGTGTCCAGCATGGGTGTTTAAGAGATCTGTAAGATTGCCTTTTTCTGGACAATGTGTGCTCCGAACTTTCTGATAATTTTGATCACTTAAAACAGCTAAAGCTAGGTCTGCAAGAATATAGACATCAAACTACTTATCAATTAAAGAATTATGGGTGCTAAATAGAGCAAACTCTTATTTCACCCAGATTATGAGACAAAGTTTGATTCTTTACATGTTTTGCCTGTTAGCAGCAGAAAGTAGGTCATGTTTCAAATGTAGTATTGTTTATGTATGTGTTCCTATTTCCTTGAGGATGGAGGAAGTCAAGTACTGGAAGATAACTCCTTTGTTCACAACCATAAGCCTCTTATTTGGCATCCTCTCTTAGAATGTGCTCATGCTTTCTCTTATTCTTGCTCCTTCTCTCAGACTTATTTCTCAGAGCCATGCACTTCACACCTCAGCAGCTGTTTTTTGGGTAGAGCTTCCTCCTGTTGTCAGCAACTGGTGACACGGTAGAAAACTCATGAATAGAGCTGCTTTCTGTTATTCCTTGGTGGAAAACAGCTCTTACGCCTCCCAGCTCTACAAGGTCTGTCTCATCATACGGAGAAGATAGACTATAACCTTTGCACACAAAGAATGAGGAGCAAGCGTCAAGGGATATCTTAAAAGGAGTTTGCTAGGACTTGAGTGCACCAATAGGCTCTAACTGCCCTGAAGAGCCTCACCTGGGACTTCCACACACACTCTCTTCCCCTGCACCTGCAAGCTCCATGTAAGTATAGTTCCTGACCTCTGAGCCTGGTCTCAGTTTTGCTGTTGGTGATTCTATGTCTGCTTTTGCTCTCTACTGAGCGTGGTGTGCTCACTATTCTTTCTGAGTTGCTCTTATACCTGTCTTATCACCTTGTGTTTTTCTGAAGGTTGCTACCTGTTACTGTCACTGACTCTGCATAGGTACCATGGGATTGTGTCCTTGCTGGCAAAGTAACTACCCCTACATGTGGGGTCTCCTATTTTGTCTTGCTTGGTGAAGCAAGCGATGATCTCAAATAACTGCTACTAGGTTGCCTTTTATTAGTAAATGACAGCAGTTAATGGCAAAAAGTCCTTATTTTGAGCTAGTGGGTGGGGTACTTGAAATGTTTCGTATCAGCAGCACTCTAATCATAATGGCGTGTAACTTTAGGTCAGCATATTCTCACTGTATCTCTCTGTGAATCATTTAGTCCCTTTCACCAGCTGAAATGGGGTGAAAGCACTTTTTAAATTTCTCTTCAGCAGCAGCTTTACTCATCAACTGCTCTGTCCTCATGTTTCACCTTGTAGATGCAAGATAACCTTTTTAATATGTTTCATTGCTTATAAGTAAAACACAAGAATGAGATTGTCAAGTAGCAAAGAAACTGACTGTTTCTCTGTATGAGCTGTCTAGAAAGGAAGTCTTCTACAGGGCTAGAAGAGCAGTAACTGTGTCTTGGTGAAGAAAAACTTCAGGCATAACCTGGAAGGTGGTTCTTGTGCTCAGTATGCAGTCACTGATATCTTAAGAGCAGCATCTGGTTTGTTCACTCTATTTAAAAGCACTGTGAAATTCAGGACTTAATTCTGCACTTCATTATTTTTATGGCATTAAAAGCCCTTGCTTGATTTCCCATCTGCCACCCTTTCAGTCTCTCAGTTGTCTTGTAGGCTACAACTATTCTACAAGGCTGTTCCCATGTCTTTTCTGCATTTTTCCTTGTGATATTGTTCTGAGTGATCAACAAGGCAATTTTAAAAGGACTGTACTGAATGGTGTTGTCCTTTCAGCTGCAAGAAGGGTCACTGCATGGTGTAAAATCACATTATAAAGTTATGGGACTTGGTTTGAAAACAGATGAGGGAGGGAAGCAAGGTAATGTAAGTAAAATCATAAAATGAATTTTATGTATCATTAATTCTGATAACTGATTTTATTACTTTGGAAAATTATTGTGGCAGTCTGCTACAAAATACTTAACCTAATTTAAATTTCAGAACAGATTTTTTTTGGCAAATCACTGTAAGCGATATTTTTAATCAATGGAGTGGAGCTAATTTAGATTTGGATGCTTCAAAAATGATGAGTTTGCTAAGATAAGCTTTTTGTGTTTTCTTGCTGCTGTATTTTAATGTTGTTGTTGGGAGAAGAACTTAAACTGTGACAACTATATTCTCATTCTGTATGTACAAAAAAACCCCAACAAAACCAAACCCTGAACATAGATTATAGCAATATTTTTACAGAAAATGCTGTATTTATGTAGTGGCAGTGACTGAAGTTCAAGCTAATTACTTACCCACTGAGTTTGCAGTAGATTCAGATCCTTTAATGTCTACCTCCTTTTTCCTATCAGGACTGCTTATGTCCTAAATTGAAGTAAAGCTTAGGAAACAAATGTTTTCTCCCCCCATCCTAGAAATGTCTGACTTCTTCCATTTCCTACCAGAATTGTTCTGGCCAGTATAAAACAGCAGAAAGTAAGAGAGGCAGTTTGGGTCTTCTGTCTTACCTCTGTACTGATCTTCTAGTAATGAAAATACTCCTCCTGATACAAGGCAGCAAGGCCATTTCTCTTTAACACATCATATCCTCATTCATACATTGCCATTTAACCTGAGACTACGTTGTATGATGCTAGCACAGTCCTTACAAATAGCTGCAAGACCCTTTGACTTTTCGTATATCATGAAATATAAGGGCATTTGTATAGAATGGTTTTGTTCCAGGAAGGTGGAGTGTTGCCCCATGTTCTCACTACCTATGTTGCATCTAGTAAAATGGTATCCACTTTATAGGAGCAGGTTATTTTTCTGCACGCTCAGAGAAAGTCTGGACCTACTGTTCTGTTTGTTTTAATGTCCTGTCAAATAATTGGGATTACTCATTTTGTCAGTTCTTTGCCCAAATGCCTGTATTTGTGTCTAGTACTCTGCATCCTTGATTTAAATGCTTGTATGAAGAACTGAGTTCCCATACCCCAAAAGATATTTCTTACTAGTACTGCTTTTTGACTTACTTACTTCTTTTGAATGGGCTTTCAGTCATGCAAACACAGGGCAAATCATACCTCTCTTTTAAGGAAAGTTGGAAAACTTACAGATACCTGAGTGATATTAACTGTGGTTTTTTGTGGTTTCAATGCTTTTTATTTTATTGAAGGTCAGAGCTATTTTTCCTCTATCCCCAATAGCATCTAAAGCATACAGCCCCCCAGATTTTTGGGGGCTTCTAGAAATGACCTTAATAAATTCCCTATTATCCCTGAGAGGAAGTTGTTCAGCCTGTAAAAAGAATCTCCTTTTTTTCCCACGTCTCTAAACAAACAGTAACTCTTTTGTATGTTTATAACCAATTCAAGAAGCAAGTTCCTGCCTGGAGTTCAAGCTGAATTGGGGTGTTGATTTAAAACAAGGTTCAACTTTGTCTGACATGGTTTATCCAGAAACTATGATGCTGTGAACCAGAGAGCTCTGCAGCTTACCTATTATAGTTTTAATTTTGTCTGAGGATTTTGACAAACAAACAAACAAAAGATTTGTTTTTATTTTCTGGGAGGTATGTGGGGAGCGGGATAAGAGTGCTGCAGTTTTTTCTGCTTCTCTCAGGCCATCAGAAGCACATGAGATCAGCCCTCCTTGCTATAGTAAATGAAGACAATTAATGAAAAGCCTAGTATGTAATCACTCATGCCAGCAGCTCACATCCCTTGTAAGAAGGAATGCTCTCCTCTAATATACTGCTTGCCACACATCACTGTATTACTTCATATCAATTTCAATCTTAGAGGGCTACATATAAACACTGATACAACGTGTTTCATCCAAAATGGATCTATAAAATACATCCCACTTATATAACTATTTTTGTCACTGATACTTCTCTGTAAGAAATGCATTCATAGAAAGTGCTTGTGTGTGTAAAAAGAAAAAAAAAAAAGAAAAAAAAAAAAAAAGAAAAAAGAAACTATCTTAGTTTAAGATAGTTGTGGGGAAAACTTCAGGAAAATTATCTCCTACCATACTCAGCCTGTTCTGATCAAATATAAGGCATTCTGTTAGGTAGGGTTTTCTGCTTGTTAACAAGAGTGCTCAAATTACCCAACATGAACAAGCTGTAGATGAAGTGTCAACTGTAAGAAAGAAATGAAACTTTGCTCTTTATAAAGAGTCACTGGCTGCCTCACATTCCATTTTTAATTCAATTACTCCTTTTTTGATGAATGTCCAAACTTCCAATCCCATGCTTCCAATGAGGTAGGTAACAGCATGTAGTTCCATAGCAGATGTCTACCTAGCAGATTTATGTTCCTCCACCTTTTATACTCCTGGTGTAGCTTTTGGGCTTTTTTAGGCAAGTGTTAACAAATTATGATAAAACATTCTTTTTTTCTCCACTGTGATTGTCTAGATGTGGGGTCCTTTTTGCCTCAAATCTCTTGGAGACTACTAAGGAAGGGCTTGTATCAGCTTCACAGTAGACACAGAAGCCAGTGAAAGAGAAAGATGGTTCTGGACACTGAAGTGCCTTCAGATCTTGTGCTGAATGCCCTTGGGAAAAAATGTGGGATTTTATCACCAGCTTGCTCTGTTTCTGTCTGTCTTCCACCCAGATGGCTCAAGGCACCACGAGGCATCACACACGAATAGTCATTTTATGCCTGAGGGAATGCAAGGGCATAAGAACCATGCACAGTCCTTGTTCTGACAGAGCTACGGTTTTAGCCCTTACTGGATTACTCTTGCTAAACAACTACACCTAGGAGCAAGTGGATTTGATGGGTGCCAGGCTCCTCTTCCGAAGTTTGTTTCAGAACATTATTGCTGGTTTTGCTTTCAGTTAGCTACCTGTTAGAAAACTAAAGCTGTACAGTGGTTATATCAGTGCGAGACCTCTAATTTCCAATAAAAAGGAATTCCTTCCTCCCCTGAGACTCAGTGAATCCAAAGGCACTGTGGCCTCCAAACAGCCTGAAGGTTGGATGTATGTTGAGATAATTCCATACTGCCCATTTCCTTCTCCTGGGACAAGTGTAGCCACACCGGAGGAATGGTGGTAGGTAGTAAAGGCATACATCTTACTGTGCTGCATCTGCTTGAACGATATTCTTGGTTGCCTGTGGGGATGGATCTGAAATTAGACTGTTCAGGCATATTTAATGCACTGGACTGTTTTCTGAAATGTTGGAAGAACCTTAGGCAAGTTGTTTCACCTCTCTATGCCTCTTAGGCATCTCATGCTGTCTGATTTTTTTAGAAATGGGATGCATTTCAGGCCAGGGCTAGACTTGACTTTATCCTGTTACAACTAACCTTCAGGAATTCCCTGCGGGAATCCCTTTCTTTCTGATGAATTACAGGAGTAGTGGAACATTAAACCATTCACGGATGAAAAAGAGGCATTGGAAAAATCACACAGAAGTTACTTTGTCTTTATATCTGCTGGTTCATCGCTGAAACCATTCCTAGTACTACCTGGTTACCTCTGCATCCTGAGTTACTCCATAATATCTCAGTGTGTCTCTACCCAAAGTGATGAGCTGATAGCATTTGAGGTCTCAAGCCACTGACAGCTAGTCTTTGGAAAGATGCAAGTGTCTAAACCTATTCATCTTTCAGGTAATCTGATCTGGCTAGCATAATTTTGTTCCCTTGGTCTTTTGCCCATATATCTCTATATTCAGCCTTCAGGCTTCATTTCCTGTCTTAACGTCACTCTGAATTAAATGTATTCCCTCCCGTTAAATCAGTCATGTTTGTATTTGGGATGTGCTGTCATTCTCCTGAGTGTCTGATGATCACAGTCTTCACTTAACTTCATTTGCCATCCGCTCTGGCTTTTACAAGATGAGCTCTCCTGCCTTCATCTGCAATAATGTTCATACAGGTGAGAATGCATGTAACTGCTGAATGGCATTTCTTCATTAATGTAAAGCCTGGAAACTCATGTAAATCCACAAGATTCACTGATTTCACCACATTTCTGTCAGCTTACACCAGATGAAGAACTGGTCCAGAGTTTTTCTTCCTGCCTCTTCCCTATCAGCCTCTGGAAAATCTCTTGTGGGCAAATTATGAAGAAACACATAGCCTTGTCACCTCTTGAATTGCTGATTAGCATAGACAGATGACACTGTGTAAGCAAAAAGGGAACGTCTAATTCCCACTCCTAAAGTGATGCAATAGAAATACTGCTTCCATGTGCAAGCTGACTCAGAAGGAAACTGAAAGGTGAAATTTAATTTAATCCTGAACCAGAAACTCTGAAAGCTGGAAACCAAGCCTGGCTGAAAGGCTGTAGGACTGTGGCTCTCAACACTGGAGCTTTAAACGCAAGTGAGAATTAAGCCTGAGTTCTGCTTTATCTCAGTATCAGCTGGCTTCTACTGCACAGATCCTCCATGTGTAATGAAATGGTAAATCCTCTTGAAAGCAATAGAAATTATTTAACAAAATGTTGACTTCAGTCAGAGCACTTAAATTTGGATGCAGCCATTTAAATCACTTGCCATTTAAATCTAAGAATATTGCCTATGTACCTTTGAAAATCTGTGGCCCAGTATCTGTAGGACAGATTTTTGTCTGACTTAAAAAACATGGTCAATACAATCATGGAGTGTAGCTGTGTGAATTTACATCCGTGTGTCCAAAACTCAGCTTTTAAACCAGGCTGTTTCAATCAAATTTGACAAAATAGAGTAAAAAATTTGACAGCTTTCATGAAATTATGGGCTTAGGCAGTCAAGAAAGAACCTCCTAAAACCTGCGGGAGGGAAGCAGAGCAGTACATTCTCTACCCTGTTAGATACTTACAGAATACACCAGAGGGGAGTTTCCCTGGAGACACAAATCTCTATGAGACTTGGGTTCACTATTTCTGCAGTCAGAAATCTTGTGGTAAAATTAGGCATTTAAAATTTCAGGCAGAGGCCTCTGAAAACATCTCAGTGGCTCTTTGTATTATTTCTGAGCCCGTCTAATACCTTGGGAAAAGAGTTGCTAGGACTTTCTGGAAAATGGAATGCGGGCACTTAAACATTTACCTACTGAAAGGTGATTAATTAACTTTCTGGGATGTTTTCTATTTGGTGTGATTTACTGTAATGCATCCATCAGGACAGTTAATTTAATGACACAAGCACAACTTGAAGAAATGCCGTGTCAGCCAAAGTTAACATCTTTCCCTGCCTTGTGCTGGACATTACTAGAAGCAGTTCATTGCTAGCTGTTGTGGTCCTCAGTAGCTTCATAGTTCATTTGAGGAAGCAGAGGTGCTCACTGACTAACCAATGCCTGTGTGCTGCTTGACTGCTACCTTTTTGGATGAACTGTTTTATAACTGCTTCATCCTGCTAAGGAAGCCAGGCAAAAAAAGCAGTTTCACCTTCTTGATGCAGACCACAAATTGTCTGCTTTAGAAGAGGGTAAACTCTGTTCACCCAACTAGTAGTCAACAAAGCATGACAGATCTTAAGCTCTGTTGTTGTTGGGGTTTTTTTGTTGTTTTTTTTTTTGTTGTTGGTTTTTTTGAGGCGGTGGTGTGCATACAACAGGAGAACATACTGCTCAAGAAACTCAGGGACCTGCTGCTGCCATGGGTCTTCTGAGAGTTGCAATTTAGTCCATCAGCTGCAGTGTTTCCACTCATGTTGGCTGGTTCAGCAGAATAGAGAAGGAGAGTGAGCCATACTCAGGCAAGATGCTACCTCAGTAATATCTTTGGAGACTTGCAGTGGGACCTGATACTGAATGCAAGCGTGCACTGTAGTGTGGAGTGTTAGGAGAGCAACTCTCAGTCCTTCGCTCATGATATTAATTGGAAAATCACTTGTTTTTCTGTGTCTCTTGTGCAGCTGAAGGGCTGAGGAGAAGGTCCTGCATAGGATTCCACAACTGGCAGAAGTCATGACAGGGGAGCAGATTCATGACAGGTCCATCCCTTAGTGGAATGCAGTATGTTGTTATAGATCCTCAAGGTAGCCGTGAGCTAACCAGAAGAGCTTTGTGGCACAACACAGCCCTGCAGCTTCTTGTTACAATCCCAATGCAGCTGCAGTACAGCAGCACTGCCCAAAGTCATTTTCCGTGGTAGGTGGGCTATGGAACACAAAGCAAAGCAGAAATGCAATGAGCAGTCTAGACGCTGCTGGTTCCAGCACACCTAAGGCAATATATGGAAGAGATTGCAGTGATCTTGTATCCTTTCCTTGCCTAGACCTGCACAGTTGATTAGGGGCTTTTTTTTTTTTTTTCACTAGTCTAACAACAACTTTGTACTCTTCACAGACTTTGTCATACTTCCGTATATTGTCATGTATCAGTTCAGATCCTTGGCTTAACTCTGTGCTGCACCCGTGCTTCAATTTATGTATCTAGGTGTTATTTACCTCACACACAGTTTTTTATTCTCAGACTCATTCAGTTTCTATTTTACTTTGGTTTCATCTTCTACCTATTGACAATCTCTGTTGCTCTGCTCCTTCGACATCCCGTTAATATTATTTTTCCAGAAAATAATTTTGCCTTCTGCCAACTTTATTTTTTTTTTAATTGTTGAGAGGAAATATAATTTGTCTCCAAAGCCAACATCTTACATTTCTCTTAAAATAATGAAAATACAGTGGATATGAACTGGCTTCCTGGACAGTGCATTTTAGCCTTTGGTTCCTACATTTTCTGAGGGATTTTGTGGAATGATGAACTGGAAAACATAAACAGGACAGGAGTTGGAGTGTCATCACATTGCTTTGTTTATTAATAAAACTTGACAAGGCAGAGACTAGACATTTTAAACCAATTCAGTTTTTGGAGGTATTTCATCTCGTTGTAAAACTCTTTTTGCTTAGTTCAAGTGCAACATTTTCAGAGAGTTGACTGCAGATTAAAATGCTAAAGAGCTGTGTAGGCTCTCTGAGTGGAGAAAGCTAGCAGTGGAGTCCTTCAGATGTTTTCCATTGCCTTTCTTTTCTGAGGAAATGATGATAGTAGCTTCTCGGTTCTCCAGGATTCTCGCCTTACTGCATGCCATGACAAGACCTCCCTCCCCTCTAAGCAATGTCTTTTAAATAGATCTGAAAATCACCCACAGTGACAGCTCCTTTATTGCTTTAAGAAAGTATGAAAATACATATCCTTAAGACATAGTTTTCCTGAGGTGGTTAGAATAATGTCATTCTACTTTACAAATAGTTTCCAGCTAATATACCAAAGGGGAAACCCTTTACACCCTTCAAGGTATATCCCTTGCATGCTCTATATCAGCCTTGAGATACATGTCAATTTTAACAGTATCCCTTGTGTTTAAACTTTTTTCCGTGCACACACCATTTCCTTATTACTTACTTTTATGGGCAGTACATCTGTGGTGTCCATTGCATAGATTAGTGTTTACTGTCTCTCTTAATGTGTTTCATTTAGAGTACAGCTTTACAGTACATCTCCTTTTTTCTCTCCACTGTCTTACTATTATATATTGCTGTTTAGCCTTTGCTCATGCGTGCATCAGGATTCTGCATTTTTTTACAAAAAGTTTTCTTCCACGTGTAGTGACCTGCTCTTTTTCAATGCATTTTTTTCCAACACTGTAAGTCAGTTCTTGCAAGAGTTGGCTGCAAAAATAGGCGAGAACTCAACAAAATGCAACCTGGGATGAAGTAGTGAAATATCAGGCCTGTTGCACTATGCTAGAAATCATTTTCAGGACTTAAGATCAACAGTACTTACAATCCTACTGTAAAGGCACTGAAAATGTGAATTGCAGCACAAAAATTTCCCTGTGTTTGGGCCAAGATCCCCTTTTACCAAGTGCTGCTGTCTAGGTATTAGTAGCCCACTAATCTGGTCAGCTGACAGACCAATTAAGTGATCACATTTACCTAAGGAAACAAATGGTTTACATCTGGCTCCTCCTTATGACATGCAAAGGAGATCCAAGTCCCCTTACTGCCATGAGGGCTCTAACGCAATGCTATCCTAAAAATAGTGACAGCTCAAGACCTGCTGAAGATACTGTTGGCCACTCAGTGACACAGTGGCAATCTCTACTATGTTGTTGGGGCCAAAACTGATGCTGAGTCTTGGTCAGAGCCCACAGTCGCATCAAGTATTGCAGTTACCAAGGAAGGGCAGGGTGGATTTCCAGGAATTATTGGCATATCTAATAAAATAATAGATGTGTACAAAGAACTCGAGTTGCTAGGCATTTGTATATTTGATGTTTCTGGAGAGAAAAGATCCATTAATACTTAACAGAAGTAATTAATCATGCTTTGTAACTGAGGCTGAGAATGTATTCTAAATTATTTCACAGATGCATTACCTTTTACGACTTTGTCCAAATTGACTTTTTAAATAAAAAACGGCACATACCAGAGAAAGTAGTACAGATGCAGCTGGCCACATAACTATTATGGGCATGGAGTTCTTTCAGAATAACTGTCTGTATAGAAACTTTGAATTACAAATGCTTGTCTTCTGTCTGGTTTGAATCAATTTGCTTAGAACAGGTAGATTTTTCCAGAAACAGGCAGACAGGGAATGTCTGTCTCTGCTCAGCTTCAGTCATGTGCTGTCTTCCTGCCACATCACATTATCTTACCCTAGGGTAGGGCACGTATTCTTGCTTTGCATGTCATAGTGCAGTGGTTTTTTTCCTCCAGCACTGTTAAGAAAGACCTTAACATGGGGTATGCCATTCCTTGGGCCAGGCATTTAAAAAATGCCAGAAGATGCTTCTGACTTGCAGCAACTTCATAGTCAGTCTTAAACATAAAAAAAAATAGAACATCCTATTCCACTATTAAATCTCTCCTGAATGCTCAAAAACCAGCCTGGTCTTTGGCATAATGTAACTCAGGATATTGAGTTATTTTGGTAGCAACTGTGAAAATTCAAAGCCAAAGCATTTTCTACAGGGGTGTAAAGAACCAGCATTTTGTGGCAACTTTTGTCCCAGTTACTGGTGTGGACAGTGAAAAGGATATAACCGATGAAAAACTCAACTACCTATCTGTAGTCAGAACACTTATGTGAGGACTGGACATGGAATACATAGAAACAGTCTACAGCAGTGTTGTGTGTCTGACAGGCTGAAACCATCACTGAAACTTGTGCTGCACGTATTTCCTAGTAGCACTCTGTTCCTAGGAACAGAGTGGGCTAGGGGCTGCCACTTTTGCCATTTGTCCAAGGGAATTATTTCATCCCCAGGTTGTTTTCTTTTGTTTGGAAGACTAGAAAGTGCAGGATTAACTTTGTGTTATAGGAGAGCCCTGAGAAGATGACGTCAAACACACCTCTGCCATCCCACGTAAGCAAGAATGTACATGAACAGTGATTAAAGGACAAAAGCCACCTTCTGTCAAGCATTACTCTCACTAAAGGATTGTGTGTAGGCCTGGTCCATTATATATAAATTTTGATATAAAACTGGAAGGTATGCCCTGTAATATACTTGCTAGTGGAAGGAGAAAATACCTGGTGCCATCACACGTCCCAAGGCTTTTCCAAATACTGCTTCTGTAGTGGCAGAAATGGGAGCAGGCTAAACTAATTTTGTCATTACCTCCTGCAAAGGAATGAGGAGAACTATTAAGACCTTTAATTCTTTCCTTTGGTTTTTCAGTAAGACTGAGGTTTTAGAGTGTTCCCATCTCTGCAGCAAGGTGATCTTTCCACGGGAAAGTTTTCAACTGGAAAATTTTGTGATCAGCTCTATTGCCTACCAGCCTTAACCTGTAGCACCATTATAAATGAGGTTGAGAGTTTCTTCCAAATGTGAAGACATACAAATCTTGTCAGTCTCAGCAGTCTTAGTTTTGGGTTTACTAGATTCTCAGTAGTTTATCAGCTAGCAAACTTTTTCAAATACTGTCTGGAATAGAGACCAAAAGATCTGAAGCTGTAATGTACACAATAATTAGTCTGACAGAAGTTATGCAGCAGGGAAGATAATTCAGCAATTTACCAGGGCATATCTAATACTAAGAAAAATATTTTCACGCAGACTCAAACCTTAGTCCATTCCCATTGAAGTTTTCTCCACATTGTCATTTTCAGGAAAATGTTCATATCAAAATTAAGTTATTTTATAGTTATTAGTTCTCATTCCTTAAGTTGGACTTTAAGTATTCCTTAATACTGCAATTTTTCAGTTTTGAAGAAATGGACATTTCAGTTCTGTATCAGAAGAGAAAGTCAAGGTAATGTTATCCTACAAACAGGGTTCATTTACCTGGTGTGCAAGCCAATAGCACACAGAGTGAAGGTATTTTCAAATTAATATCACTGATGCGCATGAATGGGTGCCTGTCTCAAGACAGCACACCGTTGTCTCAAAAATTCCCACATTTATATGCTTAAGTAATACACATTCATTATTATTTCTCTTAATGATTGGTTCTTTCTTCTTCATCCCTCAAGTAAATTAGTGCACAGACTCTGTCTTCTTTCTTCGTTGTCTTCTTTTGAGTAGGTGGTATCAGTTGAGTAGGTGGTCATTGATTTAGTGGTCACGATCTTCTCCTGTAGGAATTACCTTTTACCTACTTCTTCCCTTATCTCGGCAGTTCCAAGTGGTTCTTCAAGGTTTATTGACCAGAACACAATCTGTTACCCTTTCTGACATAAACATCCTACTTATTTACAAAGCCCCATTGTCTCGTAGTTTCTAAATCATGTCTAGTTATTGTTTCCCTATGTTAAATATTAGCTGATGGGGGCTGTACACAGGACTTTAGCAGTTCCCTGGTTATTTCAATCATGTTATATATATTACTTGATAACAGTAATAGCTATCTAAATGGAATGAAATTTTAAAGATAAGAACAGAAAAGTTTATATAAAAAACCCTAACATAACTCTCTAAAACAATATTTTGAAATGTCTACACAAAACAGGATTTTATGCTTCAGTTCTCTTTAATGGAGAATAAAAATGTTATCAGCTTTCCACATAATAATTTGTATAAAAAGCCCCACTTTCATGCTCAAAGTTGCAGTCAGTCTTAGGCCTGAATTTATCCACTGCACTTATGCACCCAATTGAGATATTGAAGCCAGAGGACCAGTCATTCAAGGCTCATTCCATCAGTGAAAAGAGATGAGCACACGCAGATGGTTCACATATTCTTTTTCATTTTCCCTCTGCACATGCCAGAGTTTCTTAACTGAGTTTATAAGGAGCTGAGGACAGGTATGTTTTATGAGCTGCCTAAGGCTATATCATGTAAGTCTGGGTCTTGGGCACCTCCTTGGTCTTGGATTAGGTTTTTCGAGAGACACTTCACGTGAGTACCCAGTTCCTATTAAGATCGTTTACTTCCGTTCTCAAGCTCAGGTTTTTGCTTGGGCAGGATTTCCGTGAACAACCTAATGGGTGAAGTAATGTCCTTTCTGTTTCAGCTTAAGTCAAGACACTTTAGTCAACAGCTTCCAAGCAGAGTCCCATGGAGTTGCTGGACTGGAGAGTCTTAAGAAGAGTATGAAACAGTCCCTCGTTATCTTAGTGCTCTCATTAAATTTTGGCTTCCACATTTTTGTTTTAAGACTGTCCAAGCAGCCTTAAAGTGCAACCTGACAGCATGGAGAAAAGGCCAATGCAAGAAGCTCTCCTGGCTGAGGAAGGAGGGTTGCATCCCTCAGTGTGTAAACATGCCTTCATGCTCCTTGCTTTTGAATGAAACCTGTAAGGGTAATAGCCTGACCACCAACTCCACTGCAGATTATTTGCTTGTTTAGTGGCATTAAGGTTCAGCTGGCACCTGCTGTGCGAGCAACCAAGGTGTCTAATGCCCATCTGTTGTTCAAATATTTTATTTAATAACAGCTGATGCCAAGCACTAGTGCAACTCTCTGGCATACCCAACCTTTGAGCGCAGGGGGGTTTAGATAAAGAAAAGAATTGAAATTGGGACTGGCTGATAGATACAGTGAATCAACAGCCTCCTCATACAGTGAGCAAAAGGCAAAACACAATTTGCTGCAGATTGCAGGTGGGCTAGAATCCAGTGAGAACAGCAGAGGTTTGGAGCTAGCTAGTGCTTTTTTTTTTTTTTTTTTTTTCTTTTAGGATGCACTGAATGCTTCATGGAGTCTAAAAAAGATTCCATGATAATGCAATTCAGCTAACATATCACATTATAATTAATGACTCTCACTTGTTTTTTCCTCTTAAAGGGACACATTTGCATGCAGACAGTATCTCTCTTTATGTGAGCCCTTCTGTTCCTACTGATCCCTCAGCTGAAGTCATAACCCTTTGTTTGTGACACCAACATGTGTTGCTGTGTAGGTGATTATGATGTTAAGGAAAGCACAGTGTAACTTAAGGTGAGGAATGAACAGCAGGAGCAGGCAAAATCATAACTCACAAATATATGCACACAAGCAAGATTTGCAGAATGTGGAATATGCAGGCAGAAAATTATAGTATGAAGAGTGGCTCCCCAAAGTTCTCCAGGAACCATAGTCTATTTAAAAAAAAAAAAAAAAAAAAAAAAAGGGAATGTGCATGATTTCTTTGTGAGCATGAGTTGCTAGGGTTTCCTGTTTTATTTTTTATTCTCTGAGGAAATATTCCTTTTGCCCAACTGTTATAATTTCCAGTGCTTTTCCACTTTTACAGTTTCCACTTCTTAATTGTGTGCTTCAGTCAGTGGGCAGTTCTGTTCAAACACAGCCTGGCTGCTTGAAGTCTGTGTTATACAGTGGAGTTCTTCCACAGAAATGAAACTTCAGAAACTAAGCCAGGCTTCAAATAGATGCACATTAGTGTGGTGGGTGTTTGGGCATTCTTGCATGAAGAAGGAGCAGAAAAGCAAGAAGGCTGTCAAAATTATTTCAAATATGTGCTTTTTAAAATGCATCACAGGGTTTTGCTGCAACTGTGATGTACCAGTTAACTATCATCTTGATAATCAGGTAACGCAAATGGACCTCTGATGCTCAATTACTTTACTTAGCTGCCACGCATTTTTGTTTTTCCCTGATACTTCCTTGCTATTAGTAGTAATAATTAGTAGAAATAAATGTGACTAGAAAGATTAAGGCTTCACTTCATAGATATGGACAAAAGAATAAATTATTCATTACCTTAAATAGTTTAGGATTCTGAGGATACCAGAATAGCATTTAGTAAGGATACCAGAATAGTATTTAGTAAGAATTTACTACAAAAATATCACCCATTGATGTTGAGGTTTTTGTCATGGCATTCTTACTGTCTTAAATGGGAATTGTGTTAAGAACCATATTCAAAAAAGAGAAACTGGTTTGTTCATCAAGGATGAAGGTAAATTAAATCTCTTTAGCACACGTGCCATATCTACATTTGCATTGCAGCAGCCTATTGACTGTATTTTTTTATTACTTGTATTGATACCTTACTACTTCCTCTTTTGTTTGCCAGTGTTGCCTAGGAAACATTTCTGATTTTGTTACAATAAAAACAGTTCTCAAAGTGAAAAGAAAGTTGAAAGGCTTCAGAAGCACACTTTTTAGCACTGATTAGAGATGGGTGGAATTCAAATACTGTTCTATTCCTCAACCTTCAGTCAAGGTCAGTCTTAAACCTACATAGCTGGAAAATCCTGCTGCCGGGGAAGTCATCAGAAATAGGGCCTGTTCCCCCTCCACTGCTGGAACAGCAAACACTTTTCTCCCCTCATGTTATTTGGAAAGCTTGCAAAATACTCACAACCAAATTGAAAAAAGTGGAAAAGTCATCAGTTTTCAGGTATACTTATGATCCCAAAAGTTGATTGGAGTACAAATACTTTTATCTTTATCCTGTCCCCTATGTCAGGTGAGCTGAATGTGTTCACTGGCTTCATGCATAGTGAAGTGACCCTTTTTGCAGCCAAACTCCTTGCTGAGTTTGACTTTGACATTCTAGGTTTGATTACACCAGGAACTCTCCCCTGATTCCTAGAGGCTACCCTTAGCAAACAAGGTATAGTGCAGAGACCATTTTCTGGTGAGCCCAGTCATGATTTGTAATATCAGTACTGCTCCACACACTGCAAAACCAAGCCTGAGTGCTGTGCTAGAATGCCTTTAGCTTCCTACTGTCTCCTCTCATTAATTTAGACTTTTAATCTAGCACGGTCAGAAGTAGCTCCCTTTTTGGAGAAAAATGCCTAACACCTTGGATTCCTTTAGCCATGAAGCCTCCAGTGTTAGTATAACTAGACGTGTGATACAAAGTATGCTATTGCTTCCTCCTGCTGTTAAGATATCTCTTAATCTTCTTATCTGTAGGTTAGAAGACCTTGATGTATCCCAGCAATCACCTGGGAAGTGGGACCTTATGGGAAATGTAGTTCAGACAAGGAACTCAGATCACTAAATGAAACAGGGACCGTTAGGTGGCTGAACTAATAATGCCAGGAGGTACCATAACAGCATTTTAGAATCAGCTGAGGTACAGTTACACACCAGAACATATATTTATATTAAGATCTATTTGTGATTATACAGAGACTATTTATTACCCAGGGTCAGTGTCTTTTTCTATAATCTAGCTACAAAACTATCACTAGAACCTGATCTGCAAGTGACATACCAGCAGGATTGGACATAGGGCAAAAATATTTACATTTAAAATATGTTCAGAGGTGGTTAGCTCATGTAGTAGTCTCTGCTTGTACAAAGATTTACCAGCCATAGTTGACAGGGATTAGTATATGTGGATATATTGCATCACTGGCTTAAATGTTAAATAGACCTCTTCATGGGTGAGCTCAAACTAGTTGCGGAACTGACTAGTATCTCCTTTTTTCCTTTAACAGGGGCGGGGAGAAGACTGGGACGGTTATGGCAATGCTAGCTGGTTTTTAGTTGGAAAGCAAAGGAAGATGGTTGCTGAGACTGAAAGGAAAACTTCATTCAACTTGACCGAGCTGGAAATGCTAAGCTCATAACGGAGACAGGACTTATTTAATGAATAGCAATATTCTTTCTAACTAAAGGGCCTGATTCACTGCTATTTTTGGCTCTAGATAGCTCCATTAATTTCTCATGTCCTTTGAATTGTGCAATACAGAAAAGAACGAGCAACTTTCAACTTTAAAAAAGCAGAACTCCAATTCAGCTATACTTTGGCTGTTATCATACTCATACTAAGTCACACTGAAGGAGGTGAAAACCTTTGCAAAGATTTCCTGGGAGAATCTTGCACCTCTTGTTCTCTGCTGGAGAAAAAACTTTCTTCCTCTAAAAAAAGTGAAAACATCCACAGGCTAAGTGAGAGAGTCCCACAGGACACACAAAAAAGCCAAGACTTACTCCAAGAGCTGCTGGAGGATTAAGGGGGTTTCAAATTGGATGAGTTATTTCAGTGTCTAAACACGGAATTTTGAAGCCTACCTCTTGGTTTTTCTTTTGGCCTCCTATGGCTGAACAGAGAAGCAAGCCTAACCAAACAGAGCCGTGGGATAGTTGGACAGCTTTAACAGCTGATCTTGAAATTTCTGGATATAACCTACTCAGTGTACCAATGCTGAACATGTGAGGCCTTTTGAGATGTTTTAAAAACTGATGAGATCAATTTTCTTTTATTGTTACTTGGTATTTTCCCCCAAGACTTTATCTCCTGAATTTGGTTAGTATCAGTCAGGTCTACAAATCTGGACAGCTAGGCAAGAATTGGAAGATAAGGGTATGGCATGCTGTACAGTAAGAGTTAATAGGCTGGACATTTCAAAACTGTCCCTCAGGTTTAGGTGCTCAGGTCCTATTAAAACTAATGAGAACTGAACTGCCAGCTCCTCTAGGCAACTTCAGAGATTGCAGCCATAGTACAAAGGGAGGTGACCAGGGATGGTGGCCAAGGGATTTAGAAGCAGGACAAATCTTTCTCTGCTGTATGCGTCATAGGAACAGAACAACCCGTGTGTGATACAATGGGCCTTTTATCCAGGGAAGCAGAGATGGGTTGTCTTCTGCAGTTGCCAGGTAGACCAAGGGCTAGCAGGGGGATTTTTTTCCCAGAGAACAGATGGAGCCTTTTAGGCAAGAGGCAGGAAAGCAGGGAAGTTAAGCAGAGCTGCTTTGTGTCACCTTCCATGGCACTCAGGGGCAATAAGCACTAGCAGCAATTAACACCAAATAATTACAACTGGTAAGCGGGAGGCAGGTGTCAGACTCCGCATAAGGCCATGCAAGATTTGCCCCAGGGAGGCCATTCTGAGCCTCACTGCAGCCCAGCCCTGTCACGGTACTCGGATGCTTTCAGGCAACACTAGATTTGCCACTTGGTGAACAAAGAAAAGGCCAAGAGAGTAATTTGCGTTGTGAATAAGTGTATTTCCATTGCTTCCATTCCTTCTGTGATATGAGCCTCTGGCTGAAGAACATAACTGAGGGAGAGGAATGCTGATGCTTTTGTTTGAATCAGACACCTGTATGCCAAGACAGGCTTGTGGAATGAGAGTTTAACAGCTTTGGAAAACAATTGAGGAGGAAATAAACAAAATGTTCTTCCATCTTCAGAACAAAGATGGCCAAGTTGTTCTGTCAATACCAATATATTCAAATACTTGTAGCCTTTCTTCTCATTGTGCACAAACTGTGTTTTGCACTTTGTTTGTGACTATCTGACAGCCACCTTATTGGAAATGCATTTGAGCTTGCCAAATCATAAGCTGGATTCTCAAAAGCTCACAAAACAAGGCTGCCTTTTTTCTTGAATTGCTGAATGTTATCAAGCTATTGCTGAGAAAGAGATCCTTGTGCAAGAGAGATCCTGGTTTTGTTAAAATTTCTGTGTTGTCAGGCCCTAGCACTGATCATAGGAGGAAAGTTCTCCTCCATGATGAATCATAGGTGAATGTGGAAAGAACTGTTATGTTTTGCAATGAAAAAGACACTTAATAAAAAGGAAAAAAAAATCCATGTAAAACAAATCCAAAAATTTTAGAAATATTATTTTTAGAATTAAATAGAGCCTGGGCCCCAAGTATGATGCTCAGAGACTTCCTTTATCCCCATGGCATCTAGTTTCCTGCCAGACTTCAGATAGAATAGAATAGAATAGAATAGAATAGTTCAGTTGGAAGGGACCTACAACAATCCTCTAGTCCAACTGCCTGACCACTTTGGGGCTCACCAAAAGTTAAAGCATGTAATTGAGGGCATTGTCCACATACTGCTTAAGCACTGACAGGTTTGGGCACTGACCACTAGGAAGCTTATTCCAGTATTTCACTACCCTCTTTCTAAAGAAATGCTTCCTAAATTGCTTGAGTGCTGTGAGCCTAGAAGCCCTTTGGGACTTCATCCTCAGGCCTGTTGGGAAAATGTATCATATGTTTTTCATGACGTTATGAGAACTCCTGATCTGGATTTATTAAATACGAAACTGGACTTAAAATAGCACCTGAACAAAAAAAGCAGGTGCACCATGGCTTGAAATGCTCACTTTGGACATGTTGCTAAAAGGACTGTGTGAGGCTGATGATAGTCTGCATTGATCTCGCTAGATATAGATTTTAATAGCTCCAGGTGGGTCTCTCTCCCTTACATAGCAGACTAAGGCTTTGCTGTTAAGTCACTTTATAGCAGTTCTGGTGCAACCTTCTTTTTTAGTTATTACTAGGATTTTTTGGCCTGAGAACTCGGACATGTGCTTACTAATGTCTCTGGTTAGTAACTGTGGATGTATAGGAAGAGGCTTCCTCTACAGCATTACACCAATAGCACATGTGTGGTCCTTCAGCTCTTGTAGTCTTTCATTAATTGCCTGTGCAATTTAGAGGTTTAAAAGCAGTGGTCCTCGTGTGTGCTGTGAGGGGCTATTCCTGTTTTGCAGAGGGGGAGTTTGATGATGTTAGAAGTCAGATACAGCTTCCAAAATGGCAATCTTAAAAGCTGCATCTTAGTATGTGGCTTCATGGGTGCTTTGTTCTTTGATTTTAAACCTTTCTAGATGCCTAAGGATGAGTCTCTGTGCAGACTCAAAATTTCCTTAGTCTTGACATGTTAAAGCTCCTGGATAAATCTGGGATGTTGAAAGGAGACCACGTGATTCCCCTACCCCTTTCACAAGCTGTCCCTAACCAGAGCATGATATGCCTCTCATGTGGAAGGGGTGAATTCATGGCTCTTGTTCTAGGTCCTTGGTAGGTTCATTTGTTTCCTAAACAGGCTGCTTCATACAAAAATAGAAAGTATCTTAAGGAAAATAGTTGGGACTCAGGATTCACCCTCTCAGGGGGGTGAATTGTCTGCTGAGGAAGGTCGCCCCTATGATTTCCTTGGCCATATGAATTGTCTTTCCTGCACAATGAACCGAATTAAGTCTGGTGACCAGACTGGAAGATGAGAGGGGAAATAAATCTGTGTATATTTCCCAAATGTCTTCTGATCATTCATTTTGCAGAAGATGGATCCTTCTTTTCTGTAACAGTTTAGTGACTTCCTGCTGAATCAAGGTCAAAGAGCTGTGCTGCCTGCCTTCTGGAAAGGTTTCAGATCCATGCTTTCAAAAAAAGAAGGAGGTGAGGGAGTACGAGGTATGAGGTTGACCTCTGTCCTCATTCTTCTGCTCAAGCAGTAAGTTATCCAGAACTTGCCAATGTGTTGGCTGTTTTGAACATTATCTGGATGTACTTAGCTCCTACAATATGCTTTGCAAATGCTGCATCTGGCCGTGAAAGTTAGATGCTTCGGTGCCAAAGACACTTGCCTCTTTCTCAAAGTGGCATACAACGAGCACCAAGGAAGTCTAGGTTCCAGTCTAGCATCTTAATAACTACAAGTTTGTCCTACATAAAAGTTCTGAGCCCCAAACAGAAAAGGAAGTTCAAAGGCTCAGGATCCTGTAGATCATTGCAGTACTGCTTTTTGTTACCCGAGAGGGACACGTTCACCACATGTCTTGAAAATTCAGCGTGATCATCAGTGTACTCTGCCATGTTAGATATAGTTGCAAATTGTCCTGCATTTCTTTTTCCTGGTGTAATATGTTTGGATATGCAAAAGGTGTGACAAATGCTTATAGTGGAAGCAAAGTACATGTTTTCGCATAATTCAAGCCAGTTCTGTGATCAGTATGACAATTGGTTTTGTGGTCAATTGACAGCAAGAGAGTTTATATCTGTTTAGGGAGAAAATTAATCTTTTAAAAGAGAGTAAGAAGAAATACAAGTGGAATTTCAAGATTAATCTTTAAAGGATTTATAATAGATATAGTAAAAATACAATTATTGTAACCAGTAATCAAAGTAATTACTATGCCCTGGCCTTTCTCAATCCTGAGAAACACCAATAATTTCTCTTAAAAATAGATACTGCTTATTCTAACTTCCTCACCTATTTGGACTGATAGTTTAATTTCAAAATAACACAAGGAAGAAATACTTCAAGCTAGATCATTAATTTAATACTTAATAGCTCCCAGTAACTAGGAAATACCTGCAGACAACATGATATACTCAGTACCTAGTAAAGGGAGTTGTGGAGCAGCCAATCTGATTACTTAAGTCTGCCTACCCACGGAAGAGTCTTCCTGTCCCTCGTTAGGATTCTGAGCCACAGCTGTAGCCTGAGGAGAACAAAGACACAAGATGAAGGAGCAATGAAAGGAAAGTAGGAAAGTATATACAGTTTCTTATTTTGCTGAAGGAAAGGAGGATAAATGACTTAACCAGGAGCCACAGAGGTCCAGGCAAAAGTTGTATTCTGTCCTTTCTGTGTGACTGCCACTGTGTGCTGCATGCTGCTTAGCATTTCTTTTTGCTGAAAGCCTTGCATATTTCCTAATGACACTTGCTCTGCAGTTGGGCTAGGCAAGGGTGTCACATTAGAAAATTGCCTATTGCACAGTGACAATTTTTGGCCAATGAGTCCTGTATCTGCATGGATAGAATTGTTACAGTTCTTGCCTCTTCCTCTCAAATTTCTCAACAGCCCTGTCCAGGTACCCTCCATGCTGTCTAGGAAATCCTGTTCCCAATCTTCCTCTTCACAAAGAGCAGGTGCAGGCCCTCTGTTTAGCCAGAACCTGTGCATTGTATCTTGCTGCACCTGATTGTCAAGTTGTTGTTAGCATAAAATTCCTGTGCTTTGTTTGAATACTTCTATACAAAGGAAGACCTACAACTTGATAACAAGGCCCTGAATTGAGGGAGAACAGACAGATGTTCACCTTACCTATTTCACTCCTACTAACAAATGAGGTACCATGGGGGCTGCTGAGAGAGAGAGGAAAACAGGTCTTCAATCCTCCTTGCAGAGGAGGAGAATGGCTAAGTGAGATAAAGGAAATATTGGAATTTTAAGAAGGTAAAACAAAGAGAGGCATGACATGGAAAACAACAGATGTCATCTATTCTGGGACCCAAAGTTGGCTGGACTGCATGCATCTATTCCATAAAGAGAGTGCACAGAAAGGACTTTAAATTCCTGTAGTTGTCTTGCTGGAACAAGAAGTAAGGAAAATTCAGATGTGCATTGTCAGATAAACAAACCTGTCCAGCATTCCTTATAGAAAGAGGTCTTTCCTTCACAGTTCAGGTCCAGCACAGTAACTTCCTGGGCAGAACAAATTCCACGGAGTGCACTCAGAGCCTCTAGGAATTTTCCTCCACAGACCTTGTTGGGCATCTGCTCATTGCAGCCCGCCTAGGGCTCTCTCAATTGGCTCATCCCTGCTCTCCACCACTAAATAGTGGTACTGGTGCTTTTGGACAAGGTGAGTCACCCTTTGGAGAATAGCAGCCACAGAAAGGCAAACAGACTTGTGCGCTGCACAGAACAAACCACAAGTGGTAAGCTACCAGTCTGGGAGCAGAAGCCTGTGTAAGTAGGAGGTTCAGCATTGGTCTGAATATATAGCATTGATCCGAATATATATCCATATAGCTGGGACGGCTATATGGAAGAAAGGTCCCTGCAGCCTGAGCAGGACTGTGGACTCAAGGGAGACAGGCCTGAATGCAGCAAAGCATTGAGCAAGGCTGGAGATGGTGTGTTACTGGCTTTGTGTGAGCCTTTCAGTCTTTTCTGCTGGTGTGATGTAAAACAAACACTTGTGTAGAAGTTGGTTTTGAAAAGCCTGTGCGTGCACAGTATATTAACAGCTATTACATGTTGACGAAGAAATGTGCTGTATCCAGCTGGATGGAGGTCTCTGTGGTGTTGCATTTAAACCATAGGAGAGTAGCAACCTGGTGCTGCATATCCAGCACTTCATACTATGGTTCTCTGCTCTGTTCTAGCACAAGCTGGTGCATATGGCCTTTACTAAGGATGCTTGACAGCAGTCCCTCATTCTGGTGCAGTCCCAGGTAGTGATGGCAGTCTAACCACACTTCAGCACAGGCAGTGAGCTTTTACAGGTATGTATATACCTGTCAGTTTAAAGCTAACTTTACACCTGTGAGACATTGATTGCAGGTGTGTTACCTGTTTCTTCTGTCAATATATATGCTATGAGACTATTCTATATCCAGTTTCAGAAGATAAACTCATTTTTGGGGGCTAGTGTTTGATACTTCTCCCTGGAGACTCTTTTTTTCTCAGCAAAGCTCACTGGCCATGTTTTTGGGACTTCTAAGGTTTTGGACTTCTCTTCCCACAGTGCAGTTGTGGTATGCAGTTTGCTAGGCTAGGCCAGCTCGGATTTATCTTTTTCAAGTGATCACATTCATTAGGTCTCTTGCTTAGCCTGCTTGTTACTATTTACTATGGTTCCCCTTGTATATGTTGATGTGAGAGAAAAAAAGAAGACACTACCCTACCCACATATAGGCTGCTGACTTACAGGTTTAAGGTGCAGGCTTAAGGAGATGTCTTTCCAGTGACAGTTTCTTGTTCTGCACAGCGTGCTGAGGAGGGAACACAGGGCATGCCAGCCCATACAACTGTGAAGGAGTGGATTCAGGAGGCTGAATCCAATTTTCTCTGCACTGGGGCAAATCTGAGGCAAATAGACAAACATATTAGTTTCAATCACATTAAGTTCTTTGGGAATATGAAACATTTTCATAGGCCTACGTCTAAGCCACAGTTTCTTGTCACTCAGCCACTTGTCATTGGGATAAATGACCACACAAGTACAGAGGATAGTCCTGAGGGTGATTTTTGTGAATGGGGAGCCTACCTTGACATGCAGGAGACTAAACCTGTATCTGTTAAATTGTGTAATTTAGGGCTTGAGGTTGGATGGTAGTCCAGACTCCCACACTATTAGTGCTTGTTTGTCTTATGACCTGGCTCATTTGATGAGGGAGGTCCTTCAGACCAAGATACCTGGACACAGGGCTGGGCCAGAAGGATCATATTTTACCATCAACACAGAAATAGTGAACTCAAGAACTCAAACCCAAACTCTAGCACAAGTATCAAGAACAGAGAATGTCAGATGGGAGGTTCTGGGGCGTCCTCCTAGTATGAGAGATAGAGAGTGAGGAACTCGAGAAACATTAGGATTGAATTTGGTCAGCCTTTTAAGAGGGTTGTGATTTGATGGCTCCTGGTTATGGGTTCTAGATGACTGGAGAGACGGATCCAGCCCTGTGTCCATGGGCTGTCAGAATCCTCCCTTCTTGATGTGGTCTGTGAGTCTTCTCTGATCTAACAAAAAAGAGTAGTAGCTGTGTGAAATGCAACTCTTGAAAGGATTTAGAAAAGTAAGCCTTTTTCTGGAGTTGTTGGAGCTAGGATTTTCTTTTCCTAGACAAGGCTTTAACAAACAGAACGAGAAACAGCAGGAAAGCAGGCTTCCTGCCAATAACAGGGCTATATAAAGTTCAGTGTATTTGCAACTTTGTTGCTATTCTAGAGTGACATCACTTTTTCATATATATTACTTCCTTTTAAATAAATAACCTTCACTTTACATCTTACTTAATTCTGTATGTAAATGTCTGAATAATATATTATGTCAATTATTTATTAATGTCAAACTTAATTTTAATAAGTAATGAAAAGACCCATTGGTTTCATTTTTTATGCTTTGTTAGTGGTAAGGATTTTTTAAAAATGTTTTTGTTTATGGAAGTTAACATTTTATATAACTGCTTGAAATTTACTGGTCAAAGGCTCCAAAATCATTACCATTTTACTGACAACTGCGTAAAATGCAGAACATACCTGTGCTGAAGAGTTAGCAAATGATTATGGTTAAAAAGACTGAACAAGATATTCAGCATGATAGCAGGCTTTTCTCTCAGTCACAGTTTAAAAATAAATTCTGAAGCCCTAAATCTGATCCTAGAGAGTGGATGCTGCTTTCTTTTACTCAGTTGAATGGGTGCACTGGTCAAATATCTGAGGATATGAGGTTGAGTGCTCGGAGGTGAAGCAGTGACGTATACAGATGTGCTTGCTGCCAGTGAATTTCTTGTTATTGTTGGTGTTTCTGCTTTGCTTTGTGTTAGTAGATTTTTCAGGGCTATGTCAGGACTCAATCTGGGTCTGTTGGTTATCAGCCGATACATATTAAGCACTGCTTACAATTCAGAGCTGGGAGCAGGTCAGAGTACTGAGTGCTAACTACCAGAGTGGAATTGTCATGGCAGATGTTGCATTAATGATCTGGGATTCTTGTCATTTCCATTTTCCTTTATCAATTTTGACACCAGGCAGGGGATACTGATTTTGTAATTTTTTTTTCTCCCTGCTTTGATTCCACAAAACTTATCTAGGAACCAGAGCCTGCAGTTTGTGGGCCTGTTTATGTGTGCCTATTTAAAGTTAATGTCAGCATGCTTGAAAGAGTTTTGCTTTGGGACATGGATTCCTTCTTTAACACTCCAAGATCAGAAAGGGTCCTGAGCTGCACTGGGAGACCACTAATGCAATGCTGGGAAATCTGGCAGTTTGGTTTTTGGGACTGTGTTGTGTCACTTTTAGATCCCCTGTGAAGCCCCATCTTAATGGAGCATCTGGAACCTGATTGATGCTTCTTGCTGTACAGCTGCAGCTGACGTACAGGATTGCTCCACTAACCTTAAAGAGCTTCATTTCATGTACCCACGTAACTGCTGGGAGCACAGAATGTGCCAGTGTTGCTCTGATCCTCTGCTTGGCAGTGTTCCGTAGCAGAGGATTTGGAGCAAAGTGCACAAAACCTCACAGTAGGTAACTGTGTGATATCTGGTAGTTAATTGAAGGCCTCTGAGACTTATGCTGTTAAACTGGTTAAAGATTTGGGAAAACCAAACCCTAAAACCACAAGGTGATTAGCCACATGCACATGCCTGCACATTTTTATAAGAACCATGAAAAACATAATAAACATGTATTTTCAATATATTATCTGTCTCTAAATAGTATTGTGCATAGCTAGTTCCTCACTTAAATTGTCTTTCTCACAGCAATGCTGAGGCAAAGTGTTGCCTCTGGTGTATATGTAATGGATTCCGTGGCGTTGACATTTTTGATGTGCATTTAGATGGTTAAAATCTTATATTAATACCATGGAAATAACTCAAGATGGTGACCTCTCTCTGTGCAAAACTAAAATATGTGTACATTGCAACTTACTTGGTTACTCAGGCACCTATTTTGACTCTTCAGAGTTTGGCAGTGAGGTTGAACTGCATGGTGCAGCCTGTAACAAGGGTTCAGATTGCCTCTGGCAAGCTGCTTTTATGGCAAAGGCTTACGAAAATTTGCCTAAACACAAACTCTTCCTGCTAGAGGCTCAGAAGTTGTCAGCATCCAACTTCTACTATTAAGAATAATGGAAGCATCTGATGCTGCTGTTTGGCTGCCTCCTTTTGGCTTGCCACATGGGAGTGTTGCCCTTTCAGAAATCTCGTCCCTGCTATGTTGAAAGGCAGGTATAAAGAATTACAAGTCTATGTTATAATGTGATCAAGGGCAGAAAGCAGGACAAGATAACAGTGGTTTTTGCTGGCAGCTAACAGCTCCCATTAAACCTTTTTTGATCTTGTATTGAAGACACAAAAAAAAGAGTATTAAAACACTAGGAATACCAAATGCTAAGTAAGATTGCAGGTTTTTATACTGTTCCTTATTCTTTTTCCCTTTAGACTTAGGGACTTTTTACAGAAAGAAAATATTTAGATCACTTTTAAAGCCTTCTAACTGCAGTTTTTGGAAGAAGGGAAGAAATGATGGAGAAGGCCTATCATTAAGTCCTTGATGACAAAATAAGACAAGACACGGAAATGGACAGATAAACATAATAAAACTACCAACTGTGTTGCTGTTTCTGTTGGATTGGGTTTTTTATTGGTTTTTTGGTGGTGGTGGTGGTGGTGATTTTACGTTTGTTTTTTTTTCTTGCAGAGTTGCTGCTGGTAGAAACCCTTCTGTGAGGTCTTCTCAGTCATCCTGTAGTCTGAGTTCCAGCAAACATCAGCTGTTTATGGTGTGCCCTGAGATAGCCACCAGGATTCATACCTGTGCTGCAAAAGATACATTGGTGTTATAGCCAGCTAAGGTAGTATTGACAGAAGACAATGGGTAGGAGTAGGAAAGAGAGAAAAAAAGTCAGTAAGGAAGAGTGTGCATGAAGGAAATGCAACAAGAATTCTGTATGCTGGCTGTTATTACACATTGATCTCAGTTGTGAATTTTGCTCAAAAAGCCTCTGTTTGCACAAAGTTGGTCCTTTTGTTGGCACATTCTCCCAATCTATTTTGTTCTGACCTGTTTCTTACACTCTTTCCCTAAACAGCAGGCAACACCTCATGTTGTAAACTCAGGATAAGGACTTAGCTGAACTTGTCTTTCGAGCTGGTATGGCTACGCTCAGCTCCTTGTGTCCCTCTCTTCCTCCATTTCTCTCACTCTTGCATAAAGCAAGAGAAAGTGTCTTGGCTTTCCCTTTTGCAGCCTGTTCAGGCTGTTTGGGATTGAGGCAGTGGTGCTTCACAGATGTGCCTCAGATTGCAGGGGTCTTTAGGAGATTGTGCATGGCAAGCCAAAAATATAAATCCTGCTTCTTTTGATACACTTACTTCTAGTATGTGATCTCCATAAGTCATCTTTTCACTGATGGGTTTCTGAAGAGCTTGGTGGTTTGTACAGCTGCCCCATCTCTTACTGGTTTTGCCTGTTGACTACATTGAATTTTTTTCCCAAATATTCCCATAGTATTTCACTCATTTCCTTTTTCCTCCTTTTGCTTGACTGCTTGTCATCTAAACAAAGTCCTTGAATAATGTAAAGAAGACTTTTGTCTGGTCTGTTCCAGAAAGGTTATTTTCCTCTGCTATTGTTGTTCTTAATACTGTTCTTGGTGGCTGTAACATTTGAACTTGCCCTCCTTGTAACAAACTACCAGAACAGTAGTTTAGCCCACCACAATGTAAAGAGCAAAACCTGATCATAAACTTTAGATTCCTATGGAGAAGGATGTCTCAAAATGGAGGGTGATGGGTCAATGGGTCCTGCTAGATGCTTGTTGCTTCTGGAAAATCTGACTTTAAATATCAGTCTCATTGCCATCTCTCATTTCTAAAAATTAGAACTAAGTCTGATAAGCTGTCGGTCTCTTAGCTGTTCTAGCGTTCTTGCCTCTCTCTCCTTTAGTCGCTTGTCTGTCTTGGTTTAGCTTTGAAGTCTTTGCCTGTGTGTGGACTTCCTCACCCCCAAAAGACTCTTAAATTAAGTGAAAGATGTTTTATCCATTGTATCTCAGTTTATTCCTTTCACTCAAACCCCATGTTTCTCACACTTCAGATTTTGATAGGCTCCTCCCTGCCGAAAAAAAAGAAATTTGGCCAGCCTTTCAACAGCTTTATGCTAGCAGCATGACTGATACTGTCTTGAATGGAACAGCAGCTTAGGGGTCCAGTATGTCTGACCCTCTCTAATATCCCATGGGATCTGGACATGTTTGTACCCAGATTTTTCTTTCCTTGGACAAAGAAGGGTAGGGAGAAAAGCTGTCATTTTCTGAGAAGTCAAGAAGCTGACTAATGACCTTTTTGCCTTCATGATTCTTGTGTATAGTCAGCCCCAGGCAGCAAAAGTGTTTGTCTGACGGGTACTGAGGACCTCTGTTGAATTAGCATCTAATAGCATGTCCTGTGAGCAAGTCATGGGTACCATAAGCAGGTTTATCCATAAATCTTTGTCCAGCTGGCAGATCAGTGAGTGCTTAAGCATAAAGGCTGACTAAAAGGTCTCAGTTAAGAATGTGTAGGCAGTATGGTGGTCATGGTTTTCCAGCCAGTGCTCATTTGGGCTGGTTAGTAAGTCATGTAAAGAAAATAGGTTAAGAAATGGACTTTTATGAATGTAGTGCTTCAAAAAGGGACAAGGGAGAGCTCAGTGGTTCTGTTTGGCACATCTGCCTTTTTTGTTCATACTTGTCCCTTAGATTTTATCACTGCATTTATACCAATGTCGCAGAAAGTAATGGTGTATATATATGATCAAAATATTACTGAGGGATAATCTAGCAACACTTTACAACAAGTGGCAAATTACTTGCACTTCATTTAGTATTGATTGTAAAAACATTAATCATGTTGAATTCTTTTGTTATTATTCATTTGGATGTAAGAGATAATAGTTCCATCTTAAGCACTGAATAATTCTAAGGGTAGATCAAAGTAATTTAAATATCATCCTGATTGTGTCTCAGTGCTCTATGCTCAAAACACAAATATACAGCAAGGGAGGAAGAATGAGCTTTAATTTATGAATGTTTAGCAGAACAGCACAAAATGTTTTTGCTATAGATTTGGATGAATCAAACTGAGCTGTTAGTTCACTTTGTTGATACACAGCCTCAACATGGTATTTCTTTCCTGGAGTCTGTTTTTGTTGTAATGGGATGCACCTTCATGAAGATGACAGGAGAGAGGTATTAAGATGTTATACATGACTGTACAGCATGCTGGTATTTCTTCCTGTCAGTCAAGGACAACTAATTGGCAAAGCTGTTTTGGCTGAAGTAATTTCAAACAAAAAGAATGGAGCAATACAGTCCACTTATGTCTCAGTGCCCTTTCAGTGAGTCAACAAGAAAGGCCCATTCCCCTCAGAATAGACATTCCTTTCCTGAAAAGCATGGGTGTCTGGGGATGGTACGTGAGATGTGATGCTGGATATGCTTGCCCATTGGGAAGCAAATCCCTGAATGGCTCATTCGTAGATGTCATGTTCATTCCTGTATCTTCACTTATTTCCAAGTAGGGTGAAGTGTTTGGCTAAGGTTGTCAGATGCTCACATGCCCTGCTGAAACATACACATGCAAATGATGTCCATCTCCACTTCTCGGTGGATGAGTGAGAAGACAGCCTTGTGCATCAATTTTCCCTGTGACCTGCTGCTTGCCTCTGCAATACTTAAAGATGCTTGTTTTAATGAGCAAGAAACAGAAGCAGTGCTGTTGTAAAGAACGAAAATTCTTCAAAGCTGTATAAATACGAGCTTAAAATTTTCTTTGACTAGCTGGGGTATGCCAGGTAACAAACTAGGTCTGTGTGGGCTGGTGGGATAGCAGATCTGTCTGCTTTTCCATTCTATCACACCTCTGTTACCGCTGCTTTCGTCCATGTCTGTCGTGGTTTCAGCCCAGCCGGTAACAAAGGACCACGCAGCCACTCGCTCACTCCTCCCACCCCCCTTCAGTGGGGTAGGGTGGAGAATTGGAGGAGAGAAAAGGAAAAAAAAAAACAAATGGAACCTTGAGGGTTGAGATAAGGGCAGTTTACTGGGACAACACAAAAAAAGAGAGAAGTTACAACAACAACAATGGTACTAATAAAAGAATATACAAAAGGAGTGATGCACAGTGCAACTGCTCACCACCCGGAACCCAATGCTCCGCCACTTCCCCCACCGAAAGTCAAGAGCACCCGCTCCCCATTTATATACTGAGCATGGTGTCCCATGGTATGGAATAGCTCCTTGGCTAGTCCAGGTCAGCCGCTCCGGCTATGCCCTCACCTCCCAGGTTCCTGTAGAAATTAACTCTATCCCAGCTGAACCCAGGACAATGTCATATCATAACAACGGAGAGCAGCAGCAGGTGAGAGCAGATTTAAGCTACAGCTCAGAATTCTTGAAAATCTGGTGTGGGATATCCCAAGGGAAGGTGTTCATGTCAGCAGTTGAGGCCCTTCTGGTAGCAAACAGCTAATAGGAGCAGATGGGCCAGAATTAGTGTATACTTAATCCATAATCTCAAGGAGAAAGCTCACTAGACTTTCTCGTACACTATTTCTGACTTGTTACTGTGTTTTTCTTCTCAAGTCTTCAAGAATAAAGCAGTTCTCAAACTTATCACTGACACTGTTAGGCATATTTTATTTACAAATATTGTCCAGAGAACCTGATTATTAGCAGTCAGACTCCAGTAAACTCAGCAACTAATTCATTTAATGCTTGACTTTGACTCTAGCAATTTAAACTATTTTTGTTCATATGGGAAAGTGACACTGTTCCAACAGGATGCAGGACAATTAATTTAGACATGCCAAGGGCTATAAACTTTCTGACATGGCTAATTTAGATAATTTTTGCCTGTTGCACTGCTTTAGCTGTGTCTATGCAATTATGATAAGTATCTCTTCTTTTGGCTCATATGCTTGCCAGTCTGGAGTGTGATTTACACCAGCAGTGCTGAAACAGACCAGGGTTATTAAGTTTTGCCTGGTTACATAAACTTTTTGAAACTTGACCCTATTTAACTATGGATTTGCTATTGGAGCATATATGTACACGGTCAAAGTCCTACAAGCATAGGGAAGTGGTGTCATGAATCACATAGCTGATTAATGTATTAGCCTTTTCTTTAGCCATTTCTAAAATGGAGAACAAAGATGAACTTGGTGTTTTGTGGCTAGAATTGCAGTAAATATCCATGGATGAGGTGAAAAAAAAAGCCCAATATTTTCTTTTTCTTCCCCTTCATTTGAACGTGCTTCTCCAATTCCTTAGCTCATTGGGGTTTCTACTGGATTTCCTGCTGTTTCCCAGGTTCCTAGAGAGCAAGAGTGGCAAAGGACGAATATACTGTGCCTGTATGTTGTGAGGATGTTTCTCATTTTTTTTTGAGAGCAGGTGTCATGGATTTTTTCAGGCTAGTAGAGTGGTAATGGGAGTTATTTAGAAAAAACAGCAGGTATGAAAGTAGCTGTCTACAGAGCTGCTCTCTGCCACCTCCCATGCTTCAGATATTCTAGCCATACCTCCTGGGACTTGAATACAGGGGAGAGGTCTGATCTCTTCATCATGCTTTTGCAGGTTTGGGTTTCCAGATATCTAAAGAGAGATGCTAGCTCAAAGTGTCTGACTTGGGAAATTGAGATTATAAAGCATGTTTGAGCTGGGTGTTCCCAGATGTATTAATCTTGTGGGATGTTCAGGGTGAACTTCCTGACATGGTATTAAAAGAATTTACAGGGAAGATGGAAGACCTTATAATGTATTTCTTAGTGCACTGGAGGAAAATAAACGGCACAACATCAAATTAAATGGCCACAATTGATTGAATGCATAAGCTGTAATTTTAGATGGGACCCTCTGTACCTAGAACACTGGGACAAGATGCTAACTTGATCATAGGGTAAATACTGCCAGTCCCCCTTCTCTCATCTTTGTTCTCTTATATCCTGTGCAGATGCACCATCTGGTTTGCTTTTTTGAACTTTTTGTAGTGAAATTTCCTCAGGTCTCCTGTAGGTTCACACATCAAAGGTATTAAAAATAATGAAGTAGAAAAATCTACAAAGTAACCTTGAATTCCATTAATAGGAAACGTACATACCCAGAAATGCAAACGGAATTCAAGCAACTTTCTGTTAGTTCTATCATTTTAGAGGATGTCACCACAGTAGAGGTTAGTGTATGTATGAGATGTGTCCACGTGTCATGGAAGTGTGGGAACTGTGTAGTTAGTAATTACACCAGTGTGGTGGGTTAAACTTGGGTGGCTGCTAGATGACCATCAAGATGCTCTCTCACTCCTGCTCCTCAGCAAGACAGGGAGAAAATTTGGAAAAATTTGTGAGTTGAGATAAGGACAGGGAGATCACTCACCATCTAACATCATGGGCAAAACAGACTCTATTTGTGGAAATGAATTTAATTTAGTGTCAATCAGTAGCAGAGTATAATAGCAACAAATAAAAACAAAGCTAAAAATGCATTCCCCCCACTCTCTTTTTCCTGGGCTTAACTTCACTCCTGACGCTTCTACCTCCTCCCACCAGGCAGCACAGAGGGATGAGGAATGGGGGTTGTGATCTGCCCATAACACGTTGTCTCTGCTTCTCCTTTCTCTTCACACTGTTCCTCTGCTCCAGTGTGGGGTCCCTCACATGGGATACAGTCCTTCATGAACTGCTTCAGTGTGGGTCCTTCCCATGGGTTACAGTCCATCAGGAACAGAGTGCTCCAAAATGGGTACTCCAGGGGTGGCCACAGGTCCTGCCAGAAAATCTGCTCCTGGGTGGGCTCCTCTCCATAGGCTGCAGCTCCTGCCAGGAGCCTGCTCCAGCATGGACTCTCCATCTTCCTTCAGGGCACATCCACCTACCCTAGCGTGGGATCCTCCAGGGGATGCAGTGTGGATATCTTCTCCATCATGGTCCTTCACTGGCTGCAGGGGGACAACCTGCATCATAGTCTTCACCACGGGCTGCAGGGGAATCTCTGCTCTGGCACCTGGAGCACCTCTTCCCCTCTCCTTTTTCACTGATCTGGGTGTCTGCAAGGCTGTGCCTATCACATTTTTTCTCACTCCTCTCTCTCTCTCACAGCTTCTGTGCAGGTGTTTTTACTCTTTCTTAAATATGTTAGCACAGAGACACCACCAAAGTCACTGATGGGCTGAGATTTGGGCAGTGATAGGTCTGTTTTGGAGCCAGCTAGAACCCTGCAGCCCCCTTCTGCTGCCAAAACCTTGCCATGTAAACCCAACTGCTTGTTGTTGTACAACTTATTATTTGTTTTCTATTTAAAGAAAAAAAAAAGGATGTGATTGGTGAAATAGTGGCATGTAGCAGGATAAGAGTCAAGTTAGAGAGCAAGAGGTAGATATCAGGGCTTAGAATGGAAAATAGAAAGCAATTGTAAGAGCTGATGATATCTGATATGCATACAGTAGCCTTGGCCAAGGCTAGAGGACAATTATCAGGAGGAAATATGGGAGGGAAACAGAGAGGTAAGACTAGCCTGAAAAGTAGACTGTGAGCTTCAGTGGTGATGTGCCTTATGAGGTCGCTACATGAAGTAGTCCTGCTGATTGCTCTGCATCGTCCATGATGCTTGCAACTGTATCCCAGGCTCTTGCACTTGAGCCTTCTTAAACACCACAATATTGCAAGCCTTCCAACTGAAAGCTGTGAGCCAGCACCCTATCATCCCTGGAACAGACCTGTCAGGCAGACAGGACATATGAAATGGAGGATTGCCTATCCTCCCTCCACCTGGCAGATCGTGGTGACTTACGAGATAAGGGGGAATGGCGACAAGTTCCTGCCTGGCACAACAGGCGCATCTCCATGACTACCCCACCTTCTCAGGTGCACTTATATAATAGGTATGAGGCTCTCATCCAAATAATGTTGACGATGATGGTCCATCTAGGTTGGAGGTGTCACCAAGGTTAACTCGGCCTACATCCTGCATCAAAACCACTTCCATAAAGAAAAGAAGATGGGTCATTGTCATAGGAGACTCCCTTCTGAAGGGAACAGAAGGCCCAATATGCCAACAGACCCACTTTTTAAGGAATTCTGCTGCCTCCCTGGGGCCCAGGTTAAAGATGCGACAAGAAAACTTCCTACCCTTGTATGGCCTTGCAATTATTATCCATTACTGTTTTTTTCAGGTAGGCAGCAATGAAGCTGCAATAAGAAGTTGATGGGCAATCAAAAGAGACTTCAGAGCCTTGGGACAACCAGTTAAGGGATCAGGAGCACAAGCAATGTTTTCCTCTATGCTTCCAGTTGCAGGGAATGATGAGGGAAGAAACAGGAAGAGCCAGCAGATCAATACCTGGCTCCAAGCCTGGTGTCACTGGCAGAATTTGGGGGGTTTTGATCATGGGTTGGTTTACATGACACCAGGCCTGCCGGCAACATATGGGGTACACCTTTCTCAAAGTTGGAAAAAGATCTTGGCACAAGAGTTAGCAGAGCTCATTGAAAGAGCTTTAAACTACATTTGAAGGGGGAAAGGGATTGTCACGTCCCAATTTTTCAGGACAATGACTCAGGTTCACTGATTTCCAGGGCAGGAGTAAGGTGAAATGACACCAGGGATCCTTTAACTCACAAAACTCAACTTTTATTTGCTCACAACAGGAATTGGCATGAAACTACATCAGTAAACTGTGTAACACGTGCTAACCATACATCACCAAACATATATGACCAGCTTCACTTAATTGGGGATCAGTTCAGGGAAGAAAACAAGGAGAGCCCTCCTGTTGAGTCACGAGGTTCAGAGTGTACCCTCTTGCTTTCTAGATTCCTTCTCAGAGAGGAGCCCAGGGGCAGCTGGATCCACTCTTAGTCCCAGACTTGGTCAACAGTTTATGTCTAAAGGGATGAGGTGTAGGGGCTACAGGGGGGTGAAAGGAGAGAGAGCGAGAGAAAGAGAAAAGAGGATAGGGAAAGAAAAAAGGTAAGAGAGAAAGAGAAAAGAAAAGAGAAAAGAGAAAAGAGAAAAAAGAAAGATTTTACCAGTCCTGGATCCAGAGTTAGTCCAGACAGCCTAGAGGTCCAGTTTCAGAGGGTGTGCACATATGAGGCTTCAGTTTGTGCCCTTTCATAATCTCCTTGCCCCTCCTTCTTTCGGGTACTTGAACTCACTATGTTAATTAGGTGTCATGCATGGTTTGTGCTTTCAGAACCTTTGGGAAATGGGTTGGTGGGCTTGGGGGTCGTTTGGGGAGTAACTTCTCCCTCCCTGCAGGTATGGCCGTTCTTTGACCTTTAGCCATACGTGGTGAGCTGCCCCACCCAGCCTATCAGAATGCAGAACTGCGCACCCTCCGGCCTGCTGTCCACACCCAACCAACTGCTCACCTGCAGTTCATTGCTATGCTAGGTTCGTTGTTACGCAGAACTTGGCCCACCACAATGTTTGAGACATTGACTCCTTCAGTATCTCACAGGGATAAAAACATTTCTCTAGAGATAAGCCTGGGGGTAGCACGCCAAGGTTTGAGGGACGGTGTGCTAGCAAGGTCCTTTGATCTGCCGTCTCAGTGGAGGTAGGGGGTGGAGATCCATGCAGCAGCAAAAACACAAGGGTTATTAATGTGTTAGAAACCACGGAAGCACTTGAGAATGGTCATGTGGGAATTAGGGCTTGTCCCCCCAAAAAAAGTGGTGGGATCAGTACCCCAACTGCAGTGCATCTGCACCAATGAACACAACATGGGCAACAAACACGACAAGATGGAAGCCATTGTGCAAGAAAACTATGACATAGTTGCCATCACAGAAACATGGTGGGATGACTCGCACAACTGGAGTGTTGCAGTTGATGGCTATAAACTCTTCAGAAGGGACAGGCAAGGAAGGAGAGATGGTGGGGTAGCTCTGTATGTTAGGGAATGTTTTGAATGACTAGAGCTTAATGCTGGTGATGATAGGGTTGAGTGTTTATGGGTAAGAATCAGGGGGAAGGCCAACCAGACAGATATCATGGTGGGAAACTGTTATAGACCACCCAACCAGGATGCAGAGGCAGATGAAGTATTCTATAAGCAGCTGGGAGAAGTCTTACAATCACTAGCCCTTGTTCTCATGAGGGACTTCAACTTACTGGATGTCTGCTGGCAATACAATACAGCAGAGAGGAAAGAGTCTAGGAGGTTCCTGGAGTGTGTGGAAGATGACTTCCTGACACAGCTGGTAGGTGAGCCAACAAGGGAAGGAGCCCTGCTGGACCTGTTTTTTGTGAATAGAGAAGGACTTGTGAGTGATGTGATGGTTGGAGGCCACCTTGGGCACAGCAATCATGAAATGATAGTTTTCAATTCTTGGAGAAGTAAGGAGGGGTGTTAGTAGAACTGCTACCTTGGACTTCGGGAGGGCAGACTTTAACCTGTTCAGGGGTCTGCTTGCCAGAGTCTCTTGGGAGGCAGTCCTGAAGGGCAAAGGAGTTCAGGAAGGCTGGACTTTCTTCAAGAAGGAAATCTTAAAGGTGCAGGAGCAGGCTGCCCCCATGTGCCGAAAGACGAGCCAGTGGGGAAGAAGACCAGCTTGGCTGAACAGAGAGCTTTGGCTGAAACTCTGGAAATAAAGCAGAATTTATGACCTTTGGAATAAGGGGCAGGCAACTCAAGAGGACTACAAACATGTTGTGAGGTTATGCAGGGAGAAAATTAGAAGGGCCAAAGCTCAATTAGAACTTAATCTGGCTACTGCCTTTAAAGACAATAAATATTGTTCTATAAATAGATGAGCAGCAGAAGGCAGGCTAAGGTGAATCTCCATCCTTTACTGGATGCAGGGGGAAACAGAGTGACAGAGGATGAGGAAAAGGCTGAGGTACTTAGTGCCCTCTTTGCCTCAGTCTTTAATAGTAAGACTAGTTGTTCTCGAGGTACCCAGCCCACTGAGCTGGAAGACAGGGGCAGGGAGCAGAATGAATTCCTCATAGTCCAAGGGAAAAAGGTTAGTGACCTGCTATACCGCTTAGACATACACGGCACATACAAGATAAGCAGGTGATCAGGCCCAGTAAGTATGGGTTTATGAAAGGCAGGTCCTGTTTGACTAACCTGATCTGCTTCTATGACCAGATGACCCACTTAGTGGATGAGAGAATGGCTGTGAATGTTGTTTACCTGGACTCTGATAAAGCCTTTGACACTGTTTCCCTGCATTCTCCTGGAGAAACTGGGTGCTCATGGCTTGGATGGGCATATTGTTCACTGGGTAAAAAACTGGCTGGATAGCCAAGCCCAAAGAATTGTGGTGAATGGAGTTAAATCCAGCTGGCGGCCAGTCACAAGTGGTGTTCCCCAAGGTTCAGTATTGTGGCCACTTCTGTTTAATATCTTTATCAATGATCTGGGCGAGGGGATTGAGTGCTCCCTTCATAAGTTTGCAGATGACAGCAAGTTGGGAGGGAGGGTTGATCTGCTCAAGGGTAGGAAGGCTCTACAGAGGGATCTGGACAGGCTGGATCGATGGGCCAAGGCCAATTGTATGAGTCTGAACAAGGCCAAGTGCTGGGTCCTGCACTTGGGTCACAACAACCCCATGCAGCGCTACAGGCTTGTGGAAGAGTGGCTGGAAAGCTGCCCGGCAGAGAAAGACCTGGGGGTGCTGGTTGACAGCCGGCTGAATATGAGCCAGCAGTGTGCCCAGGTGGCCAAGGCAGCCATCGGCATCCTGGCCTGTATCAGAAATAGTGTGGCCAGCAGGAGCAGGGAGGTGGTTGTTCCCCTGTACTGGGCACTGGTGAGGCCGCACCTCGAGTACTGTGTTCAGTTTTGGGCCCCTCACTACAGGAAAGATATGGAGGTGCTGGAGCGTTTCCAGAGAAGGGCAATCAAGTTGGTGAGGGGCCTGGAGCACAAGTCTTATGAGGAACAGCTGAAGGAGCTGAGGCTGTTTAGCGTGGAGCAAAGGAGGCTGAGGAGATACCTTATCCCTCTCTACAACTACCTGAAAGGAGGTTGTAGTGAGGTGGGTGTTGGTCTCTTCTATCAAGTAACAACAGATAGGACAAGAGGAAATGGCCTCAAGTTGTGCCAGGGGAAGTTTAGATTGGATATTAGGAAAAATTTCTTCACTGAAAGTATTATCAAGCAGTGGAATAGGCTGCCCAGGAAAGTGGTGGTGTCACCATCCCTGAAGGTATTTAAAACGTGTAGATCTGGAGCTTAGCGTCAGGATTTAGTGGTGGACTTAGCAGTGTTTATGGTTAGACTTGATGATCTTAAAGGTCTTTTCCAATCTAAATGATTCTTTGTTTCTATGATTCTCTTGTAGTTCTGAACAGTCAGTTTGATAATCCAGTAAGATGTTTGAGAGTTATGGCTCTATATCCAAGAAATTAAAAGAACACTTGTATTGTAGATTCATAAGATGTACCTTTTATTTATGGTGGCTATTTCATGTAATATCATTGCCATCTCTGGGGCTTTCAGTGAAACAGGTACTGTGAAGCTCAGAATGAAATCAAAACAATGGATATGGTCTGTGGTTGTGTCTGAAAATGAAAGAAAGGAATACCATGTTTTCCTTTAAAATGTCTAGTAAAAATGTCTAGGCTTGTCTGACCAGACTGAGGCGTTTTCTAGTATAAAAGCCACATAAACAAAAATGCAGATGTGAGCCTCTCAAGTCCTGAAAAGAACTCCCTGGAACCTGTTGCAGCAACATGATACAGAGCGGGGGGAAATGAAACCACAACAAAACAAACAAACAAACAAACAAACAAAACCCCAAAATTAATATTTCTGCATCAAAGAAAAAAGACAACTTTTGTCTGAAGGACAATATAAAAGTTGGACCTCGTATAAAGGCATTGTGATACAGCACTAGGAAGAATTTTTACATCTCATGTCTTCTATTTTTAAAAAGGTCAGGGTTAAGCCTGTACTTTAAAAAGTAAGGCTTTGTGGAATAACTTCAGAAATGCTTAAGATATGAATCTTTCAAATATTTTCTTTTTCTTTCTAGGGCTAAGAACTACTTTCATTACTTTTGCCTTTCTTTCAACAGTGAACTATGTGATATTTCATGATACAGTGGGAAACTTGCTCGTTTTCCCTGAATATGAATTAAGAAACCAGACACCTCTTTCAGAAGCACCCTATCTTTCAGCAGCTATCAACATCTCTGACTAAGCAAGCATGTAAAACTTGCCAGGCTATCCATGTTGGTTGTGGGATTTCTGGAAAGTTCTGTGATGCAGCACTCAGTGCTAGTCTTCTTATTAACTTCGGTGTCTACTTGTGATGACCACCTGTATTGACAACGGCTTCAGAAGTGAATTCTCCAAGGGCCTGTGCAGAAATGTGATTTTTTTACTTTAGCATAGACCTAAGTAAATCCCTAATGAGGTGTCATGGCGAAAATATTGGCTCATCACACATCTAAAGCAGATAATCTTCATCTCTTCTTCATGCTCAAATGAATTAAGTACATAAACATGCTTTGGAAAATCCGGATGAACAGGAGTGCTGGCACCATATTGCTTGACATATTATCCTTCTATATCTCAGGGGACCAGGCAGCCCAAATCTATCAGTATTATTAAAGTCCGAGGCAAAATGCCTCTGCTTTTTCTTCATCCCTATTTGTCAGGTGACCATCTTCAACAAATATTGGTGCAATGTTTTCCTTGGATCTCCTCTTGCTATTAACATACTTAAAAAAACCTTTCTTGTTGTCTGACACAACACTGGCCAGTTTCAACTCTAATTGAGCTTTGGCCTCTCATGTCTTCTCCCTGCATATGCAAATTGCAGGTCTGTAACCTTCCTGTGAAGCCTGATGTCGCTTCCAGAGATTGTACAATTTCTTTTTCCTCCTGAGCTCCAAGAGAAGTTCCCTGTTCAGCCAAGATGATCTTCTGCCCCCCTTGCTTGACTTTCAACACAATGGGATTGCATGCTCCTGTGTTTTAAAAACTGACCAGTGCTCACGGACCCTTAAGCCCTCAAAAGCAGATTCCCAGGGGACACTGCTAAGTACGTCCCTGAGTAGCTTAAAGTTTGCTCTCTCAAAATCCAGCAACTCTGCTGACCTTTTTTCTCATTACACCAAAAATTTTAAACTCCGCCATTTCATGATCACTGTGGCCAAGATAGCCACCTCCCATCACATCTCCCATGAGTCCTCTATTCACATAAAAGTAGTCTGGGAGGGCACCTTTCCTAGTTGGCTCACTGAGTGACAAGAATTTATATCAACAGACTTCAGGAATTTCCGAGACTTGCTTGTCACAGCAGTATGGTATTCCCAGTTGGTGTCTGGGAAGTTAAAATCTTACATGAGGACAAGGGCTACTGATCCAAAGTTATCTCCTAATTGCCTATAGAATAACTCAGTTCTATCACTCTGGCTGGGCGATTGGTAGTAGATACCCAGTACAACATCTGCTTTGTTCTCCATCCCCCTAATCCTCACCCAGAGACTCCCAACCACATCATCCCTAATTGTAAGGGCTGTACAGTCAAACCTCTCCCTTACATACAGTGCAACTCCTCTATCTTGTCTGCCCTGCCTATTCATCCTGAATAGCCTTTAGCCCTCCATCCCACCACTCCAGTCCTGGGGTTAATGCCACCAACTCTCACTAATATCAATGAGATCACAGTTCTGTGAATTGACCACAGCTTCCAGTTCATCCTGTTTGTTTCTCATACTGCATACATTGATGTACAAGCATTTTAGAAGTGGTCCTAAACCCTCAGTGCTCCCTGGAGTAGAGTAAATGCTCACAGTAGCATTGCAAGGGTACCAAACCTTAGCTTACCTTCAGCTCTCATGATGGTATACTGTCCCCCAATATTTCTAGTTTAAAGCCTGCTCAATCAGTCCAGCCAGTTTATGAGCAAAGAAACATTTCCCCCACTGGGACAGGTGGATCCCGTCAGGCCCCAGCATACCTTGTGTCTCAAAGACTCTTCCATGGTTATAAAAATCAAAGTTCTGGTGGAGGCACCAGTCCTGGAGCCAGGCATTGATGTCTTGGGCATGCCTGTTTCTTCCGGTGTCTCTCCTCATTACCGGGACGATTGAGGAAAACACTACTTGTGCTCCTGAATCCTTTAGCATTCTTACCAGGGCCCTGAAATCTCTTTTGACTGACCTTGGACTCCTTGTTGTAATGTCATTAGTACCCACGTGAAAGAACAGGAGGGGGTGATAATCCAAAGCCTGTACTAAGCTCATCAGTTTTCTGGTGGCTTCCTTGATCCAGACCCCAAGGAGGCAGCAAAATTCCTGAAGAGAGGGTCTGGTCTGCAGATGTGTGTCCCCCTTCCGCTCAGGGGGGAGTCACCTATGACCATAACTCGCTGTTGTTTCTTCTCAGTGCTGGTCGTAATGCAGCTCTTGATGCAAGGGGTTGGTTGATCTGGCCTTGGTGAGAGAACTTGCACAGATTCCTCTTTCTCCATCTCATCATGTCCTTTGTCCACCACAGAGCCTTATACCTATTGTCTAAAGCTAGCTCAGAGGGCAAGGAGGGGCTCTGTGCAGTAACTTGCTTCCACTCCCCCCTATCCCTCCTGTCACTGCCTTCATCCTGGCACAAAGCAGATAGTGGAGCTACCACAGTAGTGGCCATGCTGAGTTGGCACATGTCTACCAGAGACGGCAAGGCACGGCTCCACTGACCTATCTCTTTCTCAGACTCCCAGATGCTCCTCAGTTTGCCCACCTCCTCCTGAAGCTCAAGCCACCAGGCAGTTGGGTTTCCATGTGCACACACATGTGTGTTTCAGAAGAACAGCAAGTCTTTGCACACATTTACTTTTTTTCCTTTTTACTCTGTGAAGAGCAAATTTCTTGGCTGACACCACAGTTATCCTTTTAGTTTGGATTGGTTTTATCCCTCCTTCACTGTCTTCTATTCCTAACTGTTGTCATGAGTCCTTGAAGTGTATTTTTCTTGCTGATTTACCAACAAGAATGTAGAATCGTTACCCATCAGTAAGAGGTTTACAGTGGGTTGACTCTGGTCAGCAGTCAAGCCCCCACCTAGTTGCTCACTTAGTCCCCCACAGTAGGACTGGGAGAGAATCAAAAGAGCAAAACCAAGAAAAACTCATGTGTCTATACAAAGACAGTTTAATATGTGAAGGGAAAAAAAAGAAAAACAACCAAGTGATGCAAAGGCAATCACTCACCACCTCCCATCAGCAGACTGATGCCCAGCCAGTCTATGAGCAATGGCTACTTTAAAAAAAGCCCTCCCCCAGTTTTACTGCTGAGCATGACATTATAGGGTATGGACTGTTCCTTTGGCCATTTCAGGTCAGCTGTCCTGGCTATATTCCCTTCCACCCTCTTCCACATCCCCAGCCTTCTCACTGAGGGGGGCAGAGTGAGAAACTGAGAGAGCCTTGATGCTCTGCAAGCACTGGTCAGCAGTAGACAAAACATTGGTGTGTTATCACCACTGTTTTGGTCTCAAATCCAAAATATAGCACCATGTGGGCTGCTATGAAGAAAATTAACCATCCCAGTCAGACCCAGTACAAGACTGAAATCAATGAGGAAGATACCTTATATTGCTCATAACAAGAGTATAAGGTATTATTAAATGTACTGTTTGTCAAATTAAAACTGGATAGTAGCCAATGTTTCCATAAGGAAAAGAAATGGAACAAGGAGGAAATGCATTGTCGAGTCATATGTCACGTTATTGTCCATAATGTAAGGTTTTCTTTCCTCTGTTTTTACATTTATAGTTGTCCATTGGGCAGCCAAGTGGCACTCTTTAGAAGACTCTAGATTAGTTCTTTCTGGAATAGCATGAGTTCTAACACTCACTCTGAAAATGTGTGTTGCCTGAGTTTTCTAAGCCTGGTGGCTTCACACAGAATTGCATTTCAGGCAGGAAGGTCTCAATCACCTCCAGTGATGAGCTCTGGAATGATGCATTTTTTTCTCTTCCAGTCTCCTGTCCCCCTGCCATCTGCTATAATTTTTTAACCTGTTGGTTAAATTTGATTATGAGGTGAAAAATGTCTATGTTAAGTTTATATCTACTTTTATGAGGATAAGTGGCCAGGTAGGGGAGGCATACCCTATTAGTGCTATGAAGAAGAGATTGCAGAGTGAGCTTAATTTTTATAGATGCCAATGGATTTAAGTAGGGTAGAGATGTTATGAGTATTTTAAATATAGAAAAACCTTCAAACCTTTTACTTACAGGCAAATTCAGCCAAGAGATGCAAGGCCAAAACAACCAAACTGAGATGATTCAGTTCTCATAGCAATATGTTTCTTCTAAGAGAGAAATATGCTGTCTTTAAGTTTTCATTAGAAACATTCACTTTTATTGGATAAAAAAATGTTCATTCTCAGCCAAAAAGCTTATAAATTCTTCTCTATGAAAATTAGAGATGTTTTATGAAAAGCAATTTCTTGTTGGTAAGACAGCTATTTTGATTGAATTTTTATTTGAAAAAAATGAGAGTGAAGTCCCTCATTGCCTTCGAGTTTGAATGCAAAAGGATAAAACTTGAAAGTTAGGAAAGCCAGAAAAAGAAAAAGGAGGCAGAGGATGATGAAGGAAACTGAATGGTTGTAGGACGTGCATGCCAGGATGGTAAAGGAAGAGCTTTCCTTCCTTCTGTATTTTGGCTCTTTGTGACATATTTTTCACTTTTAGACTAGAAGATCTAGTCCATCTTTTCCTTATTAAATGGTATGAAATAATAATAATTCAGCTCAGCTGGAAAGAAAACAGGTCAAACTTTGCAATGTGAATATTATTCCTGTTTAATTCTCCTGTTGGTTACCCGCATTTACAGGAGAAACTTCAACCACTTAAATAGGTTGTACAGTGTCATTGCAATCAAATTGCAAACTGTCTGAGCAGTTTATACGGAGAATACACGCTAATAAAATGCCTTTGGGCACAGGCAATGAAAGCAGGCTTTCTCGCATGAGACAAAAGTCATGATGCAGACCAAATTCTCCTAGAGATAGAAGCCCAATTTGAGGAGCATATTTATGGGCAGATTTGTTTGTTTGTTTGTTTGTTTAGTCAAAATGGTTCATTTGTCCCTTACAGGTTTATAGGTGGTGTAAGATGACAGATCCTCTTTCAGCCTGGACTGCTTCCCTGAGTGAAGTGAGAGTATGTGCTTTTTATAGTTGCCTGTGTCTTCCCATTTGATGCCCACATAAGGTTGTTCTGATTTCAAAAGTAAATTACGTTTGTGATGCCTTCTGTTTTCCATGGGAATTGCCACCTACTAAGGAATCTCAGCTAAGAACCCGTAATCAGTCAGACTCTTCATCTTTAAAATCTTGGTCTAACCAGGATACTTCAAGGTTTGCAGTTTCTAAAAGCCCAGACACATATCTATACATTTTTTTGTTTCTTGCATATCTAGTAACCTACATTGAGTGAACTTGCTGCTAGGGAGGCTTGCTGAAATGACAACTCGTATAACAACTGGTTCCCAGTGGAACAACCTGCTCATGCTGGGTACTGGTCTTAAATGTCATGTAATGAGAACAACCCAAGAAGCACAACAAATCCTTCAGTTCACCAGTAGGTTTCCACAGCTGTACAATTTCTGTGAAGTCACTGCATTTTACACGGTTGCCAATATAGCGCACGAGCTAAACACACACTGCTGGGCTATTTGATATATTTAGTGCGGAGATGTGCACGGAAGAGTGGGCCTTAGAGTAGAACTGAGCAGGGCTTTTAAAGAAATTGAGCGGTGAAGTATTGTAATTGGCACCTGTCATTTGAGTTATTTTTCCTGGGTTGCTAATGAGATGAAAGGCAGTCAGAGTGCAGAATGGCAACAGCCATCTTTCAACTTAATATCTTGCAGGTAATACTACCTTTTTGCCCCAGAAGATGACGTTTCTACTATCTAGGCCACCAAATGATGTGACACTTGTTTTGGAGACCTTCCTCCCAGTCAAAGCTTGGAAGCAGTATTTAAAACTAAAAATACAGATGTGGATATTTTTGTAAATACTCTTTTCTGTCTGAAGTTGTAACTTTTTATTAATTATTGAGAAATATGTTTTTTTTCACCCATTGTCACACAAGAAAAACCAATGAGTGGATTAAATTTTCGACAACTGTTTAACATTGAAAATTGGATCAGTCTTTTGCATGTTTTCCAGGTTATGAGAAGTACCCACATTCAAATTGGGGAGAAAACCTCAGACATATTGAAGGCTAGAGATTTTAAGGAGCTTTACAATGGTGTACTGTAGAAGAGGAAATTGTATGAAAGTGGGGTTTAGCATATTTTTTATTGACGATTCAGCAAAAGAAACTTAGAACAAGAACTACAAAGGGAAAACTGATAGGTACATGAATAATGATGTTTCCTGACTTTGATGCTCAATTCAACACAAATTTCTGGAACTGAAATATAGATGTTTCACATTATCCTAGTTCTGAGATATTCTGGGTCTCATATGAATTACTTCAGCTTACAAAGAGGTGGACAAAACCAGATCTGGATTTACATCAGTTGCTAATTTTGCAGCATAGAATGTTCAGTGCCAGTAAAACTACTGATCTTCACAAAGCCTTTGCAGGTGAGATGGCTTGAAATAAAGACACAATAAGCAGACCAGTAACCTTCATGGCCAGGGCAAGTAATAATCTTCTCTTAATGCCTGGGATTATTTTTTGAAATAAACAAATTTGCTATTGAAACAAAACTGGGCAATCCAGTCTGTCCAGTGAGCCTTTTTTCTCCTGCTCATTGAGGGGGACAGCACTAGCTTACACATCACTGACACTACAGCAGTATTGCTAAACTTCTTGCGTTTCCCAGGAGGTGGGGATTGATTTCAAAGCATGCCACATCTATGGTTAAAACCCAAAATGCAGAAGGCCGGGAGCCCAATGTGCTGGTTCTTCTGGAAATAGATCTGACTTTCAGGGTCCAGATTAAGCCCTTTTCCTCTCATGCTACTGCTTTCTGGTGGAGAGATGTCCCCAGCTCTCTCTATACGTATGATTAAGGTCTTCCAATGGCTCATGTACTCAACCATAAGTGAATCTTGAAGGCTGGTGCTGTCTTGTAGTGAGAGGGTAAAGAGCTCTAAAATCTCTTCCCAGTTTCATGAAAAAAACATCTGGCTTTCTTGAGGTGGCCTTTCAGCTGCCTTATCTTGCCCTTAATTTAGTCTTGAGGGTGAAGGACATATCTGTGTTGTTATTTATTTATTTATTTATTCTTCTGGCAAGCAGGCTGTGGGTTATCTGGAACACAATTCCCACTATGACAGCAATTTTTAATTTCTTTGAGTGAGCAATCTCTCCTCTCTGACACTTTTCTGTTTGAAAAATATGATGCAGTGTGACTGAGGAGGCAACTAATTAGCCATGGCACAGCCAGGATCACTAGATTTTTTCAGCTTTACACAAATTCAGCTGTCCCATTTTCCAACCTAAGCATCTTTCCTCACTTATTCAGTCACATTGGAATAAAGTGTCCTGATGTAAACAATTAAATTCCTTTCTGTTTTCATAGTGTTGTGTTTTAAAACAATCTCAGTAACCACTTAAGTGGTGAGTGCCTAACATTTTCCTTTGTTTTTCTCAAAGCTCAGGATTGCTAAATACTGGAATGATGCAAAAAATATTTTTTCTAGGTATTTCTGTAGTCTCACAGTCTTCTTTGTGTTAGAGGACAGAAAAAAACCCCTAATTTAAAACCATTCCATCCCAGACAGCTTGGCCAATAAAATAAAGTTTGAAAGAAAAGACACGTTATTCTACTCAATGTTTTACATCTGGGAGAGTAAAATAGACAGACTACCTGTGCTATCTACACAAGTTTGTAGGTGGATAAACTGAGAGGAAGTGAGTCACACCAAAGTTTCCTCACTGAAGGTCACCCAGGAATAAAGGAGTAAGTACCTTTTAACTGATGACCTCCTGACTGGATGTTTCATGCTTCAGGCTACAATGCTGTTCTTGTCCTGATGGAAAGATACCTACTGCTACTGCTCAAAAACATGTATCTGCAATATTGATGAACAGGTGCGGATGAATGCGTAATAAGAACAAGAAACTTATTAGGACAAAACCATTTTAGGGTCTGATTAATCTAGGCAAAGATTGAAGTAAGGGGAGGACGCTGAAGGAGACTAATCCATTTCAGTGAATATGCAAGACAATATTGCTGAAGTTGACAGAGATGGGTCTATATTTAAAGAGATAAGGATTCAGAACATGTTTTGTGACTTATTATGCAGAGAAAATTATTACTGCCCATTAAAGAATTACCTTTCACACAAAATGGAAAAGTTGATTACTGCACCTCAGAGTGGCTAGCTTCTAAAATTATAAAATTAATGAATGTATGAAATATTTAATTTCATACATAAATATCTGTGAATAGAAATTAATTACTGCATGCAGTAAAAGTCATTTATTGCACATAGAGGATCAAATATTAAACATGTGGTGTAGTAAAAATGTGAGAATATTCATAGTTTGTGTGTAATTGATTTGGATTTCTGTTTAAGATTTTTGTTACTGTATAAAAAACATAGATCAAACTCAGTAATAAGATAAACACTCTATATATTTTCGGTATCTGGGGAAGGTTAGTAAAGGAAATCCTCATTCCTGGAGAGGTTCACCTGTAAGTGCAATTGGCCTCAGATATCACTGGGACTGCAAGAAATTAATGAAATAAAACATATGCTTAAGAGTTTGCAGGACTGTAGCCTATGCTTCCATCATAATGTAATATCATGCTATTGTACTGTGAGAATAAATGCATCTTCAGCTTTTGCAACTCTCCCAGATACACAGCACTCTAATATTGTGATTTTTGATGCATCAATCCACTGATCTGGCAAACATGTAATTGATATGCCATGACTTAAGTTGTGCTAATCTTTCAGCCAAGTTCTGTTGCTTGTGCTGGATTTACTAGCTTTGTTCTTGTGCATGACCTCATCTCCCAGACTTCCTCTACTACATGAAAACTCTGAATAAATAGCACTGTATGTAGCTAGTTCTGCTTACAACTCCATCTGTGCAGGTTAAACATTATGTAGGTTGAAATGTGCAGGAATAAGGTAGTATTCTTTTAAATAGCTTTAGCCAGGTAGTGCTAGTTGCTGTGTCCTATGAAATTTTAAGCAGGATTGGTAGAAACAGCATGTCCATATGTATTTAATTAACAGTGTTATTTGGGATTCATCTGTCTTAGTGTCATTCTTTTATTGTGCTTAGCAAAACAACAACTGGAGGTGAAAACAGACGCAGTGGTCTTATGAAAAGAGAATTGCTGCCTGTAGCTAATGGGCATGCAGGGAAATTGCTCATTTTTGGGAAAAACAGGATTACAAAATGTCTGACTGCTTAGGGAAAATGGACTTACTGGGGGATCCATCCTCTGCTGAAGTAAACAATAAAGTAAGGCTTTGAATGCTCTTAGTCATTAATAGTGATAAGAAAGGTTGCTGTTTTATTGATTGGGGTGGGTGGCAAAAACTTTTAACTTAACAGCTGCTCTGAAGCTTGAAGAGAAAACATTTGCTGAAATTGTAGAGAGTGCATTTCCACTGCTCTGCTGCCCAGAGCCTTGGAGGTCCCCTGTTATAAATGAAATACAGAAAAAGAAATAGTTTCTAGATGTATTTTATTTATGAAAGCTAAGAAAACATTGCCAACTTGGGTAGTGTTTAATGATTTGTCAGGTTCATCATTAGTCTCTGTAATCTAGAATAGATAAAATATTTGCATTATTCGCTGGTGGCAATCATATCCTGAAACTTAACTAATTAAAGCCTATCTGAAAATATAGGTTGTAACACACTTCCAGTCACTGTCTTTGGAGGACAGACTTTTGGCTGTAGTTACAAGTTGGCATTTGAGCTGTTGTATACAGTTCTCATTTGAGTGAGAGGCACGGCAAATATCACAGGATGCTAATAACTTGTGTTAACACGATGCTCTATAATTGCAAGCTAGCAGCAAAAACACCCAAGAAGCACCAGAAGTTACTTGCAAGTTTTAGGCATAAAGCATATGAGACCAAATTGGCATTTTTTTGAGGTTCAGTTGTGTTCTGTGGCGATCCCATGTTCAAAGGTAACTTCAACAAGTCTTGCCATTTAAGCAAACTTTCTGACGTTTTCTGTGACATGATCACAACATATATCACAAGTGTGGGTTTTTTTTCTGAGAATGGTTAATTAACATCCTGATACATAACAGCATTACATCCTACAAACGAGCTGCCATGGCAGAGACTGTAGTTCTCTGTTCCTGGGCTTTTGTTGAGGTTAAGAAACTCAGAATACTTTGATGGCAGACATTCCCATAGGAGGTGGCTCACAATGCTTCTCATACACAGTAAAAACAATCAATATATGAAATGGATATTCATACTGAAAGTCCTATGGACTTTGCTTTCCAAATTTCTTGCCTTCTCAGTTCTTCAAACCATAGCCAAGTTCTGAGGTTAGTTTTCAAGGAAAAGTTTCACCACTGTTGCAGACCACAGTTTATGAATTGTTAGTCTGAATCCTTAATACAGTGAAAGGAGAGCTAGTTTTGATTGTTGCCTCCCTGCAGGGATGGGGAGATTTTTGGGTACACCTTGTGATAGTAACAAATTAGGGTGCCAGCTAACAAGAAAATAGGTGGTCTGGTGGGAGGTACACTTGTGGGCCTGGAGCCAGAGGTAGCTGATATATTTTACTTGAAGGTGATTAGGGACTTGTAAACCCACAAGTACCGTGGCGTTCATCGAGATTGTCAGCAAATGTTACACATGTTTAAAGATACTCCATTGTTTTTCTGGGAATGGCTGGGTACCCTGTGGCAGTGAATGTTAAACAGACTCTTCTGAAGCATTTAAACAACATATGTTTTAATTGCAGTAATTGTTCATTCTAAATACCCCGCAGTATTGTCTTTGAATTCAGGTAACTCATTACAGACAGTGGTGGTGTAAGACCTGTTTTCCTGTACTGATAAAGTGGAAATGAAACTTGATTCCCATCTACAGAAGTATCGCTGTTTCCTGAAAGAAATGCTATCAAACTTAACAGTTAAATACCACATAAAGGCAATAAAGAAATTTATGCCATGTTACTAGCAAAAATAGCCTACAATATGATGCAAACTTCTGTGTAAATTTAACATCAGCGGTGATACTACAGCATATTAAGGTTCTGAAGTATGTGTTAAACTGGATTCACTTAAGGTCTTTATTATAAAATAATGTGAGGAAAAGGACTTGATGAAAACAGATAGGAAATGGGTTTCCTCTCTGGAGTGTGTGTCTGACGAAGGGAACCAGCAACCACCAAAACACAGGAAAAGTTCTCTCGCTGGAGTGCCAGAAGCTCAGAGATTAGCATGGCTACCTACGTGCCTTGTAGGAGACTTGATGTCAAACCACAGGTTGCTCAGACAAACCAAGCACCCAAACCCTCTGTCTTACAACTCATTACTCTAATACCTGGCTAGCCTGCAGTTGATATTTGCCTCTGGCTTTTACTTCAAGCTCCATCTTAGAGATGAGAATTCATTTCAACTTAAAGATTTATCAAAGTGGTAGACTTCTACAGTTGCTTATCAACAATAAGCAATTTTTTTTCACTAAAT